>NW_006436288.1:5317473-5338219 GCF_000325575.1 Pteropus alecto
ATGCATACTTGTGTCTGACACTGTCCTGAGTGCTCTGCATACATCCATCCATTTATTTCTCATACAGCCCCATAAGGTGTTGGAACTTTTATTTTCTCTACTTAAGAGATGAAGATGAGGCCCAGAGAGATTTATCAAGTTGCAGAGCAGGGTTTGACCTCAGGCAATTTACTTCAGAAATCATAATTCTTAACCATTCCTTCAAGTGGCAAAAGATCAGAAGTGGCAGGTTAGAGCCCAGCGTCATACTGCAGAATATATCACAGAAGTAGGACTCCCGCCCAGGCACTCTGATGCCAGCGCTCATGTGATATTTTCCAGTGAATTATAGGCATCAAGAGAATCGTTTTCCTGAGGTCAAGGAAGGTCGGGTTGCAAATGTCTACAACTAATTCACTTTACAGAGTGACAATCCATTTTTTTCTCATGTTTTTACACGTTGTTTTACAACATTGAGAACACTATATATATATAGTTCTGAAATTAACACTGTTCCATTGTAGAGGTGCTCTGTCATGACCTAAACTTCTTTTCATTTCAGAAAATATTTTATATTGAGAATAATTAAGTGTGTGCTACTTACCAGAATAGTGACGATGGAAAATAAGTGTCAGCAAGAAAGTAGAACCTCTGGAACTCTAATATACTGCTGGTGGGAGTATATTAGAGTACCATCACTTTGGAATACTGTTTGGTAGCATCTGCTGTAGCTGAGCATATGTGTATCCTATAACTCTATAATTCCTCTCTTAAGTACTCAACAGATATGGATATATATTCACCAGAAGACATACAAAACTGTTCATGGTATAGCTCTATAATAATAGCAAAAAACTTCCCAAAGGCCCATTAGTAGTAAGTAAATTGTGGCATATTCACACAGTGACGCACTGTACAGCAATGAGAATACAACAGCATGCAACAGTAGGGTTAAATATAAAGATAAGTTTTGATGCATGTCTTTTCAGACTTAAAAATATTTGTATGAATATATAGATTTCTTTAAAAAGTAAAGCTGCTGGTATTCTGCTATACTAGTTAGGGTAAGCCAAGCTACTGAATATAAGCCCAAATGGAATGGCATAAACACAGCAGTTTAGTTTTCTCACATGCAGCAGCCCAGAGTATATGTTCCAGGTTGGAATTGGGGTAGGGGACTATTTCTACTTCTTTTAGTCTTTCAGGAACTGGGGCCAGCGTTGACACTGCCATCTTCAACATGTAGCTAGCTCTAAAGTTACCCCTCTGCTCATATTCTGTTACAGAGAACATAATCACAGGGCACACCAAACCGTGAGTGTGTCAGGAGGAAGGCTGGGGGTCGAAATATAGAATGTACTTTGATAGTAGTCTTGCTGTGCACATTATTTTTTGCTGTTTTGTAATTTTTTTATTTGCCTCTCCCCATACTAGTACATTGCGACAGTCTTTTCAATGTCAGTGAATATAGATCTCATTCTGTTTTTTAATGGCAGTAGATTATTTCATTGAACAGATGGGATGAATTATAATTTAATGTGATTGTGTTGGTGATTTTGTTTTGTTTTTTTGCTCTTCACAATGCTGGAGTGAATATTTTTAATAAGAAAATTGTTCTCGTAGGGTCAGTTATTAGAAATAGATTTCGATAGGTCAAAAGGAATAAGCTCATTTTTAAGGTTTTGATACATATTCCTGTATTGGTCTCCAGATTAATTATCCTCAGTGTCCATTTTTGTTCACTATGTTAGTCATTTTCTTATTGATATTAAATAAGTTTTTAATTTTAACTGTCATTGTTTATTGTCAGAGAGGTATTCTGTTGTGAAATCTATTAGTTTTTTCCATTTTTGATTTCTGTTCTTAGTGTCATACTTGGATTTACCCTTAAATTATAAAAATATCTGTATTTCCTCTTCCATGTTTTTCTTTTTATTCGTCATATTTACATTTTTAGTTCATCTGGAAAGGATTTTGCATGTAGAATCTAATTTATTTGCTGCGTGGCTGGTTAGTTGTCCTAGTGGCATTAGTTACTGTTTTTTTGTTTTTGTTTTTTAATATATAGGAATGCGTGAACATGTATAAAAATATTCCAAAGTATTTTTAAATACCCTTATAATTAGAGATTAGAATGGAGTATGATGGAAAGTACCAGCTCTCTGGGCTATTTGAAGTAGAGAGTACATACCCATAACAAAAGGCAGCATCATTAAGCATTAAATACTATATCATGGCAAAGGTAAAGTTCCATTTATTGGTAGACTTTTAGATTTGGAAAATCCTGTCCACACTCCTAGCTGGTCCCCAGTTATATAGATTTACCATCTGATTTACCCGAGGCTCTATTGGGTGCTATTTCCAGTGCTGTTTGTGTGCCTGAGTCATGGAGGAGGTGAGTATACTTAACAGGCTGAATGCTGATTAAAGATAAAATAGATTCTTTTTAGTGGAAATTGAGAATATGATAACTTTAGAGATTGTTTTTTTAATAAGCATTTTATATCATTTTCTTTTATTTAACATGTCTGACTGTTAAAGTTACTATTAAAATTAACTTAAGTCCTTGAGCCTCACTAGATATTAACATAATTTTCTCCCTGTTTATATAACACGCTTTGAGCAAGTCTGTATATGTGCTGCAATTGTAAGGTCTCTGAAAGAAGAAATAGGAAACCTTGCTTGCTTGTTTGCTGTACTTTACTTAATCAGCAGTCATGCTCATGACTTGTATTCAAACAGAAAAACAAAACTTAGATGTTGGACTGATAACTCAAGGGTCCACTGGAACCACCTGACTTAGCCTCCCAGGCTCACAGTGTTTGTTAAGGCTCCATGGATTATAAAGACAGAAACCAAGTCCAATTTCATCAAAAGCGGTTATTTGGTAAAATTGGTTATTGTCATTGTCATCATCCTTCTGTACAGCATCCATGGTAGTATGATTTCTTTCTGGTCATTTAAAATTCTGTATTTCACTCTAGGCAGTGTTACCATACTAGTCTAGAAGTATAATACAATTAATTAGTGGAGAGACTACTACTTCATAATAGTTCATACTAGTTGAAAGCTTCTATTTGTTGTTCCCATACCACCTAGCCCCTGGAATTCTTGATTACTTTTGAACCATAGGATTCATTCCATTAAAGCCCTGTGTTTTGACTAGAAACAACCTTCAGATTGGCTTCAGGATATAAACTTTTTCAGATAAACAGAAAAAAAACCATCTTCTGGCTGCCATTTTGCTTCATTTCTTTTGAAGTATTGTCCTTGGCTGACTTAATGGTTTTTAAGATTTACTTTTCATTGAAATTATATATTTGGATTCCAACAGTGGGGGAAAAAATATTCTGTTTTATGTGTAAATAGGCTATTCTAATACAAAATAAACTTCGTAGTTTCTGCAGCTAAAGTGAGTTATGCCTTATTTATGCCATAGATGAAACAAATCACTTGTGGCAAGTACATTTGTGGAAACCAGAAGACTCTGAATTGAAGGCAGTTTATTGCAGTGATTTACAAAGAAATAGCTATCCAGCAATTTCTTTTGGGTGGGAGAAATAAAAATTTGATACCAATATCTTTGCCTTTGTTTGAATATATAGTAAATTTACTTAAAATTCTGCATCTTCCCATGCATTCCCCTTCCTCCATACACACACCTGCAAGCACACATACATACACATTCTGATTTTCATAATGCTTTGCTACAAACAACCACATCAATAAGAAAGAGCTCTTCAAATGAGGGAAAGTATAATAGTAGTGGATAATACTAAATTTTAAGATTTCTAATACGAATATGTTAATATTCAGAAACACAGTTAAAGGTGAATGATGGTCAACTTGTAAATCAGTGTTCTGGAGGCAGCTTGAAGTGGAAAGAGTTGGCCTTTGAATCCCAGACCTGATTCTAGCCACATAACCTTTTCGAGTCTCTTGTTTCATTTTCTGTAAAGTAGATTAACAGCTGTCATACAAGATTAAAGAAATATACTTTAAATTCCTGGCACATAGTAGATATGTAAATAACAAGATACAGTCGTTATTATTTTAACATAATTTATCAAAGATGAAAGAAATTGATGAATTTAATTTATTCAGTAATGGGTTTAGAACTTTGCTAATGTTATACAGCTAATTTAGACCCAGGTGGCTAACTTACACCAATTTTTAGTTTTATTTTTGAACGTAAGTAAAGCTCTACTTGTTGCTATTTAAAGATTATGAAGTTGAAAAAAGATGGTTGTAAACCAGAGCCAACACAGATGAATGAAGTTAGTGTCACTTTTGCATAGTTGGTGTCCAATGATACTACACTGAAGGGAATTGGAGCCCTCTCTCACTGGGAGAGCCTCCAGCATCCTCTGGCCTTCACCCATCCAGTTTACAGTGATTTGCATGAGAGTTCTGAGTTGGCCGCCTCCGTCTACCTGTGGTAGATTTAAGTTTCACATTGCCTTCCGAGGCACTTTGATCAAAAGAGTCACCAGTGGTTTAATACCGGCTTTTCTAGGGATAAAACAAACAATTACATTGAAGCTAAGACAGACACAATTTCATAGACATTAAAAAGTGAAACAAAATGTGTAAATTCAGGCAATATATAATTTGAAGAACCCATTAGTAAATCTTTTCTGTAACCTTGTATGTGTTCGTACAGTTAAGGTCTTCCCAAACCTTGTCTTCCGCATCCTGCAGAACCATGGCTCCCAGAAAAGGATCTGGGTGAAAACCAGGCAAAGGATTTAACTGGCCCACAGTCTGTTGGATAGCTTAGATTGAACATCTTTCTAGGCCATTACTGGTAACTTGCAGCTCTTTTTCTTCTACTTCATGTAACTCTTTGTCTTCTTTTTTTTTTTTAAGACATTTTTTTTTTCGTTTAAACCAATTTTAGGCTTATAGCAAAATTAAGAGGAAGGTACAGAGATTCTTCCATATACCTCTCACCCCTGTACATGCATAGCCTCCCCTATTATCAGCATTCCTCCATCATAGTCCACTCTCCTTTATAAACTATTTGTCATTTTCTTCTCATTCCTCACTCAGTGGTGTGAAGAAATGGATTTTAAGCTCTATATGTAGAGAAGAGGCAATGTGTAAAAGAAATTAATATTTTATCAGTATTTACTATGCATCGTTAATTGTGTTCTGTCTGTTCTAGAGCTGCCTAGCAACCTCTAGCCCTGAGTAACCATTTTCAGAAGTAGGCTGCATATAAACCCTGCATTAAAATATGAAACAAGATCAGGAAGAAACCTGATCCCGGTGTCATGAACTCCCTTTCTTGCCTATTTTCATTTATTGGTAAAATTTAAGTGTATGACCTTCCTTATATGACCCCCCCCCCAAAAAATCTTATTGGCTTATCTGGAGTGTTTCTTTTTCCCCCTTAAATTAAAAAAATAAACCCTGTACCATACCTATACTTGGTACTGAAGTTTCTGCAAGTATTTCATTTCTAAATAGGAGTTGAAAGTATAGTAATTGTATGTGGAGACTTGTGAGGTAGCAATTCAGAAGATTCTTAATGACAGTATTTTTATCTTTGTCATTGGCTTTAGCTTAATTAAATTGTAGGAAACTCAGGTCAGAAATTGAATAATCACACTCCTTTATTAAGGTTTGTTCTTAACCTCTGAAGTGGAAAATGAGAAGATGAATAGCCTATCTGACTTGTTGGTGTAGGTGGCAAGGTGTATATTTACAGAGGTTAATTTTAAACCTGGACTTGAAGATATTAAACAAATAATTTAATAGCTTTCTTTGTGTTTTAAGTTTTGATTTTTCAGTTGTATATATTTATAAAGCCCCCATCTAAACTCTGTTAATGCATATCAGTAAATTTCTGCACAAAATATGATTGGAGTCTCCCTGTAATGCTTTTACAAGTAATTTTATCATCCTTTTCTGGAGTCCACGTAATTTTTTGATACTGGCTGTCTTTCCTTATGTACTTCAGTAAAAAGTGAGTAGCCTGCCTGGCTGGGAGGATAAGTTAAATTACTTGGGAGGGTAAGTTGAATTACTTGTGGCATAGGGATGACTGTGCCACAGCCCATATGCTATACAAAACCACAGTTGGAAAATCCTCATTAATAATTATAGTCTGTTACTGTTGCTGATTTCTGATGTCTTTTGGTGTTTGGCTAATGAGATAATTGCAAGAAGTTCATAAAATCTTAATAAAGTGAAAATTTTTCCTGCAATTTGAGATGTAAAATGAGAATAGCTAGAATATAGATTTTTCCCCTAACCTTTTCATTTCTGCTAAAGAAAAACAGCTTTACTTACAGCTTGAGGACTGTGATGTCAAGTTATTCCTAAAAAGACTGAGATTATTAAGAAATCGATTGAGGGAATGAGTATTTAAATTCGGTCACAAGACTTTTTGATAAAAGGTTTGGGAAACATGGAAATCAGCTCCATCTGCTTCTGGGAAGATTTTAGTGTTTCTTTTAATAAGAATCAAGGGATACTATGTATTACCTATGCCTTCTAACAACATCCTATAAGAATAGTTGCTTCTTAAGTATGGATTTACTCTTAAAAAAAAAAAAGTATAGATTTACCCTGTTTAAGAAAGCTTGATTAGCTAATCTAAAATTTATGTGAATTTATTTATATTTATATGTTTATTTATGTAGCCAGAATTATTTTTAAAAAGAACAGAGGAGGAATACTCATACCTGATTTCAAGAGTCACTATAAAGCCACAGTAATCAAGACAATGTGGCATCAGAGAAAAGATGAATCAAAGAAAAAACAACGTTGAGACAAAATAGAATCTAGAAGTAGACCCATACAAGTATGGTCTTTTTTTTTTTTTTTTTTGGACAAAGGTGCAAAGGTGTTGCAATGGAGAAAGGGTAGTCTTTTTAACAAGTGGTGCTAGGACAGTTGGACATTCATATGTTAAAAAAAAGAGAACTTTGACCGGTTTTATACTTTATATTGTTGACATAAGAAACGTCCAAACTTGTAGAGAACTTTTATGAGTTTATTTGAGCCAAATTGACAACATGTGCCAGGGAGCAAGATCTCAAATGCTCCTGAGAATAATAATAGTTTTGCAAATTCTTTTATGTATTTGAAACTAAGGAGGGAATGTACATGGAGGTGGGAGAAAGCGAGGTGGGGATTGAATTACAGATGGGTTAACACTACTCTGTGCTCTCTTGAGGGTTAATACTGCCTTCCAGGAGTATTACTTTTGGTATTTCAAAGGTGTGTTAACCTAGATGCACAAGAACAATGGAGAGGCCTGGCTTAAGGCAAAGATAAACCTTTTACTAAAAAGTTATATACCAGGGCCATGACTACCCACCATGACCTATGACCTGCCCAGTTAGGAATTTATGATCAGATTACCCTTTGAGGTTAATTTCTATAGAACCCTTTTTATTTCATACACAATATAAAAAAAAATAGACCATAGACTGAAATTCAAAACTATAACACTTCTAGAAGAAAACATAGGAGATAATCTTTGTGATCTTGGGTTAGGCACATTTCTTAGAAATGACATAAAATGCATAATTTACAAAAAGAAAAAGTTGGTAAATTGAACTTCATCAAAATTAAAAACTTTTGCTTGTGAGAGACTGTTAACGGGGAGAAAAGACAAGCTGCTGACTGGTTCTATATCTAACAAAGCAATGGTATCCAAATAACATAAAGAGCTCTAAATCTCAATGATAAGGAGACAAACCATCCGGTGGGCAAATGATTTGAAGTCCCTTCATCAAGAAAGAAGATACTCAAATTAGTAATAAATACATAAAAGCAAAAGGCTCAACATAAGTAGTCTTTTGGAAAATGAAAATTAAAACCACATTTAAGTACCACTGCATTAAAACCACATTTAAAACAGAATAGTCAAGGTAATTATTCCTTTTATTAAGTGCTTACCTTGTGCCAGTGACAGTTTTCCATGCTTTGCATATTTAAACTCATTTGATCTTTGTAGCAAACCTATAAGAATACCACTGTCATTAACCAGATTTTCAGGTGACAGATTTGAGGCATAAATAAATTGGCCATAGTCATACAACTAGTAAATAGCAAAGCCAAGAAACTATTATATAGAATTCCATGAACATTATATTATCCTATCATATTCAGTGGGTCATGTGCTTTTGGATTAAATTAGTGGTGGTGGTTTGTTCCCCTTGTGCCAGGGGTACATGTTGCACCTGGACAGTAGAATCAGGTGAGGTGTGTGTGTGTGTGTGTGTGTGTGTGTGTGTGTGTGTTTAAGAAAAGTACTCCTGATTTTCCTTTCTTATATACATATACATTTGCACACAGAATTTTGCCATCTGTTTATAGGAAAATACTATTTTAATTTCTTTTGTTATTAGTTTTCAACCCTCTGCCCATCCATCAGTATAGTAAGGAAAGGATCCTCAGAAAGAAATATATATGGTCCTTTCTTGGAGCCAGCCACAGATGAGTGTGGAGATGCCACTTCTAGCTGGGACTGTGCCCCACCCCTCAAAGTGGTGGCATGGTGCTAGTGCTTTTGTTAGCAACAAGACTTTAAAAGATGCACAAGTCACTCACCATTCGAGGCTGTCACTGTCCCACTAACTCCTTTGGCTCCTTGGAACAGGAGGCAGAGAACAGCCTGGGGGGTGGCCTAAAGTGTCACGTTTGATTTATAGTAGTTAACCTTATCGTTAAAGAATGCACCATATATTTTTATCTTTTCAGGCTTTGAGTTTGGCCAGGTCTCATTGGGATCCAGTTCATGACAGCAGTACTGAAAAGGTCAGGAGCTACCACCTTGTGCCCACAGCAGTCATAAAAAATCAAATAGTTAAACTTCAAGTGTGAATTTTTTACCTTTCAGTTCTCATAAACTGAAGCTACTGTTGCTAGGCAATGATTTTCCGCCTACATAAAATTTGTGTTTGAGACAATTTTTTCTTAAATACAGTTTTTAAAACTATAAAATGAATAAGCGTAGGCATCATGGCCCTGAAATAACTCTTCAAATGGGAGAAAGGTGATTTGTTTTTGATCATTTCATAAGTGGAAATATAAAAACTTGATCACAAATTTCAGTTGATTTTATGGGTGGGAACGTATAAACTCATACAAGTCTAATCTGATTCGTAGATATAGCTCTTTTAAAACAAGAGTTGAAAAATTAAAATTAAAATAACATGAATGCCAGTAAGTGGCATGATATTATTCCAGCAGCAAGAAGCTTTTAACAGCAGTAGGCTCTTAAGTAGGTTTATTTTTTATTCTTGCTAAATCACTCAAAATGATTATCAGAAAGTCACATTGAAGGTGGCAAATTAATGCTTTGAATATATTCGGGGTAAGTGTATGTTTCCCAAGTTCCTAATAGCAAATGTCTAAGGACTTAAAAAAATCAAAGCATCTAAGAAACTGCATATTACCATGATAATGTTGTTATGAGTTAATTTTTTTAACTTATTTGTGATTATATATATATTTTTTACTTCAAAACAGTCATTACGTCCTACTGTAGGTGTTTCATGGGCCTAACAAAAAAATTGAAACCCCTTAGATTCATGGGATTTATACTTGGCAGCAGTCTTAAGGACCATTCTGCCCAACCTTTTCATTTTATTGGTTAAGTAGCTGATGGTCTTAAAGCTGAGGTAACACCTGTGGGTTATTCAGCTTATTGTGGCAGAGCTGAGACCAAAATTAGATGGCCTTGGCTTCTTGGCGTTTCACCTGCATGATGCTGTGTCTTTGTCAGCTCCTTCCACACCAGAGTGTCGGTTGTATTTCTGATGATCTTTACAATAGGTATTTTCATGTAAAAACAAATCTACATGTAGTCATCTCTGTTGGACTCAGGAGTAAGTCAAAAGAATTCTTAACAAGCAATTCAAATAACAAGGAATCTACAGCCAATTTTCAGAATCATTTTTGTAATGAGAGAAATTGTGTCACATAACCTTGAATATGTACCACTTAAAAATATTCCCAGTAAGAAAATAATGAGCAAGCAAGTAGAAAATGTGGGTAAATGATGGGAACGACAAAAGTCAGCTCACACTAAAGGAAGTACAAATAGCCAGTACAAAATATGCCAGCTGGAATGAGATATCTTATTCACTTATCAGATTGGCAAAGATTTAAGGGTGGTAATACCTCGTATTAGTGAAGGCAGAGGGTAATAGTCACTCTCTTTTACAACTGGTGGGACTGTAAACTGATGAAAATAGTCAAATATAAATGGTCATACCCTTTGACCCACCAATTCTCCAACTGCAGTTTTGTCCTACAAATATATTAATGTAAGGGCGAATTTTCATATAGTTTATAATGTACAAGGATGGTTATTGAAGTTTTGGTTTTATATACACACAAATAGCAAAAACTGGTAATTGGTCTTATACCATATACAAGAATAAAATCAAAATGGATTAAAGAATTAAACGTAAGACCCAAAACCATAAAACTTCTAGAAGAAAACATAGTAAACTCTGATATTGCTACTTGTAGTTTCTTTTCAAATATATCTCCTCAGGCAAAGGAAACAAAAAAATAAATAAAACACATAGGACTACATCAAACTAAAAAGTTTTTGTACAGCAAGGGAAACCATAACCAAAATGAAAAGACAACCTACTGAATGGGAGAAGATATTCGCTTATGATACATCTAATAAGGGGTTAATATCCAAGATATATAAACAACTCAACAACAGCAAACAAATAATCCAAGATATATAAACAACTCAACAAGATATATAAACAACTCAAGATATATTCAAGATATATAAACAACTCAACAACAGCAAACAAATAATCCAATTAAAAAATGGGCGGAAGACATGAATAAACATTTCTCCAAAGAGGAAATACAGATGGCCAATAGACATGAAAAGTTGCTCTCAAGGTCACTAATCATCAGAGAAATACAGATTAAAACCACAATGAGATAGCACCTCACAGCTGTCAGAATGGCTGTCATCAGTAAATCAAAGAATGACAAGTGTTGGTGAGGATGTGGAGAAAAGAGAACCATCATACACTATTGGTGAGATTGCAAATTGGTAGAGCCTTGTGGAACATAGTCTGGAGGTTCCTGAAAAAGTTAAAAATGGGTCTTCCTTTTGACCCAGCAGTTGCACTTCTGGGTATTTATCCAAAGAAAATCAAAATAATTCGTAAAGATCTCTGCACTCCTATGTTCATGGCAGCACTATTCACAATAGCCAAGATATGAAAGTAAATTAAATGCCCATCAACAGAAAACTGGATAAAGAAGTTAAGGTTCATATTTACAATGGAATATTACTCAGCCATTAAAAATAAATGAAACCCTACCATTTGCAATTACATGGATGGACCTAGATGCTATTATGCTGAGTGAAATAAGTCAGACAAAGAAAGATAAATAACCATATGATTTCACTTTTATGCAGAATCTAAGGAACACAAAGAACAAACTAATTGAAAACACTCTCACAGATATAGAGGTCAATCTGGTGATGGCCAGAGGGGAGGGATTTGGGCTGGGAGAAAGGAATGAAGGGTTAAAGAAGTACAAATTAGTGGTTTATAGATGGTCATGGGTATGGGGAGCATGGCATAGGGAATGGAGTTAGCAGTAATGTAATGGCTAGGTAGAGAGCCAGAGGGAAAAGAGAGTAATCAGGGGGATCATTTCATAACTATATAAATGTCTAACCAATGTACTGTATACTTTAATAATAAAATAAAATGCTAAAAATAGAACCCTGGGGATTGGTCAGGTATCTTTTAATAATAAGTTAAATAAATTATAGAATAGTAAAAAATAATAGAATATATGTGGTAGTAGATCTGTATGTGCCTAAGTCCAAGACTTAGAGGGAAAAAGCAAGTTTTAGAGCACTTTGTATACTGCTAAAGATATGCATATTTATGCTTTTCTATGTAAAAATTCTGTTAGGGTACAAATGAAAGTGTTAATCATAATGTCGTTGGATTTCATTGGGTTTTGATGAGGAATATTGAGGATGGAATGATAGAGACTTTCATTTTAAATCCTATATTTTGTGAAAAAATACACATATACATATATATGTATGCACATACATTATTTTTATTTAAAAAATTTAAAACAGCTGTATTGTTAAAATAGTTTTGCTTAATGACTGTGATTGAGGAAACCTTGCCTTATTTTGAAATCATTTTTAAAAACGTGTTCTTAATTTCTTTATAATTTCTCTTAAAGGAAAAGTTTATTTAGTTCCAAGATTCAATTAAAATCATCGCGATTCAATGAGCAAACTTTCAAAACCAGTATCTCATTCTATCTTTTTCGTACCCTACACCCTAATCTTCATTCAGAAAGATAGATATCTAAAAAGTATGTATATCAAAAGCTTTATAAAGATAAGCATATTCTTTGTAATTCCATTTCTGGGTTTTGATGTTAAGGAAATAATTAAAAATTTTTTATAATAGTAGAAAATGAATGTAATACAAATGTCCAGCAATTGACTCCTGTTGATTAAGCCATGTGGTAACAATATGGAATAGCATGTGGCCTTGAAAAATATTGAACACATATTGAGTATCCCATCCCAGCCTAGCCCCAGACCTCAGGGCTCGAACTACTCTCAAATCCCCACCTACCTCTCGCAGTCTTCTTGGTCCGTTACTCTATTGAATGCTGCCCAGGTGTTATTCTCTTTGTGTATTGCGACATGAAAAAGTTGAGAAGGCACTGCTAGCAAACCATATATTTATAAAAATGTTACACAAAAATTGTTTTTTTATCGATACATTGCATTTTCTTCAGAACTCATTCTTCAGGAGAATGCAGCAGAGATAACTAAAACATAAAACTTAATCCTGTCATTCATTGAAGTCAGTGGCTTATTCAGGGAGTGTTGAACACTAGGCCAGCATATTCTATAGAAAAACAAGGAAATCAAGCCCTGGGGAGACAGATTACGAGAGTGGGGCCTCTACATGAAGTGGAACATGCAGTAGAATGCTCGACCACATTTTCCAAGTGGGTAGTTCATTTTATTCTTAATTTTCATGATTGAAGTTACAAAATCCATGTAATGAAATATATTGCAGTGATGTACAAAGGTAGTATGCTAACAGTCAGTAGCATTTGGAGCCTGCTTGCTTTTGTTTGGTAAGATGGTTGCAGGTTTTTTCTGGTTGATGTAGATTTATCCTGGAGAAGAAAGCGGTAGAACTCAGCCTTCCTCAGTCACAGCAGCAACATTTTCATCTGTCTCACTGGGGTTAGTTTCCTCATGTCTATAGAGGAGGTATGGGCTAAAATTTGGTGATACCTGTTAATTTCTTTCTTTAAAAAAGGAAATGAAAATAAAGAAGCAGAATTATTTATAGTGAGAGGTAGTATATGTTAGCCTGATTAGTTGAAGTGTAGAAATCCATGTATATATTAATTTACTTGGTTTATTCTTTTTGGGAGCAGAAACCAGATACTTAGAAGAAAGGAGGTAAAAATCTTTAGGTTATTTTAATTGCAGACTCACATTGCTTCTTTCAGAATTTCTTATGATTCTTAAGGCTAATGGTTACATTATGTTTTAAAGAAAGCTCTTTAATTCCTTAGCACTGTGAAATCAGGTTTTTGGGTACAGTTTTTTTTTTTTTTTTAGTGTGAAATTGACTTGTATATAACTATTCTTGAATGATTTTCCATTACGTTTTTAAAATCTCATTCATTACTGTTAAAGGCCTCATGCATTATTGTTAAGGCACCTGTTTTACAATATTATTTATATTGAAACAGAAGAAACAATTGTGATACACTGTAATTGGAATTTTGTAAATTCACGTGTAATGCTAAAGACTGGAAGGGAACTGGAAAAACAATTGGAATTACAAAACAATGACATGTTAGTTAAATATAGATTTTTAGAATACATGTGTAGGCTTTCTCTGGTGTGTAGAGGAAGATGGGCTTGTCACAGAAGTAACAGTAAAGTTAATTTCAGAATGGTTGAAATTCAGCCTCTTATTTGTAACATAATAGTAATATTTTGTGTGTGTGTGTGTAAGAGATTAACAAAAAATAAGTAAAATAAATAAAATAGAATGAGGTAGAATGTAACTTGATAAATATATATGAAACTGGCATTTATTTAAGCAAGTCTTTCGGAGACTCCATCTTCCCCCATAAAGTTAATATTATACTTAATTTTATGTTTTGTATCAGACTACAGTATGACAGTGATTTTTTTTTTTTTCCAGAGTATGGAAGGGCCGGAGGTAGTAAGCAAATCTAAAACTGTCAGCTTTGAGATTTATTATGTATGTCTGCTATTTGAGTCCAAAAGGGCTTAACAGCTGAATAAAAACTTTAAATTACCATTGGGATTTAAATTTTTATTCTGATAGACTAGGTCATCTGACAGTAATCAAGGGCATTTTCATTCTCAACACTGTTTTGCAGGCCCAGCAGAAAGATCCTCTTATCAGCCCTGGAGGGGAGTCATGCTTAAAGATGAGGCACACTAAACCTGGAGTGCTTCACACAGAAATAATAAAACACAGCAAGATTTGTTTTGTAGACTAATCCAGAAAGTGAGTTTTAAATTGGCAACAAGCAGATAGGGAACAATTTTGCCAGATACCGAGGATGAAAGATATTTAGAATGTATGTTGTATTATTACTTTTGATGTGCAAAAAAATTTTACACCTGAAAGTTTATTTTAGAATATCACCAATGTGAGGACTGATCATTTGGAGGAGAAATTTTGACAGTGATCATTGCATTTATATTTTTCAAAGACACATGCAATACAGTGATGATTTAATGAATTTTTAAAATCAAATGATTGATTATAGATGCAATATACATATTTTTAATGTAGACCTTTGAAATATAGTGTGTTCTTTTAAGGAAAATAAGGATACCTCAGGCTGTGCTTGTTAATCACTATGGCTCTTCAGAAAACATCAACAACATTCAAACTTGGGCTCACTAGAGACCAACCAAGTCGGACCCCTTTGGCCTGGGGCCTGGGGATCTATGTTTAAAGAATTTAACAGATGATTATAGTGCACAGTCAGAGCTCCGAACCACAGTTATAAAGTTTTGTATGTTTCACACGGAAGGGCAGATAATTGAAAGAAATCATCTAATTATCTTGTAATATTTGTAAAAAGAAAATAAATTTTAGTTCTTTTAATCTGGAAAATGTCAAATTAAGGCGACCTGAAATAAACATAACAAAATAGAAAATGGTAGAACATTTCATAGCCACAGATCAATATTGGCATGAATTAATTAGACTTGAATTAGGCTTAGATTATCAAGCAACTTAAGTTTTAGCACTAAGCTAAGTTTAAGAGAGAAGCATGTGAGTAATGAAGTAGACCAATAGTACTGTATTGTCTTTTAAAGCTATTTGAAATTTCTGGCACAGTAATTTCATAGTATTGAAGTATAGACTATGAAGGCTTAAGGTACGACTGACTTAGTATAAAAACATGATACTGAAAACCATTAATGGCTATAGTGATTATTATTTGGATATTTTAAAAAGTTCTGTAAAGAAAAGATTAGTACATTAATCGAAGATAATTAAGGTAAGAAAATGTAGAAAAATGTCACTGAAAACCTGAGAGAAGTGTAATGGTGATGGTCATTTTAGAAACTAATTTTAATTAAGGATAAATGTGTTTGTATTTTAGTACCAGTGGTTGGGGGAGGGGTGTTAAACAAAAAAGATATTTTTGCTGATTGTTACTCAACTACCAGTCAGATGTGACTCATTTCATTTGTTACTTAATCAAAAATAAAACTGAGAACTGTGTGTTTAGGTCTGGGGGAGTCAGAGATGATTATTACATAGTCTTTGCTCTCAAGAAACCTGTAATTCTGTAGGTAAATAAAACATAGACCAGTAACAACAAGAACAGCATGTTGACCTTTTTCGTTGATACAGTAATAGGAATAAGGATTTGCTGGGAAAGCCATCGTTAGAAGGACTAACTCATCCACACAGCTAGTCTTTATTGTCAGTTGTTAATGTCACCATATCTAAGTGGATATAGTGAATCTGTGCTTGAGAAAATACGTTGAGTCGGATCTGGTAGTACTGGAATGGCTCAGGAGAGAGAAGTCGGAAAGATGGTAAAAGGAGGTACTGATTTATGACGATCTAGTAACAGGGATTGGGAATTGGGATTTATTTGCCGGGATTAGGAGCGTAGTTTGGCACTATGGAATGGATCACAAGATCTACCTTCTGGGAGAGAGAAGGTAATGATTAGATACAAGTAGACTGAGAAATGCAGTAAAAATCAAGAATCAATATGTTTAGAGTCATGTCCCCAGTGGTGAGGGAAAAAAAAAGGAATTGATATGTTTAATCCTTGAAGCAACCCTCTAAGGAAGATACTATTATTTTTCCCACTATTATTTTCAGATAAGAAAACGTAGACCAGGGAAATGAAATAATTGCTCTAGATCACAAAGTTAGGAAGTGGTAGAGCTAAGATGTGAACCTAGGATGTCTGACGTGTGAGACAACAATGGTATACCACCTCCTGTAGCCTAACTGGGTCTTTAGTATATGAAGCCAGATGAGGCTGGGCAAAGCTGGGACTGATGAGTGGTATAAGCCAAATTCTACAAGGCTTTGTGACTGGTATGCTATTTCGTAGGGGCAGATACTTTTATTTTGATAGATGTGGGTATAATTTTTGATAGATGCACATTCCAGGTGAATATTGTGGTTAACAAATGATGTGGAAATGAGATAATGGCAGAATATGGGCCAGGAGAGTATGTTTGGGTAGGTCTTGTATGTATGAAGTATTCAGTGGTGGAAGGTGGAATCCTTTTAATATCCCTAAAGGATTCCCAAAGTCATTTATTTCCCTAAAGGAACTTGGGTTTTATTTGATTATATACTGGAGAGATATTGAAAGCTTTTGAGTGAGACATTACGTGCTAGAATTGATATTAGAAAGTGAGTTAGAAGAATCTTTTTATCCAAGTGATTTGTTCCTGCTTCATGCCGGCCACAGTGGATATGGAAAGTAGAAGATATAAGATATAATGATTGGAAGGTTGATAGAATGGGGAAAGAGATGAAGTAAATAGTTTATGACAACAGTAACTGGAAGATCTCATCAGAAGTCAGGGTGGGAGAAATTAATGGAACCTAGGGGTCCTTAGTATCCTGTTTACAGTTTGAAGGCAGTGATGCAGGAGGTAGGCATCAACCTGAGTGATGCTGAGATCAGATAAATTCAAGTCTAAAGTTTATCTAGCTTGTAACCTCAGGCAAGTTGACTTGATCTCTGTTTAAGTCTCAGCTTTCTTCTGCTAAATAGGATTAATAATAATACTTACCTCAGTAATGTGAAGACTAACTGAATTTAGCTCTACTGTCAGTTTTCTTTTGCTGGTGTAAAATTTACCACAAACTTTGTGCCTTAAAACAACACAGATTTATTACCTTGTAGTTCTGTAGGTCAGAAGTCCATCACAAAACTCACTGGCCAAAGTCACGGTGTTATCAGGGCTGTATTCCTTCCCTGAGGCTCTAAGGTGGACCAATCCTCCCTCCCTTCTTTCCTTCCTTCCTTCATTTTTTGGCCTCTTCTAGCATGTAGAGGCTACCCATATTGCTTGGTTTGTTGTCAACTTTCTCCATCTTCAGAGCCAGCAGTGTTGGATTTCTCCAACTCTTCTTCACAGTCACACCTCATTCTGACTCTTCTGCCCCCTCTGCTACTTTTTTAAAGACTTGTCTGGGCCACCCATATAATTCAGAACAATCTCTTCATTTTATCTCCCCATCTTAACCATATCTGCAAAGTCCCTTTAGCCATGTAAGGTCGTAAGGTAATATAGTCATAGATTCAGATATTAGAACATGGACTTCTCCGGGTAGACGAATGAGGTAGGTGGATATTCCACCTACCTCCCACAGTTCCATGTTGCCTGGAATATTAGTGATTTCTAATATTGTTAGCATTGTCATCATCATCATTACTGTTAATGATAGGATTACTCATCTCTACCATTTTAGTTGTAACATTAATGTCACAGCATTGCTGGAAATTGTATTTCTGAACATTCATGGCTCTACTGAGTCTGTTTGGCAAGAGATGTCAATCTCATAATATAAGTAATTTACCAACATTTAACTTGAAATGACATATTATTCTTCAGAAGTACTCAGGAAAAAAAGATATTAACTTATGTTTTGCAGAGTTTTTTTTCCCAGGTAAGAGCATATAAGAGTCAAATCCATTTTATCATTAGAATATAATTATTTATGCCATTTTATGATCAATGAATTGCAAATAAGAGGACTGGTTACATTTTCTTTCATCCTAAGATATTTCTGAAATATCTGGTTGAGATTATGTGTTACATAATTTGCTTTATAATTTATGGTTTAAGTTGTTTTTTAACAGCAAATAGTTATATTTATAAAAGGCAGCAAATATTTTTAAATTGTCGTATTGCTACTATTTTTTAAAACCTTCATATTTATATACCAATAAAATCCCTGAAAATTAACTCGAACAGGAGTTAATATGTGTCCCTAAAATGTTAAGTTTTTTGTTTGGCCAGATGAGGGCACTTTTTCTTTACATTTCTAGAGTTCGAGCTGTGAAGCAGATTTGTTTTTCCTCATCCAAGCTGTTAACTCAATTTCTGTCATTATTGCCAGTGAGAGAAATAGTATTGACATATTTAATGTTTTGGTTGTGTTGCATTATTATAGGTTGATCTTTCTCCAGAAGGAAAAGCTTCAGTTTCTTGCAAAGGTTTTATATATGGAAACTTTAAAACAAATGACAAAATTTCTGTGGAACAAGATAGTTTTAGGAAAACAAATATATATGATTTGTAATTTTGCTTATAATTAATAATAAAAGTTGAAATTTACTTTTAACCAAATTTGAGAACTCTCAGTTTATCCATAACAAGATGAAGGGGCATTGACTAGATGTTTCTCTCTTCATCATCGAATTTCTAATGCCTGCTTTACACTGAATCTTTTGCTCTGCATTTCCATCAAAATCATTCAGAATGGAGAACAAATGAAATACCCGATATATTTTGTCTTAGAACAAGCAAACAATAAATAAATATAAGGACTACATTCCGACACCTGTAAGTGAAATGTCAGAAATATGGCGTGTTTATCTTTTTTATTTGTGGTGGTGGCTGTCGAGGGCTAGATTGCGTGGACTAAGGTTCCTAAGGTAATGTGTAATGATATTAAAAACAATATAGACCACAGCTACTTGCTATTGATGTGAACGATGTGAGGAGGAAACCAAAGACAGAATGATGTTGAGGTTTATTTTAATGGACCTACAAATAATAAAACTCTTGTCATTTCACCATAGATAAATAAAATTTATGGTTTCTTTTTTGAAAGCTAAATTTCTGAACAGCAGTGAAACAACTGTTGCTTATTAAAGTTTATAAAAACATTAATGAAAGTAAATGTCATCACAGTTGGATTGATTTGAAGGAGATTAACAATGGAGAAAACCAGCAAGGATTAGTCCAGAGGGCGAGTTTAAAATTGTACACAATTTTAGGAGTCGTGAGGAGGAATGAATTATTTAAGAATATGTGGAGTAGGTTAAAGAAAGCTGCTATCAGCTGACTGGAAGGGGTGTCAATTTGGTGAAGACAGTAAACCTTACAGTATCCTTTATTAATGCCAGAGAGCAACTAATCACTGTCATCATAACCCCTCTTGTAAGCACCAGCTATGCATCAAGTGCTTTTCACTTACTCTTGACAATAAACCTGTGAGACACAGGTATTATTATTTCCATTTTAAAGATGAGGAAATTTAGGCTCAGAGACATTAAGTAATGTGTTCACTGTCACAGCAACTAGTAAGTAATGAATTCTCAGACCAAAATTCAGGTCATAAGGATTAAAGATGCATACTTAAATATGAGCATGTAGTGCACAGTTAGGAGGAGTATCCCCATATAGCTTTGGATGAAAAAAGGATTGAGTTGTTCCCAGTCATTTCTGTCTGTCTCAAAGGCCATCTGCTGATATGTCAAGGAATAGCAGCTGGGATGTTTGATGCCCGTAATGGAAGATTTGTTAAAGCTTCAACAGCATGCACATCTGCTCCTCTGATGGACTGTTATTATTAGTCCCTTAAAGAGAATACCATCATTATTTTTTAAACCCAGAGATTACTAAGAAAAACAGGAAAAAGAAAGTGATTTTTTACCATATCAAGATACAAGTCTGAATAATAAACCAAACAGATCTTTTTCGCTGCCAGTGCTTTTTAGTATAGTAAATATTTTAAACCAGGAAAATTATAGATCTTTAATAACAATTAAATTTTTCTGTCTTTTTCATTAAGCATTCATTGGGAGCCTTCTGTGTGCCAGCCACTCTGTTTGGCATATTGGATACAGATATAAGACACAACTGTGCCCTTGCTATTGAGGTTCATAGTCCAGTGTGAGCTCAGAAAGCAAACCAATCATTACACAGAAATGGGATAAGTACTTTGATAGTGGGCAGGGTGCTAAAAGGCACATACCCCAACCTGGTGAGGGAGAGGGTTGGGAAGGTTTCCCAGAAGATGTAACCTCTGAGCTGAATCCTGAAGCGCAAGTGATCAGATGGTTTCTCAGATACTGAGAGGAAGGAAGGGCTGTTTTTGTTAAAGAGAGGATCTTTGTTTTGAAGAGTTCGAGTGTGTTACCTGGGTTTTGAGGTGTATATTTGTCTTTTAGAAATGGGAGAATAGAATTTTTTAAAGGACTTTTT
>NW_006436288.1:5338282-5376679 GCF_000325575.1 Pteropus alecto
GGGGGGAGTATAGATTTTGTAAGGGTTTTTTTTTTTGGGGGGGGGGGGGGTCCGGAGATGATTACTTGAGAGTCATTTGGATAGAAGTGCTAGATAAGATAGAATATGATTTAAAAGAAAAGGGGGAGGAAACAGTAATATCTGAAAAAGTTTAAGAGGTAGAACCTGACTAATGTAGCTCCTGGAAGTCTAAGTTAGAAAACAGTATTTCAAGAAGAGATGATTATATAGTCAGTGGAGGGAAATGCAGTGCTTATAGGTAGTGGAGGCTGAGTAAGGCACTGGATTTGGTTAGGATATCGCTTAAATTATGAGCATGTTAGTGCAATGTTAGATTTTAGAAATGTACCTATTCTTCTCTAAACCTATTTTATACTCGTTCCTAACTTTGGGAGAGGGCATCCAGCGACCTCCTTGAAATTGTGGACATGCCTAGATGACGTCCATTTATTTTGTTCCCTGCCCATCATCCTCTCTTTATTCTGAGAATCTGAGCTGTATTTTCCTTGAAGAATAACTCCTTTCTCACTCTCAGACCTGGTCTTAAGGGTATTTGTTGCAGACCTGATCCTAATGATTTATCAGAGAGGGTACATGATGTAAGTGAGACTCGATCCTGGGACTCTCCCCTTTGGAGGAAGAAAAAATTCTCTTGTTGAACTTGAAACTGGAAAGGTGTAAAAACGAAAGCTGTCCTCATGGGGCTACTCTCTCTAAGACAGACAGAAGGGGGAGGCAGAAGAAAGGAAGAGAGGTAGAGAGCTGAGACACACTCATCTTTATCACATGAGTTGAGTCTCTGGATCCAGCCCTTCCTAAATATATTCTTGGAGTTCTGAGTTATTTGAGCCAATAAATTCCCTTCTTTTGCTTAAGCTATTTTGGATTGGGTTTTTTGTCATTGATGGCTGTAAGAGTCTCATTCCCCTGAAGAATGCCTATGTATTTATGTGTTTAAAGGTATGCAAATGATTTAGGGGTTTACAGATGGGTAGGGGCCCACTGAACCGAATTAAATGCTTCTGCTTTATTTCTTCAACGTTATTAACAAGATTTACCCCATAAATCTAGATCTAGTATTATCATTAACTAATAGTCATCTTGAACAATTTGATCTTTATTACAGATATACATATAACGTTTATTGTAGTTGAGATATTTTTATTTATGTCTTTTAGATTAATCAAGAGTTAACCCCTTTATCTCCTTCAATTTCTTTCAGCAAGGATATCCTTTTTGAAATGTTGGGATTCTGTTTTATTACCTGTCACTATAAGCTTATACTCTTGCTAACCATAAATCTTAGATCTATGAATCAGATCATAAACCATGAAATCAGTGTAATTTGTCAGAGGCCCTATAAAATACAGATATGAAGTTGTCCCTGACTCTAGCTAAGTAACTTGAAAAAGGAAAATGGTTTTGTTAATTTTGTCATTAAGGAATTAGCTTCCAATTCAGTAGATAGTCATGGATATTTAAAAATATAAGTGAATAACTATTTGCTAAAAGGTAACATTAAAAGTAATAGGGCAGTTTTAACGTGCTGCTATGAGGTTAAGGTTTCAGAGGACATTGTGACATCTGCAGTCACTTAATAGGTTTGAGTTAGTGAGGCTGGCCACATGGAGATTCTTTCTTTATGGGCAGTGCACCTGCAGTAGATGTAGCTCCAACATGTACACAATGATGCTTGGTTCAGTTAATAAAAAAGACAGTTGGATCATAAGCACCTATAGGTAACTGAGAATGTGCCTGATTTAATTTACTAAATCTGTTGTTTTCTGTAGAAACAGATGTTTCTTAATGTTTCTTAAAAGAATCACGCTAACTAATTTCTGATTAGGTAGTTGGTAAAAAGGCATGAGTAAAAAGTTTAGATTGAAGATAAGTCTCAGTCTACTCTGCTTGTGCTCTGGTCATATGTTCCTTGAAATTGACCTGATGTTTTCAGCCTCTGTGCTTTGCTTTATTCCCTTTGTAGAATACCATTTGTAAATTAGTGTCCATCCTTGAAATCTTGTATGCTAATTAATAACTAAGTTCACGCTCCAGGAAGCCTCTTTTGGGCATTGTAGTCAAACTTAATCTCTTTCCATTTATTAACAAATATCCTCCCTTTCTCTTATCCTCCATTTGTATAGAATTTTAATTTTATTCCTACTGTGTACACGCTTTAGGCATTAAGTGCTAGGTCAAAGAACAGTGTGCCATGCATGCCCTCTGGTGGTTGAAAGAGACATTGCAGCAAGTAATTATAAAGATGTTACCAGCTCTGGCATCATCCATTTCTTTCATTCCTACTGCATTTATTGGTTCATGCATTTATCAAGCATGTAATGAGCACCTTCTGACAGTCCTTACCTTCTTCTAAAGGTTTCTTGGCTGGCGTAGTAGCATTTTGGCCTTCAGTTACAATAGTTAACATATGCATGGTCTTACAAATGGAATTCCAAAAGCATGCTTTCGATATGTCTAGATACTTCTTGGACTCCATATTTTCACAGCAAAATGTTTTCCTATCTGAATCTAACATTTCTAGGTCTCCTGATTCACATTGGTGGTACATATGATGGATGAAAACTGAGGAAATATTGTATCTTAGTTCTCTTGCTGCCTAACAAATTACTTCAAAATTTAGCAGCTTAAAACAATAAACATTTACTATATCAGAGTTTCTGTGAGTTGGGAATTGTGATAGTAGTGATTTAGCTGGGTGGTTCTGGCTCAGAGTCTCTTAGACGATTGCAGTAAAGGTATTGGTCAGGGCTGCAGTCATCTGAAAGCTTGACAAGGGCTGGAGGATCTGCTTTCATGTTGATCCTGGTGGGCAGAAGGCCACAGTTCACAGTTCTTCAGGTCACTGTGTTTGGCTTCACCCAATGTGAATGGTTGAGGAGAGAACAAAATGGAAGCCACAGTGTTTTCATTGACCAGGCCTTAGAAGTCAAGCTTTTTGTCATCTGTGCATTATTCTATTGGTTATAAAAATGGATCTGTTTTACATGCAAGTGAGCTACATAAGGGCTTGAATACCAGGAGGTGGGACTCATTGGGGGCCACCTTGTACACTGGCCACCAGGTACTGTAATCCTGTTTGTAAGCATCTGTCAATGAATTTGGGCTCATATGAAGAAGACACAAGTAAACCTTCAACTGGAAGTACTCTGGAGTGAAATAGGGGGTTGAAGAATTAGACTAACTCATCCTCACTTTAATTTTCATTCTTCATTCCCTTGGGAGAATATCGGTAACTTCTCAGTGCTCTCAAGCTGATGCTTTTAAATGCTGCACTTAGAGAAGCAGAAAAAGAATGGTAATAGAAATGAGTTTTATGAGAACATACTTCTATGAAAGTGAGACTGGAACATATTAATTTTTTTTAAATGTGATCTATTTCAACTTAATTTCTGTTCTACTCTGGTGAGAAATATTTCTACAGAGACAATGCTTAGGAATTGATGGCTGACCAAGCTTCACAGAAACTACTGTTTGTTTTTCAAAGATTCTTTGTCAAATTACTTTCATATTTTTCTTCAAGCAGTGAGCACCATTTTTGGCCTATAGCCTGTCAGAACACTGATTATCTCATCAAGATAATGATGAAAAATGGGGGAAAATACAGTTGATTGGTTCGTGAGGGGAGTGTGGCCACTTCATGCATGTGCAGGTTTAAACATTGTTAGGTTATTAAGAACAAGTATGAATAGAGCTGAGAGTCAGGTGTCAGACCGGAATTTTATTTTTATTATTAAGAACATCAGACTTTGAAATAATACTGGAAAGGAGAATCAAAATTGCCTCTCCTCCCTTCTGTCTTCCCCCCAAATTATTTTCCTCCTTTATTTTCCATCCTATCTCAGTACATTTTTTCATAAATAAAAACTTTTCAGGTTGGTATGTTCATTTTGAAAATAAAACAGTGATACTTTCAGTATTGTGAATATATGAGAAAGAAAAATATCAGGATATTTACAGTTTAAAAGATTAAAATTATATCGATCTGTTTTTCATATAATGGTTTCAATACAATTTTAGAAGCAAATCATATTAGGAATGATTTTCCTGACTCTACATTCCGGTAATGGCCAACCTAGAGTAAACGTTTTCATGGAATAACTGTAACAGCCTGTTTGAAGTCTTATTTTGCAAATTTGACTTATGAAATTAATGTAGTAATAAGTTTGTAATCCCCAAAGGCAAAAGGATAGATTTTTAATATGTTAAATGTTGAGATTATTTTCTTAAAACATATTTCATTCAGAATATATTCTTTTTTTTATGCGTTTAATGTATTATGTTATCTTGTGATTGTTTATTTACATTTATAATTTATGCTCAAAGGCAATGTATATACTCAGTGGTAATAAGATAAATTTAAAAGAAAATAGTTTTACTGAACAAACATTTATTGGGCTTCTATTATATACCAAGGCCTCTCTCTGATGGCTTCTGAGTCACAGTGATGAACAAAACAGGCACTGTCACTGAATTTTTGCAGCTGCCAACATAGAGGAGAAATGGACGATGAGTGAGATGGGGGCCTCCCAGGCTGGCTGCGGCTGGAGACGGGGCGGGGGCAGGGCACACAGTGCAGGACCTTGTATTTTATGTCAGGTATTTTATGTCAGGTGCTGTGGGAAACTATTGAAGGTTTTATGTCAGGTGCTGTGGGAAACTATTGAAGGTTTTAAATAGAGGAATAACATTTTATATATTATTCTGGCTGTCAGGTAGAGAATTAAATGATGTGAAACTTAGAGTAAAAAAAAAAATTGGCTAGTTAAGAAGCTATTGCATTTCTCCAAGTGGGAAAAGGTGGAGGATGAATTAAGGGAGTGTTAGCAGAGGTGGAGGACAGTAGACTAGTTGGAGAGAGATTTTAGGAGTAGACTGCACAGGATTTGTTGGATTACATGGGGAGAATAATTTTCAGCTTTGTGATGCAGCTGGGTGGAAGTTCCATATTTGAAATGAGAAAAATGGTTTGTTCTTTTAGGAAGTAGAACAAGGTGGGGAATTGGGAAGAGTTGTGGATTGAAGGCTGGAGATCCAGAGATTAGTTTTTTGGTGGGGAAGTTTGAGATGGGTGTGGGAAAGCTGAGTGGAGATTGTAGGTAGGCAGCTGGATATACTAGTCTGGAACTCGGGAGTGGGTTAGAGAAATAAATTTGGTAATGTGAACAAATTCATATGATATGGGCCAAGAAACAGACTAGTACATACTTTTAATTCTTCTTTGGACCAATGATAGGACTAGGATTAGGGTGACATAACTGTGTTAAAATTGTATTGACTTGAAAAATAACTGCTTTTTGAGAAATTAATAAAAATCAGGAATGTTGCTCAAAAAAAAGACCTTTTGTAAAGAACTAGAACTTTCCTTTTATTAAGGCTTTTTGTGATTTAACGGGGCAGCGCCCCACCCTCACCCTCTTTGATCTCATTTTAGAGGAATTTGATTCCTTGCTTTTCTGTGCCATTCCAAAGACATCAGTCCATTTTCTCATTAAATGTTGAGATCTGGTTACAACATGTTGATTCCCCATTTCTGCCTCGTAGCATGCTTTCTGGAAATTATTAATCAGCTGAGTCTCATTCTTAGTCTCATTTTTTCCATAGACTTTCTTAAGCCTCATTGTGCCCTTTTGATAGAAAACCATCAGTGTACACTACCACCATCATCCTGACCTTTTTTTGTTTATTCTCATTTGGGATTAATCTTGAAATCTTCCCTCATCTTATTAGATGGTTTTAGGAAATGATTAGCTATATTTACTAGTATTCATATTTGCAGGGGTTGAAATACTGGTTTCAAGCTAAGAAAGTTCCTTATAGATAATTCTTTCCCTTGAAGCATTAAAAATAAGTAAATGAATTATCAGTTTATTGGATGAATATTTCTATTTTGATTCCTTTTAAATTCCCAAAATACTTTTTCCTTAAAATTCATTCATTGCTTTATCAATTGAATACAAAGTCAGTACCAGACACTACTGAAGAAAGAGCTGGGAGATACTTCCTGCACTCAAACTACTGCCTACATCTGCACCCCTTGTCATAAAAAGTGGAGAGCTTTTTAAAATCTGAAAGTCTATGTAGTAGAAAATATGATTGTTGCTGGGACATTATAGAGTTGAAAATCAGTCTTATAAGCCTAGCATATCTAATTATTTCTGGCACGTTGGAGAAATGGAGATGATTCATTTAGTCAGAAATTTGTGATCTCATGGTCTTTTCAGGTTTTCTGTATGATCTTCCCTCTTCTTGCTTACTTTACTCTGCGAGACAAGCACTAAGTACATTTTAAGAGAGGTGTGCCCAGGGAGAAAGGACTTCCTTCTTCTCATCCTTCAGTATGGACAGGACTGAGATTAGGAAAAAAACAACTGAGCCAGAGCTAGTTTCCGCAGAAGTTTTAAAAAGGACTAACGTGAAAACAAAATGAGCAGTGAAGCCCAGGTATTTAAAAGACAGGCAGAAGAAGAGAAGTCGGAAAGGAAGAATGAGATGGCCAAGAACTGGGAGAGTACCATGATTCATTAGGTTTCTAGGATATTAATTACTGGTTTTAAACTTTTTGACTGTGATCCACCATAGGAAATACATATTATTATATGAGCCATTGTTCACATACATAACACATTTCTTTATATAAAAATGAAATGAAAAAATACATTCCCCATACTATTTGTACCTTCTCTTCTGTTTAATTACTTAAAAGTGCTTGTAGCAAGCATCCTATTAATTGCTGTTTGTTATCCTCTAATGGGTTAGACCAGGATTGGAAAATACTGCCCTATGCAACAGTGAGATTTACGTCAGCAAGAATGGAAATGAAGTAGGGATTGTTTTTTTGCATGTAACTGTTGTTGTAGGTCATGTGCTAGTGTGTAGAAATCAAACTGTCTTGATAGCCTACCACACAGCTTTCCAGAGAGCAAATGTCAAGTTAACGTTGAGTGCTATTGAACAAACTGCATAGCGGTCATCACTGTCATGCAGCTTAATTAGTTATCGCTAATATCAGTCTCGTCCCCTAAACCCATCTTATGGCAAGACATGAGATTCTTGTTTATCAGCTGCAGCTGTCACTAACCAAAATATTTACTTATGTGGAATAAGCTAAATTGTAATGTAATCAGATAAGGAGTATCCACTGTGTCCTCAGATCACCTAAAACTCAGTACAGTAATCATTTTTTAACAATCACAGTTCCTATGGGGCAGCAGTTCTGGAGCCACTTGGTTGGGCATTCTGGCTCAGAGTGTCTTATGAGGTGGTAGTTCAGTGTTGGCTAGGGCTTCAGTCTCTGAAAGCTTGAAAGTTGAGGCTGGAGGAACACATGGTGGGCAAGTTGGGGCTAGCTGCTTGGTTTCTGTCCATGGGGGCCTCTCCTCAGGATTACGTGGCCCTCGTCATATGGCAGCTGGCTTTGTGCAGAGTGAGCGATCTAAATGAGATTTATGAGGAAATGCTGAATGATCAAGCAAGTTCTATTTAGTGAAGTACAGAATTATGAAAAATTACTTAAATGTTGGGAAGAACCTAAATGAAGTTAATAAGAAAAATTTTACTTTTAATTAGTAATACTAATCATTAATAAGTGAAATGGCCTATTAACTAATTGGTCAGAGACACGTGTTACTCAACATTTAAAGAGTAGGTAGAAGACTGTCATACTAATTTCAGTTAATTGATTAAGAATTGGCACCAGTGGCCTACAGATCAAATTCATCCTGCTGCCTGTTCTTGTAAATAAAGTTTTATTGGAATACATCCACACTTATTTGTTTATGTATTGTCTGTGACTGCTTCCTTATATCAAAAATGAAAGAAGCAGTAGTGTCACAAAGCCTGGTCTACAGAGCCTAAAATATTTATTAACCTTTGAAAGATAAGTTTATTGAATCCTGTTCTAGACTTTAGACTTTCGACTAAAAGATAAGATTTCAGAGTGTTGATGAGATGTGTAAATCCTAGGACAGTAGCATGTAAATGAACCTTTAAACATAAAAGAGGGTGCACTATTAATAGGGTTTTTAAGCTTTTTAGAAGAAAAGTCTTAATAAGTAGAAGGACAGGATATACTAAGATTCACAATAAAAATGCTTCATTAGGCAGAACTTTGTTAAGATAATTCATGAGCTTTGAATAGAGCCCATGTGGGAACACATGAAGCAACATTTGAAAAACAAATGTGAACTCCATGTTGACTGAATTAGGTTATTGGAAAAAAGCAATTTAAAAATTTTAATCAGTTTTTTACTCTAAATTAGAAGTTAGAAATTTTATTATTTACTACTTTGAAATCTATTCTGGTTTTTGGTTAGAGTGTTGATTTAAAACAAAAAAGAGAAAGTATAGTCTTGAGAATATGCCCCTGAGTAACATCGTTTTTTAGCTATCTACTGCAGAATGACTTGAAGAGATACAGGTATCTACCAGTCTTATGATAAGCAGCAGACAAATGTAAATGTGAAGTGTCTGAGTGGGAAGCACAGAGTTTAGGGCTTGGCTCAGTAAGGGGGAGGACAAGGAGCCAGGCATGCCTGCAGCCATAATAGGACATCCCAGCTGAAGTATCTTTCTGATAGTGCCACCAGCATATATTTTCCTACCAGACTGGTTTTGTGGTCATTATTAAAATCTCCTTTTCTAAACTAGTAAAAAGAGTTTATACCAAACATAATTTAAGATCGTGGTATAAAGAGGAAACAATTGCAAGGTGGTTATTTTACTGTTTTAATTTAAGAAAATGATAATAGCTACCATTTATTGGGCATTTACACTGTTCCAGACAGTGCTAGGCACATTTCAAAAAGTAGCTCATTTAATGCTCACAGTCATCAGGGTAAGAAATAGTGTCATCCTCACTGAACATGTGAGTAAACTGAACCCGAGAGAGTTCACGCCGCCCAGAGTTAGCAGCAGGACTAGGACTTGAGTGTGCGGACATCTCACTCCAGCTTTCTCCACATCACACCACAAGCCTGTAAACCTGTCAATTTTTCCTAACCCCTTTTATTTTCCTTTCCGTTTTCTTTTCCCTTCTTCCCACCCCTTCTTCCTTTTGTCATTTCCTTTCTATCCTTTTGTTAATTATATAACTACTGCATGCTTATCAAAATAATTTATATAGCACAGGAGAATATAAAGGAAAAAAATGAAAGTAGCTTTAATCCATACTATTAACATTTACTGTTCTCTTTCCTTCCTATTTTACTCAAGAAAACGTACATATAAGAGATATTTTCCATGACAGAATATATGGTTATCCCTTATTATTTTTAACAGCTGCATGACGTGGTCTACAGTACAGATGTACTTTAATTTGTGCAGCCATTCCTATTGATTATTCTCTTGACTTTTGGCATCTTGTTTTCTTTCTTTGTTGCTGTTTATATAACTTTGCCTAATGAGCATCTGGTGTTTGCCTTTTCCTACATTCATTGAGATGAGATGACCGAAATAGATCTATCAATTTAGAAAAAATTTTTAAAAGCCATAGTTACATTCTTTCAATGACCTTGAATGGTATTTTATTGAGTTTACTTCTGTATCCTTGTGACTCTTTGTTCATCTTGTCGAAAAGTCTGTCTCTTTCTTTGCTCAGTTACCAATAGATTATATTTTATATGCCAATACTGATTTAAAATTTTTTAGGGAGCCTCTGTTTCAATCAGATGTTTTAAATTGTCACATAAAGGGGCTTTTAGAGTCGATTGTTCCTAGGTCATTAGACTGTAAAATTATATATATTTTTAAGTATATCTAGTAAAAAAATTTGAACCACAAACCATTGTGAAGTAGTTTATCAAAAAGAATATTACTATAACCTAATTCCTCATCTCATTTTAGTAGTTTATTGAAGTGTACAATTTACTATCATTTTTGATATATTGGTTAATTATGCTTTTTATATAGCAGTGATGCCTATTTTGAAAAATTGGGGGAGTTTTTTTTGTTTGTTTTTGTTTTTTGTTTTTGAAAACTAACTTTTCTAAAATGCAACAGGACTTAGTGGGTAGAGTGTCTACTGGCATATAGTAGACGCTGATACGTATATATATAAATGAATAAAAAGATGATGGATGTATAGGAGCCAGGAAGGAGATGAAGACATTAAGGAAGTTGTTGGTTAGTGCAGCGATGTTTAATGATTATAGTAGAATATAAAAAATAAAAGTTACCATGTCTAGCTAACAAGAGTGTCTTATAAAGCAAGAAGAAAACCTACCACTCTGTCTGCCCTCTCATTTTAGAATAGAAGACTCTTATGTGGCAGAGTAGAAAAAACATGGACTCCTTTTAATCCAGTCCTTCAGTGTCCTAGCAGTGAAACTCTGGTCACCTTTCCTCATCGTATATAATGTGAATAGTAAAACCTATTTGACAGCATTCTTGTGCACATAAAAGGTCAGTCATCTATCTGTAATACCTGGAATGAGTGTCAATGAATGATATTTGGTACTGTGTTGCTGCTGAAGCTGTTGCTCTGGTTTATGAGTTTTCAGCTTTTTTTCTCTTTTCCCTCCCTTTCTCCCCCCCACCCCATAGCTTAGAGTAGTGATTTTGGGGTGGGTTCATTATTGAGTTGAGAAAATAAGCAAAATAGGCCTTTGGGATTCCAAAATTGATTGATGATGTTGCATTAAAAATTTCAAATCCTCGCCTGTTGGCTGCGATAGAGCAAGAATTTAGTTGAGTCCTGAGAGCCAACTTATCTTATTACCTTTAGTGAATATACCTTCTGCCAGCTGGACCTCCTCCCTTGCCCTTCTATAGAGATGGCTGTCTTCTCTTCTGACTCCACATTGCACTTCCAATGTTAAGAACCTCTTGTCCTGATCTTACTCATTCTTTTGGCAGCATTCAGCTTTTCCCCTTGTCTTCATATACTTCGGGGTTTTGTGCTGCTTTTCTGGCCACTCCTTTGCTAGCGTTTTTGTTTTTGTTTTTGTTTTTGTTTTTGTTTTTGTTTTTGTTTCCCTTCTAAAGCCATACTGGTCTCCCTTCCGTTTCTTCAAATATGCCAGTCATACTTATTTTGGAAGAACTTATTTATTTCTGCCTCAGGGCCTTAGCACTGACCTTTCCTTCTGCCTGGCTCTTTGTGCACATCTCATCTTTTTTTTTAATGAGGCTTACCCTAACCCCCATTTAATTCCATCACCCTAGCTATACCCCCAACTCCTCATTTATTTATTATGCTTGTATTTGTATTTTCTGATTAGAGTGTGAACTTTATCAGGGCAAGGAACTGTTTTATTGTTGTTGTTGTTGTTTTATACCTAGTATAGGTCCTGGCACAGTAGGCACTATTGATTGATGATGGTACAGTGTCTATCCTGTGTTCTCTTTTAGGTCACCTTATTCACTACCAACGCTCTTTGCATACCTGTGACATTCACTCATAAATCTATATCTCCAGCCTAGACATCTTTCCATTTCTGTTCTCAGTGACCTCTCCACTTAGTGTTTATTGGACACAGTCAGAAAAAAACTTTGCAGCCTTCCTTAATTTTGATCTTTCCTTTACTCACCCCCAACCCCAGCTATTAGTCTATCAGTAGACCCTGTTGACTCTTCCTCCTTCCAAAAAGTATTCTAGATCTGCTCACTTCTCTCTATGTCTTCCATACCTCCCATCTGTGCCACCATTGTCTCTTACCTGAACAATTGAAATAGCCTTACAATTTTCCTCTTCTACTCTTGACTCTCTATAATCTATTCTCCACACTGTAGCCAGAGGCATCTTCTTAAATGGACAAATGTTATTCAGAAGATCACATCACAGCCTTCCAATGGCTTAGAATAAAATCCAAAGTCCCTTCTCTGGCTCATAAATCCAACACTCTTAAACCTCATCTCAACTGCTTTCCCCTCCCTCCAACATAATCTCATCTTGGGGGCCTTCTTTCTTTTAAGAAATGCCAACCTTAGAATCTTTAGACTAACTGTCCACTGTATATGGATTTCTTTCCCTGCTTCTCTGTCATTGTTTGGGCCATTGCTCAAATGTCGTACTTTTCTAGACCATCCATTCTCTCCGTCATTTAGCTCTATCTTAGTTCTTGGCATAACCCTTTCTCACTGTCGTATATGTTCTTTGTAACGTGCATTCCCACCCACCCTCTGCCCCATGAGAATGTAAATTCCACGAGCACGTAGACCTTTTTACCACTGTATTCTTGGTAGAAAAGTGTCTGGTACAGAGGCATTGTTCAATAAATATTTGTGAAATGAATAAATGAATGAACAAAGGGTACAGACTGTTTTTTTTTAAGTTGTAGATTTCTGTAATACCTAAGATTATATTTTTACCAATTGATTAAGAATATCCTTAGGCAGAAGGCAAAGAAATTGACTAGGTTTTGGAGGAAGTAGTACTAAGAAATTCTTACTGTTCTGTCTCTTAATAAAAAGCAGAAAATAGTCCTGCCCCATTCTCATTTTTTCCTTTTCATTTACACAGTACAATATTTTAAAAATATTTTTCTCTTATAATATCTTTATTCAGAAGTAAAATTGTTTTGTGTGTGCTTTTGTTTTTCTAGTAAAGCATGAGAGATTTTCTTAGACTTAAGCATTGTCTATAGCAAGAGACAGCTTGGATGCCAAAACAATGTGTAATTAGAGCTATTCGTTGTCTTGTCACATGCTAAGTAGATGCTAAAGGTTTATTGCTAAAGTAAAAGTCACTGGGATAGTTAAGTTTATTTTATGAATATATGTTGTAAAATTAAATTTTTTTTCTATCTGACGGTAACAAATTACTATTCAGAATTTATTTATTCTTTAGACCAAGATTTTGTAGGTACTTTTCCTGTTACCATTTCTTTTTCATTGTACACTTCCTGGCGCTTACTTTCTTGCAACATACTGGAAAAAAATCCTAATTTTATTTTTAAGATTGAATGTTTTTAAAAATTAGATGCTTCTACTTTTTTCCCTTTGGTTTTTAAATGCCCTCTGAAGATCTCTGTGTGAGAAAGCAAAAATATATAAATAGAGATCTTTTACCAACAAGACATGTCATGTTAGTAATTCATGACTGTTACTGTTACTGTGTTGTTACCGTGTCATTGGTTTGTCCCAAAGAAGGAAGTGGTGGCAGTGGTGGCAGTGCCTATTTCTTACTTGTGGTTTATTTCTCATCTTCAAGATCCTTTTGCTTGGGACCTGTGGGTGGAAGTTGGGGTTGACTGTAGACGGGATATGATGGATTTTTTAAAGATGATGGAAATGTTCTAAAACTGGATGTGGTCATGTTTGCACAGCCTATAAATGTATTAAAAATCATTGAATTGTGCACTGAAACCATATATGGGTTTTATGAATACAAATTGACCTTGGATAAAACTAAACAAAAACTGGATTAATTCCCTTTGCTTGAGTCCTTACATCTTACTTACTTTAAATTCTTCTCTTCACAATTATTCTCCCCTCCTTCCCCACCTCTTTCCATATTTCCTTAGCTATTAGAAACCTTTTGCAGCAATTCTGCCTCCTTCATAAAGTGTATTATCCTTTAGATCTCATTTAGACTCTGGGTTTTGAGTCCAAAATCTGGATCCAATTCCAGAACTGATTATCTGTGTGACACTGGGTAAGCTTCTGAGCCTCAGACTTCAAATATGTGAAATAGAATAGTAATAAGATTTGTCGCATAGGGATATTGTGACTATTAAATGAAACTACATACTTGAAACCTTCTATAAGTGTTAGCTATTCTTTATTGCTATTTTTTTAAACACTCTTTAACAGTTGAGGCGGTATAGCAAGGTGGTGGTGAAGACGCAGACACTGGAATCAAACTGTATGGAATCAAACTATATATAGCATAGCTCTACCACTTTCCATCTCTGTGAACTTGGGTAAGACATTTAACAAAGCTCTTTGCCTTCATTTTTTCATCTTTATTAGCGATTTTAAATAAAAGTTACCATTTCGTATAAGGTTGTTAAAAGGATAAATGATACAATCCATAAAAAGTTTTTAACACAATGCCTGACAAAAGTAAGAACACAATAAATGTTTGTTATTAAGTTTTTATTTAGGACCGTCCCAACCTCAGCCTTTTGGAAGCTGATTTTTGACCTCAGAATACTATTAAAACAGTTTTCACATGGGTTGTAGTGGCATCCAGTGGACAAATCCATTGGCCTTTTTCAGTCATCACTCTATTTAACCATTCTGTCCTTGAGAGTTTGGCCACTTCCTTGAAGTTTCTTTTCTTGGTTTCCTTGATATTACTCTTGATAGGTGGTTCTGACATTATGATCTCCCTTCTTAGGTTCGTTATCTTGCTTCTCTTCTCTCTGCCATAGAAGCTGGTATCCTCTGGTATCTTCCATCATCTCATTTGCTTCTCTCCTTTAAATTTCTTCTTTGGCCCTGATCTTTTTTTTTTTTTTTTTTTTTAACGCCAGATGTATATTTCCTTCAACCTGCAGTAGATGTTACCAAGTGAATGTCAGGAGCCTGTAGTCCACCTGTTTGAAACTGAGCCATTCTCTCTCCTTTTCTGTTGCCTCTCGTGCTGAACTCACACTCCCCGAAATGTAACCCTGTCACCTGCCTTTTACATCTGTATTTTCTGGCTTGTATTTTCCAGTTGCCCCAACCAAGATCCGTGCAGTTGTGCTCTGTTTTTCTATTTGTTTCACCCTTCCATCCAATCCAGCACCATATCCTCTTGAATCTGTCTTTAAAATCTGTCTAATTTGTTATTTCCTCTCCAGTGACTCCCGTGTTGCACTACTTTTGAAACTTCTTCTAATTCTTACATTGCTGATCAGTCCGCCAGCCATTAATCTCCCTCCTCTCCATCCATTTTCTACAAGTTACCATCAGCATTATATTTAAAGCAAATAGGACGATGTCATTGCACCATTTAAAAATATGTAGTGTCTCTGAAATACTTGCAGTGATAAATTCGATAGTTCATGTATTCAGTAAATTCTAAGATTACTTAAAAAGTCTTTCATAAATTGCTCATGCTCCCTGCTGGCCTCTTTTTGCTTTGCTGTCCCCATGCCCTGCACAGCCTGGCACTGCCTTTCCCCACACATTACACACTTGCCCTGGCTTTATGCTTTGCCTACATTGTTTCTTTGTTTCCTATTTTTGAGGTATCCATTCTCCTTTTTGTACCTAGATATCTTTTCTTCCTTCCTGCCAATCCTCAAATATTTCCTGATCTGTGGATCATGAAAATTAACCATATTTTTATCATACTTTCTTATTCTCATAACATTATGTTTCAGTTATTTATTTGTCCATCTCACCCTGTAAACTAGTGAGTAACTGACACAGTGGCTCTTAACCAAAGGAACCTCAAAATCATGTAGGGAGCATCTTCATGATGTTTTGCCCCACACCAAATCGCCAGATCGAAAGATTTCTGGACCCTGAACACAGGTGCTTGAGTGTTTTTTTTTAGTTGCCCAAATGATTCTATGGTAAAATACAACACATCAAATTATAATGTAAGATTCATGTATTTATTTCCATTCTCCCTCCTCCTATTCCGTCCCTGTGGTTAGGTATTGAATGAATGCCATCCATCCTTATGGGTGTACATGCAGCAGATTGCACTGGAAGTGTGTAAACTCAGAAATTACTTGTCATAGAAATAAGTTATATCTTTCATTGAAGTTTTACAAGTTCATTCTTATTAGAGTAGCATTTGGGAAATATTTTATTGTATTTTGTAGGTAGAGAGGGTAAGCAACTAAAGAAAAGAATTAACGATGAAAGAATTTTTTTAAAATAGGGCCTCTAATTAAGCTCAAAGGATAAATGTAATTACAAGATGACCTCAATTTTAAATCAGAATGCAATAGTTGAGTGTATAGGAGAGGAGATTCGGGTTAAAGAGCAATTAAGTAATATGGAAAGATTCAAAACATGAGTTAGAAAAGAGACATACTACGCCATTGTGTCTGTACTGTGCTCTTTTTCCTCATTTGTATCTGTCTTTCCAAAGTTGACTCTTTTATTCTGTTTAACACATGATCCTAACTCTGATTATCCAGGGTGTAAAATGCTTCTTGCCATCTGCTTCCAAATTCCCTTCCAGAGTAATTAGCTTCTCTTTTCTCTCTTCCCAGTGTTGACACCCTTTACTTTCCAGTATTCACACTACCAGTGCCACAAGTTCTCTGGTTCCCATATCAGTTCCCAGGTTCTCTGCTGTCCCCCTCCTCAGCCTCCAACATGGTTGTTTCCTCTTTTTTCCCTCTCCTTCCTGGTCCAGATCGTCAGTATTCATCTAGGCATTTAAAAAAGTCTACCCCCTCACAAAAACTTTTCTAAGTGCCTCTCATCAGACTGCTTTCTCATTTCCCTCTAGACTCTCCAGAACACTACATCTCTCTTTTGCTGTGATAATCATATTAGTTATATGTACTTGCCTCATCATCTCCAAGCTCTTTGAAAGACAGAGATTGTCCTCCTTTTTTTTCTTTCCACTGTGCATCGCCTTGCATCATGCCTGATATATATATGCTTAATACATATTTATAGATCAAAATGAGACTTGTTATCAGTGAAGGAATTTTCTTTTCTCATTCAGGGATTGTACAGTTTTCCTTGAGTACTGTAGGTAATCTCTTTCTACAGAGTCCTCACTCTGACGCATACAGTACACAACGTTATTAGACTTAACAATACACAAAATGTGCATATTTATACTTTTTGATACATTTATGACTTGGTGTTTGCTTTGATTGTTCCCTCCTTTTCCTGGGCTTTTTGTTGTTTGTTTAGAGATAGAACACTTACGTAGCAGAACATTACCTACCTAATGTTCATTGGCAATAACAATGAATTACTTTGGTAGAGTGGTAAAGAAAACGGTATTAGTAGTTTCCTTTGAACTTAACTTTTTCCCCCTAGAAAGATACTGGAATTAGGTGTGATTCCGTAAATGGTTTTCTGTGGTGTTTGAAAAAATTTCTTTAACATTTTTTTTTTTATTACCTCTGAACTTTTAAATGATCTTGTCCCAGTGTCTTTGTTTATTCCTTATGCCTTCTTGCTTTCCCAGGCCTTCCAAATTAATTTGTAGGGGGAAAGGCAAGGCTGTTGTTCACAGAAAATCATGAATTAGCATATGGGCCCATTTTAAGATGCTGTTAGTGGTTTTTTGTTCTCTGAATCTTGGTGTTTGTCAAATATATGAACACTTCCTATTTTTGCTTGTTTGCCCAAGGTGAAAGTGGGAAGTGAGTATGCAAGAATTGTCTGGTTGGTTTTGGTGGGGCTGTGTCTGCTGTGCTGGATTTCTATTTCTGGAAGATTGAAGTCGTCACAGTGAACAGAAGATATGCTGCATGACTATATTTCTGTCATGCAAAACTATATGGCTTTTGCAGCAACATACTCAACAAACCAGGCAAATTAGTTATTTGATGACAGTAAACATACATATGTAAACTGTTTGGTTGGAGGTGTGTATGTCTATGTGGCATTTTTGTAAAAATTGTTCTTGAAAATGCAGGAAAAATTTTTAATCCTCTTTATAGCTTTAACGATATTTGGGTGAGGTTTGTTATATAAGCACATAATCTTATTATATAACATCTGTAGATGAGAAAAATCCTACTGCTATAGTTTGAAGATAGCAAACATTCTTACTAACAATACTAAACATTTCAGTTTCTAATATTTACTAATAGTTCTAAAGGAGAAATTAAAATACTACTAGATAGTTTGCAGATTATTTTATTTGGTGAGCAGGCAAGAGAACAGACTAAGGGGTTAAAAATGAAATTTGAATGACTATATTTTGCTTAATTTATCAGTGGTCCAATTTACTTTTTGGGACATCTTGGATATTTTAAAATTTCCAGTTCATGAGCATTTTTGGAATACTTATATTGACATAGTTAACGAAATAGTGAAACCTAAGGACTCGTTTTAATAAAAGTGTAGAAATAATAATTTTCAGCCACATCAAGTTAAATGAACCATAGAAATCATGAAGTTAAAAATAAATCAGTTATCATTTGGTGGTTTTGTTTAGTTTATTGCAGGTAAAGATCTTCGATTGAGTTTGCAGCTCTTTGAGTTTGGAAGTAGGCCATCGCATGCCGAGATGAAATATCAAGTCATTTAAATTAGATACTGAGCATGCTCATATGAAGTACTTACTCTCTTGGAGACTGCAGTGTAGTTCAGTTTTATTCTAGTAGAAAGAGCAGAAAAGAGATCACGGTGTACCCTTTTGTCATCATTCTGTCAGAGAGCGTATAATTTAATTTGCCTTTGGAAAGCAGAAGCCTAAGACAGAGAAGAATGCAGGTTTTTAGCAAAAGGCTGTTTGGTGAGTTAATTAGCTGTTTTATTCTACTTTGTAATCTTTAGCAGGCTATGTATGTCTTTACTTATAGCTGCTGCTTGTTTTACACTAAGCTGAAGCTTTATGTAGCAAGTAACTTGGCTGAGTTTGGGAGAAAATTGTTTCTGCCGTCCAAATCTTTCTTTTGAAGTATTTTCAGTACATTTTTGAGGTGACAAGTTTGTAAACTGCTAAGATACTCCTTGGCGTTCTTCACAAATTTCATATGCTCACTGGTGCTGAATAATGCTTGGCAGTATTGTGTGCTGAGGGAGTTCAGAATTTGTCTTGTTTGGACAGTTTAAGCATTTTTCGTCTTGTGTTTTAATGAAATTACAGTTTTTACTTTTACATTTCTATACTAAATCTAAATAGTAGTAGGTAATTTAGTATAAGAGCAAGAATTCTGTAAGAAAATGAGAAAGGTATGTTGGTCATATGTACATATTGTTAAAAAGGTGGTTAAAAATAAGTTGGCTTTGTAATATAATTGATAATTTTAAATACTCTAAAATGAGATTGACAGTTGTAAAATATGTTACAGTTATTCAGTATTCATATTTATAATTCGTTCTATTTTTGGTTATTGAATTAGCTACAGAAGTGTTCAGAGCACAATAATAATTGCTGTTTTGGACTCTACTTATTTCCCTTGAGCTCATATTATGGTGATTGCTAGGAAGATAATCTTATTTAAATGTTTTGTGATTATTTTTATTACCTAAAGTGTTCATGTTTTACCATGAAATTAAAGGGGAAGATTTTGTGCATTTTTTTCCATATTACGTTCTCGTAATATCAAGTAATAGTTAAAATCTGTACATTCTTATTTTATAATGAACATGGTTTTGCTTATTTATAATAAACTTGGCAACCAAATATTCAGGGTATTCTCTTGGAAATTAAAATTGCATACTTTGCTTGAGATAAATCATGTTTTTAGAGATTTGAAGGAAACGTATAAAATTGCCATATTTATTTCCTTGGGGGAAAATAGTGTTTGTTAGTAAACATGAACGTTGGGTAGGGAATTAGAGATATAGAAAGTGCTTTAAAGAGTTCTAGAAAAATGATGGGGCGGGGGTTAGAGGGTGGGGTGTGGGAAGAATAGGAAGAGAATACTAAAAGCTTAGTGCCTTCAAATGCCAGGCAATTATGTGATGCTTTCCTGAAATATCTTTATTTTGTGAACTGCCCCCACTGTGCCATTTTCCAGGATTGGCATATGTGAAGGAGGTGGGTGTATACTGAAACTTGTATATTCATGAAAAGGGATGGTTAGCAGTTAGAGATGAGGACTAGGTGACAATACTCAAATCTATTCCCTTCTAAATACTGACGCACTTGTATGACCTTGGGCAGCATGCATGCCCTGTTTATTTCCACTTACTTTTAATATACTTTACTGTGGTAATAGGAAGATCATTTAAGGTTTCTAAAGTAATAAGATTATTTCTTGAACTGTTAAAAAGATTCACGAGGGCCATTAGTCATTTATAGATAGCTACTGTGAGGGAAAAATTGCTTTTATAGAATTCTGTCAACTGCTTCCTTTTTTAAATTAAAAATATTTCAAATGTGTAAAATGTGTAAGTTCTCTGTGGTCTTTGAAACTAATTTACTAGAAACACATTCCATGTATATTATGTAATTAGAAGATGACAGATTTTAACTTTTTTCCCTCATATTCTAGACTATGGATAATCATGAAATTTTGGCAAAATTATACTTTACACTGGTTTCTTATGATTTAGTCCCATTTACCTTTAATCATAGCTCTTCATAGATCTTTAATAGAAGATAAATAGACAACAATATTGTACTATAATTGTGTAATGTGATAAATGTAGCTACAGTGGCAGTCATATTATATGTAAGTATATCAAAGAACACATACAGCTTAAATTTACTAATGTTAGGTGTCAAATATATTCAATTAAAAAGATAATCAGTGGAAGATCTGTTGAAGAAAAATACTGAGAAATACTGGAAAAATGAAAGGAGGGGAATATGAAAAAAAAAGAATTACTGATGGCAAAGATTTCTTTGCCAGGTTTATAAAGATTAAGCATACACCTGTATATTTTGTTCCTTTTTAAATCGTTAAGTTTGTCAGCTCGTTTATTTAACTTAACATCTGCCAATTAAGGAGCATTTATTTCCCAACTTTTATGACGTTTAATGCTTAAAGATCCTAAAGTTTTATTTGAAAATGGGGTCTGTGGTCATGTAAGTTTGGGGTCTAATGTGTCATAAGGGCTTGTTTATAGAACTTAATAGCCTTTAACATCTTGTTCAGAACTTTATTCTAGATCTTCATTTTCTCTGAAATATGATTGGTTTACTTTTGAAAAGAGAATAATACATGAAATTAACCATTTAGCAAACATTTTAATAATTTGAATATGAACCCTTACATCGAAATATCTGGATAAGTGAAGGAAGAATTATGAGTTTGCGTATATCATCCAGAAAATTGCCTCAGTTCTTTTGTCATTTTGCATCTAGAAGAACAACCTTAGAATTCAGTGTAAATGGGATATAAAGAGTATGATTAGATTTAGTAATAGTAATAATGATATAAGCTAAAATTAGTTTTGAAAGCCCCAAAGTCTACATGTATAGGCAGTAAATATTTTATGAAGAATTTGAGGAACAATAAGACTATGTAAAGTTTTTGATATTTTTCCAAAGTTCTCATTCATTACTCTTAGGTTACTCCTGTGAAGAAACAAATTAATTTTTTAACTATGGTTTGTAATGGGAAATAAGTGATCACTTATTTGTAATCTGGTAGACCTGGATTCTCATCTGGCTTTTGCCACTTGTGACTGTAGGCAAGGATCTTCATTTCTGCATTCTGTGTTTTCAGTAGGGAAATTAGAGTCATTTTATTTTCAGAGCACTAAGCAAAGAGAACAGGAAGCCGTATTACTTGAAACCTAAACTCCCTAATGTCTTACAATTCTGGGCTTTTAAGAGCAAAAATTATGAGTAAGGGGTTAATTCATGGTCACGGGCTGTGTCGATTGGTCAGTTCTTATACAAGCTTCAGCAATCTGATTTATTCAGCTCCTGGCAGCATCTTCTCTGGGTCTGCGTGACTTGGGCCAGTTGGTCTTGAACAGAAAGAGTTCTGTAAGACATTTTGGGATTGTAAGGCATCTTGGGATTGTAAGACATCTTGGGATTGTGATTCAGTGATGTTATCTTAAGAGCAGAGAGAAGAGAACAGAATGTATGTATGCTTAACAGGCTACATACATTCTTCTATTATCTTAACAGATTATGCCTTCTGAAACTTGCTTTATAGGCAGGCCTGTAGACCCCAGGACATACATGTGTTCCACTGGAGCTGTGACTCTTAAGAAAGGCTATTCAATAATTTTAACTAAAAGTCAAATTTTAATATATTTAGTCTGTCAGGATTTGCTGTCTATGTCAGTAGTAAACAGAAATATCTGTATATACCATTTAGATTTATGAGAATTGAATTTTACATAAAGAATTTAGCATATTAGTTACAAAAGAGGTGTTCAGTAAATGTTTGTCTCCTTAATTTCCTTTCCAAACAAAATTTTACCTATCCTATTTGAAATACCAGACTCAGAGAAGTATGCTGATTTATAAATAATATACGTGAAATCTCTTTATAATAATATATTTTAAGCCAGAATGTACAAATAATAATATATTGAAAGACTCAATTGCTTAGCCAACTTTTATAAATAAAGTAATTGCTAAATACCTGTATGTTCCATCTGCGTTTGGCCGAATAGACAAAGTGATGGATATTTTGGCTAAAGAAATATCTCAAATTTGTTTTTATTACTATACAAACAATTTTAAATAAATAAAATCAGTGAAGTACGAGCTCTTATATTAGTGGAAATACAGCAGTACCTCGCACATAATTGGCACTCACCAAATATTGAGTTAAATTTTTTCTTTTTACGTTTTTTAATTTATATCAATAAATAAAAATATTTAAGGGCTGATATTTGTTTCTTTGTTCTCAACTTTTGTGAAGATTGCTATTCTTTAAAAACAAAACCCTTTTTCACACTATTACTGTTTAAGAAACACTTAAATTATTAGACTCAATTATATAATCTCTAGAAATGAGCTAATAATGTGAATTGACAGGGACATGAACATTTGGTGGAATCTCGCCCAGGTTCGCCTTTATATAGCAAAATTGTTCAGCTATCAGACATTGAATGGGTACATGGATTGGCACTAGAAAAACACCTCAAATACTGTGTCCATGGCTATTTTTATATTAGCTTCTCTCTAGGACATTTCTTCTAACACTAGCTTTTTGGCAAATTCAAGGTCAGTTAGCTAACTCAGTATAAGAGTGTTTTAATATGAGATCTCAGGCGTAAGTAATTTAAGATAGATACCTCAAAAGTTTATGCAGTAGCTCTCCCCTTATCCGCAAGGAACACTAGTGGATGCCAGAAACCATAGATAGTACCGAACACTGTTTTTTTTCCTATCCATACGCACCTATGATAAAATTTAATTTATAAATTTGGCACAGTGAAGAGATTAACATCAATAACTAATAATAGAACAATTATAACAATATATTGTAATAAAAGTTATGTGAATATTGTCTTTCTCTCAAAATATCTTTTTTACTATACCCATCTTTTCACTGAAAAGAGGCACTTTATGGTTTCTATTTGGTGTATCTAAATCGCCAGCCTTCCTGCTCTTGCGCTTTGGGTCATCATTAAGGTTACTTGAACACAGCAAGCACAGCGATACCTTGACAAGCGATCTGATAGCTTGTCTGCTGTTTAGCACACATTAGTGAGTTTGAGGTTTTTTTTCCCAGTTCGGATGAACTATGATGTAATTTTTTCTGTCAGTATGTTTTGGATATAAGCAACATTTTCCTTAGAGCTGTACTTTTTCCTTAAGAATAAATCTTTGAAATTATAGTTTAAGTCGCTGAGAAAGTATAATTTGTCTACTAAAAGTGATTTTATAAGTATTTGAGAAACATATCTTTCCTTTGAGGATAAGTTGTTTATGGCAAGAAAGGGAGAATTACAGTAGTTAACATCTAACCAGCACAATCTATCTGGGATATAGATAACTTAATGTTAGAAAATAATGCAAAAATCATTCTTATATAAACAAGTAAAAATTGTAGGGCAGAGGATGTGAATATTGAGAAACTTAATTAGCATATCTGTTTCCTGGTTGGTCAGCAACCCTCATTTTCACTACCTTTACTCCACTTCCTTATACAGTTAATAAGGAAGCAAGAATTTTTTCATAATCAAAGAGTCGATCTGTTTATAATTTTTAACAGTGACGTTCAATAGTTACAGATGTAATTCTGGACGTTAACAGGAAGCTTTATAGCAAATTGAACGTTTTCTAGGGCTTATGGAGGAAGGCTGTTGTATACTTTTTCTTTTTTAATACCTAAAATTATAAACTAATATTGTAAAAATATTACAAAGAATATAAATGAGAATACCCATATATTTACTGTTTAGCATAAGATAAAAGAAATTGCCAATATAATTAAAAACTTGTACTTCATGTGAACCATTTATTACTATATTAAACATTTCAGTAGTTTAGTTCCTCCTTTAATGTTAGGTTTATATCATATATGTTAAGTAATTTTAAGAGAAAATAATATGTCTTTCAGTTTCTTTTTCTTTTCTCTTACAAACTACATTTTTTGTCATAACCAGGTTGAATCTAGGGGATGTTTTTTGTGTGTCTGTGTAATAGAGTAATAGAAGCTATATGATCTTTATTAGATAGTTAAGATCGTGTCTTTTAGTATTATTTGGGGGATATTGTGAGGCCTGGGATAGAAAAAAAATACAGCCGAAGGAGCAGTTTGGTACCTAAATCAACTAAACTGTGAATATAAAGAAGACAGTGGAGAGTTGCCCTTTGACATTTTGTTCTTGGGCTTTATGAGATTAACCCCCATCTCCCACAGTATGTAGTTTAATGTCCTAATCTCTGGAACCTAGAGGATTACATTATGTGGCAAAGACTTTGTAGCCATGATTCAATTAAGAACCTTGAGATGGGGAGAATATTCTTGATCCTGGGGGCAGAGACTAAATACATTCATAAGTGTCTCTGTAAGGACAAATGAGCAGAGGGAGATTTCAGGCACAAGAGAAAGCATTATGACCCCAGAGGCAGAGCCATAAGCCAAGGAATGCCAGCAGCCATCAGAAGCTGGAAGAGGCAAGGAACTGATTGATGTTCCTCTAGATTCTCCAGAGAGATTATGTCTCTGCCAACACCTTGATCTGGATCCAGCAAAACTAATTTTAACCTGATTTGTGGCCTCCAGGACTTTAAGAGAATAGATTTCTATTGTTTTAAGCTACCAGTGTTGTGGTACTTTGTTACAGTAATCATAGGAAACCAATACAGCCCCACAGTGCTGAATGTTGGGGTCACTCACCTTCCACCTTTGTCATGTCAGTCTTTACAACTCCCTGTCAGGCTACACAGTTCCTTCTGTTAGACCTATCCCACTATCAGAGTGTGTACTGATAACCTCATTGCAGAGAAAGACCTATACCGGGTACTCAGAGATGTGGGCATTATTAATCCTATTTAACTGTGAGGCTTTGAGAAATCTCTGTGTAAACATACCTGCTTTGTTCTAAAAAAGATTTAAGACAACTTATTTACACATTTGAAACAACTTACGGAGAGAACATTAATTTAAAACAAGTAAGAAAGATGAGGCATAGAAGAATAATGAAATCAGGAGAGGCTGTGAATAAATCACTTCCCCTGCAGAGGACTTCAATTCCTGACCTCAGAAACAGGCTTATCTATTATTTTTAAAGTCCATGTGAAGGTTAGGTTGAAAATTATAAAATGGTGCTTACATACTAAGTTTATAACCATCACTACCATGTTATATTCCATTAGTGCTTGCTAATAAATTTTTGGAGGACTCGGAGTTCTTTTTTTCCCTTAATAAATATAATACAAAAATTTTTGCAAATCTCATATCTGATAAGAGACTTGTATCTAGAATATATTTTTTAAAAACTCCTACAACTCAACAGTAAAAAGACATATAATTTAAAAATGAACAAAAAATCTGAAGAAACACTTCGCTAACGAAGATTAAGTACATGAAAGGACACAAAACATTAGCAAATGCATACTGAGCTATCATTTCAAACCCACTAGGATGGCTATAATCAAAAAGATGGGCAGTAACACATGTTAGCAATGATATGGGAACATTCCATCTCTCCTCTGTTCCTGGTGGGAGTGTAAAATAATACAGCTGCTTTGGAAAACAGTTTTATATCAAAAAGTTAAACAGAATTACAAAATAACCGGGCAGTTCTACTTCTAGGTATATACCCAAGAGGTTTAAAAAATATATGTATACAAAACATGTATATAAATGTTCACAACATTATTCATAATAGCCAAAAAGTGGAAACAACTCAAATGACAACTCATAAATGGATAAATAAAATGTAATATATTCATATAATGGAATATTCCTTGGTGACAAAAAGAAAAGAAGTGCCGATAACTGGCTTCAACATGATGAACCTTGAAAACACGTTAAGTAAAAGAAGCCATTCACAAAGGACCACATATTATATGATTTCATTTGTGTTAAATGTCCAGAATAAGCAAATCCATGGAGGCAGAAATATATTGAAGGTTGATAAGAGGATGAGGAGAGGAGATAATGAGCAGTGACTGCTTAGTGGATACAGATTTTGGGTTATGAAAATGTAAAATCGATTGTGGCGATGGTTGCATAATTTGTGAATATGCTAAAAACCATTGAATTGTACACTAAATGGTTGAATTCTAGGGTTTGTGAATCAAAAAAGCTATTATTTTAAAAAGTAATACTAGATCATTATGAAGAAATTGGAAAATACAGAAAACTATAAACGAGACCATAAAAAACTACTGGTAATGTCATCAACCAGAAAAACCAAAAATGTGGGTTTTTTTGCATATTGCCTTCTCATTTTCCCCCGTTATTTATATCCCATGCATACATATTTTCTTTTATAATTGGAATCATACGAATTTACAATATTATAATTCTACATTTTCACCTGATAGTTTATCTTGAGCATTTTCAAAAAGATTTTTAAAATGATTTTTATTGTAAAAAGTTATACATGCTTATTGTAAAAATGTTAAAACACGAGAACAAATAAAAAGGAGAAAATAATCCTTCATGATCTGCCTGTTTTAATGTTGGTATTTTAGTAATTCTTGATTTTTGTGTTTAGTTTTAACCTGATGCTGTTGAATATTAACTGTTTTGAGTTCAGTGACTTTTTCATATCTAATTTATGCATTTGTTTAATTTTATTCTAATTTTCTAATGTCTGTTAGCTTAGTCTGTCAGTTACTTTCTTTTTCATTTTATTTTAAAGCACCAGAGTTACTGAGTAGTGAAGTAGAGAAAGTAATTGAAACTGTCATTTTGAGTTTGAGAAAATAGATGAAATTAGTGATTTCATGCTGCTTTCTGTTGCAAAGATTGCAAAGGTTTAAATATGGACAGCCATCAACCAAAATCAAAAGGGAAAGAATTTAAGATTGATTTTATAAAAATATAAAGCATCTATTAAAATATTACTTTAAATTAAATGTGTTGAAAAGTAAGTTTTGAAAAATTAATCTGTATGTTTGTTTCGTTTTAATCTGAAATTTTTATAACTTGAAATGTCGCATGACCCATCATTCATAAATTTACCAAACATTACATATACTTATGTTAGAGGTTACTGAATACCAGTTATTTCATATAATCCTCACAACAATGGGAAAGGTGGTATTATCTCCATTTCAGAAATAGGAAAATATGTTGAGAATGATTCTTTGTTTCAAGTTATAGACCTTGTAAGTAGGTAGCAGAGCCAAGATTTAAACCCAGATTGGTGTAACTCCAGAATTCTTCTCTAAATTGAAGAACTCTTATCGTTCTATTCCCTGTGCTAGATTCTGGTGGGCCTCAGCAGCTCTAATCCATCCAGAAGGTTTAAAAAGAGATAATTCTCATCAAATAATTACATAAACACAAAAACATTTACATAGTCCAAACTTAGGTGACCCAGATCTCCAAAGATGAGTGGGTGTCTTATCCCTCTGGGACAAGGGCTGAGAATGGAGAGAAGTGTGCACAGTATGAGTGGCTTCCCAGAGCTGGCAATGTCTGTGTGGAGTTTTGAAGGATGATAAATAATTTGCTAAGCAGAAAAGCAGGGGTGGATATCATATCACTATAAAACTGAGTTAACAGCAAGACCAAAGGCTTGTAGATATCTTCAAGGAACAGTTCTTTCAGTGCTGCTAGGGTATTCGGTGTGAGGTGCTTGGAAACAGAAAGCCCAGGCAGATAATGAAAGCAGATTAGAGTAGTATTTATTGTGCACCATGCCAAAAACATAGCCAATCCTGTAAGCATTGGTGGCCATTTTTAAGGGTTTAAATGAGGGAGCAGAACAGGACAAATCTGCTTATTAGGGTAAACCTGCAGCAGTGTGGAGGTTAAATTGAAGGGGGAAGAGACTGAGAATGGATTCCTTAATGTTTGGAATGATATGATTGGAAATGGGACACGAATTTTCAACTATTGCAGCAGAAAGTGAGAGAAGGTAGATGCAATGGAAGTCAGAGGCACAATCTTAGGATTTGATAAGCAGCATTAGGGGATGGCAAATGGGAGGGGAAGGACTACTCTCCAGCATATGGATGATATTTGAGAAGAGAAATTTAGGAGATAAACAGTTTAATTGGGAATAAAGAGGTTTGGACATTTTGAGTTTGAAATATAGGTATGATATTCCTTTTGTTGAGAAAGTGGAAATTAGAGATAGGTCCTTACAGAGCAAGAAGAAAATCAGGGCAAGAAATATAGGTTAGAATGTATAGGTTTAAGTAAAACACCAATATTTTTAATGAATAATAACAAGAGTCATTAAATAAGGAGTAAATTAAATCACTTAAGGATGGAAAGCGTAAATGAGAGCAGATTGAAGATAAAACCTTAAAGGAAACTGGATGTCTACGTGATGGGCAGAGGAAACCTAGAAGAAATGGTTAGCATGAGATAACTAGAGAAGTTAGATTAGGAAAACCAAGAGGGAGGAGCATAATTGTATCTGACGCTATGCATGAGTCCTGTAAAATGAGGACTAAGGAGCATCCTTTGACTTTTGTTAGAAAGTATGAGCGACCATCACTGAGGGAGTGTGGAGGACAGAAGTAATTTTACAATTAGTAGAGGAGCAAAGGAGGTGGGAGGGAGTGCAACTAACCAGCAGGAGCTAGTCTTTTGACCAAAAAAGAAAAAGAGAAATTCATTGACAGGATGCATCAAAGAATGGAAATAACTACAGTGTGTTTTTCAGCTGATAAGTAGAAACCCAATAGAGAGGAGAATGAAGATGCAGGAAAGAAAAGAACCAATTCTTAGAACAAGGTTCCAGGGAAATTGGGAGGGAAACAGATCAGAAATACAGAATGGAGGATATGCACCTCAACTTCTGAAGACTTGAAAGAAGAAATAAGAATGAACATAACTACAGTTCATATTTGAATTGTAGGGCAGCAGAATTTTACTTGGGGGCATGGGAGGGATTAGATAGTTGGCTTAAGGAAAGTGACAACAATTTTAAAATAACTGCTGAAGAGAGAATGAAAGCAAACTTTAAAAGTTGCCTGCCAAGTGGTATTAAGAACCCATCTGAAGCTGGAAACTAGCAATTGTTTATCACATCAGTCTGCGTGGGTAGGTGCTGGTTTTCATTTAAAAGCAAGCATATTTTTTTCCTCCAGAATTATTTCCTTACTAAAAACTATTCTTTTGCAGTACTTAGAACCCCTGCCATTTTAAGTTTGTTTAGATTTGCCAGAGTTTTATTTTATGTGAAATATAAAAATATGTTTTGAGTTATAAATAATACAGACGCCAAAACAGAATCCAGACATTGAGTAACTATTGAGTGTTTAGTGCTCTCTAGTATGCAGAGATAACCAAGGTAATGTGGACTCTTGACATGTTAACGTTTGAGATTTTAGCCACGTGTGTGTCAGCCGAAATTTTAGCCTTGTATGTGTGTGTGTTTGTAGGTTGTATATCAGTAGTGGATAACATCCACTCCAGTTCACGTTGACATTTTTAAAAATTTAAAAGCATTTTTGTATTTGGAACTATATATTTCTATTCTGAAAGATGTCATGATAAGCCATATAAAAGACCCAATCCTAATCCCTGAGACCCCCTTTTAAAATGTATTTAGCAAATTTAAAGAAATCTGTTCTAATCAATTGGTACTGAAGACTTAAGTTCATCTAGCAGGTCTTCTCATTTCATTATAGCTCATGCTGGGTGTTGGTTTTCTGACTAAATTTATATCTCTAAAAGTAAAATGATAAGTCAGTACTGAGTTTATAAATTAGATGTATTAGAAAAGGTTGTATAATACAGAGTTTGGTATAAGTTAGATTTATTTATATTGTTTTTCCCCTAGAAAACTTCCAAAAAGGTAAAACAACATGATTCACTACTCTAAACCATACTCTATTTTTGATTGCAGCCCACTCTGTCTCAAAAAGAGATGGGATATGTGTAAGTTTTCTAGTCATTTATGCAGCAGGTATCCTACCATGTGCTTCATAAACACCTATTCTATGTCAAGCCTTGTTCTATGCTAGGGAGATGATCATAAATGAGAATAGAGAATAAAGCCTTTGGAATGTAGTTTACTCCTAGAAAGGTAAAGAAAGCTTGACTAAAGTTGTAGATTATCCAGAATTACAAACTACATTTAGGGCACCAAGGGGTTAACAGAAGGCTAAACATGCATGGAATGAAATATATGTAAAGAGATTGGCATTAAGGCACATTAGTGCTCACACTTTTAGTTGTACTGGTTGCTGTCATACCTTATGGGAAGTTGGGGACTGAAATCAGAATCTTGGAGACATTTAAGAGACATGAATAAAAGTATAGCACATGAAGAAAGTCAGAAGGTCAGCGCAGAGAACCTGGGTGGGAACTCAGGAGAATTCAGTGTTATGGAAGCCAAGGATGTAAAGATTTCCAGTTGTCAGAAGCTGCATAGACATCAAAGGGATGAGAAAGAAACAGATCATTGATGTAGCAATTATGAGAATATCGACTGACCTTTGAGAAAGTAGTTTTAGTAGCATGATTGGTGCAAACTCTAGAGAAGTTTGGCAGAAGTAGGAAGATGGAAGAAATGAGGGAAGAGTGCTTTTTACATTTAAGAAAAGAAATAATATTTGCAAGCTTCAGGAAAAATTAAATGGATTACACTTACTTGTCAATGCCTGAATAACACATTATCCCAAAATGTGGTGTTTAAAACAACAGTAAGCATTTCTGTGGCTCAGGAATTTTCCGCAGGTTAGCTGGATGGCCTGGCTCATGATCCTTGGGTACCATCTTGGACATTGACTACCACAGATAGTAAGAGTATTAATTGAGAGGATGCATGTCAGATGATTTCAGTTATCTCAGTAAATCAGAAAGTAAGATCATCTGCTGAGATTTGTTGAGAGACTTAAGACCAGAGAAGTAGCCTCTCTGGGAGTTGAGGACATGAATTATAGAGCAGTGAGATTGTCTAGAAGCGTTGTTTTAGATGTGTCAAAGACACAGTTCCACAGAGAGTTCTCACAGAGGTTACAGGTAATTTTTGCTCAAAAAATTAATAATGGAAACATTACTCAGCAGTAAAAAGAAATGATCAAGCCACAGAAAGATATAAATGGATATTAAATGCATATTGCTAAATGAAAGAAGCCAGTCTAAAAAGTCTACCTACTATATGATTCCCACAGACATTCTGGAAAGGGCAAAAAGTAGTGACAGTAAAAAGACGAGGGGTTTGAACAGTGAAGCATAAGGAATTTTTAGTGTGGTGGAGGTATTCTATACAATACTGTGATTGTGGTTACATGAAATGGCATTTATCAGAACCCATTGAACTTTATATCATGAAGAGCGAAACTGGACTGTATACAAATTTTAAAATCATTTAGAAGGTCAAGGGATCCCAGCATGGAATGCAGATTGTGACAAAAGAATCTATTACAAATTTCTGACATAACCTTACATGAGGAGATGGGGCCAAAAGATGCTGACCCAAGTAACTTTGGAAATGAGTGGAATCAGTAAGACTGAATAGACAAAAGGCATTATACCCAAATGCTTTATTCCAGTAAGGTCATCAGAAACAGGGGAACTCTGAGAAACTGTCACAGCCAAGAGAAGTCCTAGCCTAATTTTGGTTCTTGCATCTGAAATGTTGCTGACTGTCTTCTCCCCACAACCATTGGATCTTGGGGATAAAGGTCTTCTCTGCTTTTGTCTCTGAGATTTTATTTCCAAGTGTTGACACACTGTGCTTCTGACATTCGAGCATACACAGGTAATGAGAATGGTATCACAGTTGCCACCTGGTGGATAGTGATCATAAAATGCCTTGAGATATGAGAAACTTAACCAATTTCAGAGTTTTTAAAATGTTTTTTAAAAAGTGCTGCTTAGAATACATGAAATAGAGTACTCTAAGCATGTTTATATAATTGTTCTTATTATGAGATGGTAGACTACTGCTTTTGAACAACAACTAACTCATCTGGGAAATCTGAGACTCTCCATCTGCAGCCCCGTAGTTTGTTTTGTTAGATTTAATAGTTGCTAATTTTTTTACACAAGGTTTAATTTGGCATTTCTTAAAGCATGGTACACATGTCACTGGTTGTATATAAAATGATTTTTAGGTATGTTCTGAGCCAAGTTAAGCCAATTTGAGCATTTGCCTTTATTTATTTTGGTAAGCACCTATAGCCTCGGACCATTATAGCTGTGACCCATATTTTCCTCCACCTGCATTGCTCCCAGTTATGTTAGTGCATGAAAGCAAGTCCAAGACTGAATTCTGCCGCACACACTTTTAGTAAGTAGGTACAGAAACAGTCATTTAGCCTATTCCTGTAAGAATAGTAAAGTCACTACTATGCGTCCTTTTTAGGTATCATACCCACCACCTTACATGAAAGAATTACTCCATGTGACAATATTCTGACAAGGGGGATCAGCTAAGTTAATAGGTTCAGACAGCAGAATCATTCACCGAGAGGAACAAAGTTCTAAACTGGGCCACTGCTCCAAAGGTGTTTGGCTGCTGGGTTAGCCAAATTTTTGTTTCCTATTTATGCAGGGACATTCTAGCCACCTATATACTTTTGAATATCACTCATTTCATCATTAAAAAAATATTTCCAATATCCTTTATGCTAATGAACCCTGCGATACAGATTTAGGTAGTAATATTTGAAGTGCTTGTGTGACGGTCTCTTAGTCACCCTGAATAGGGAGAACCAGCTACCTTTCAGTCCACTCTTTATATTGAAGAACTTTAAAGCTAATGATAGTGTAACAAGATAGTACAAGATAACATTTTCTTGTTCTAATATTTATTACATGTTAGAAAAATACAGCTAGTGGATAAAACCTGTGGTTTTACAGATATTGCTTAGGATGAGGCTATTTTAAGTTGCTTTTGTAAAATAAAGTAACTCAAAAATACTGTTACAATATAGTACATGTGATACTTACATAATGGCAGAATCTCAGATATGTCCAGGAATGATTGAAGTAGAGAGCTCTGGTTTAAACGAATGTCTTTTCTAGGCAGTATTCTATTAACTCCTTTTCTAACTTGCCCAGATTATCAGTGGACAGTGATATATTTGGTAGATAAGCAATAGTGTCATTTGAAATTTTTTAAAAAATTTGTTTCAGATAAACTTAAATGCTCTTTGGCTATAGAGTTTTATGAAATATCCTTAAGTAAATATGAGTTAACATGGAATTTTAGTCAATTTACCTCATTGCCTTTTTCCACTTAAAGCATTTTCAATAATTATCAGTCAGTATTCTAATGTAAAATTAATATGATAATACTTCAAAAGTATATGACTAAGTATATGTGTACACTCTAAAAGAATGTCATTAACTTGTGAAATATGTATGCTTTATATTTTGTAAATATTAGAACCTGTCACAATTGGATTTACTTCTCCTTCAGCCACAGTGGGGCAGCAATTTTAGGACAATAAAGGACAGACATTGGTGCAAATGGTATTTGCATTCCCTTTATTCCACACTATATGAAATGTGCCAAGCAATATCTGGCTGTACTGCTGATTACAGTCTGCGTCTCTAACACTGAGGATATCAATATCAAATATTTTAGGGCCCCAGAACTGCTTGTGTTTGCTCTGTCTTTGTGGAGAGATGCTGCTTGCCTCAGAGCCCCCAAAGTGTACAGCTCTTTTCATTACTTTCCTCAAGGTAGAAATTCTGGAACATTGCAAGAACTTGCTTACTACACTTAAATTCTAGACAAAGATGAAGTTTTAATTACAGAATTTGTGGGATTTTAATACAAAATTGCAAGTGTTGCTTGTTTTTTTCACTTCTTACATCCACCTCCTGGGAAGGACCACTCCTGGGAAGGATCCTTATAGAACCTCGCCTTAAAACAACAGCAGTAGTAAACAATCTGTTTGTCTTCTTCCTCTTGAGAAGTAAAAACAGTCATATAAGATGATGTCCTAGGGTACTAAACTTTCAAGGAATTTCCGCAAGGATTTCCATAACTTTAAACAATTAGGGTCTCTGATTTAGATTAGAATGTTCTTTACCTTTCTCCTGAGCAGATTGAGATGGCAATCCATTTGTAGTGTGAGGATTAATCTGAGTTTCAGTATGTAAACTCACACTTTAAATCTTAAAATGCTGGATATAATGAAGATAGCAGATTATATTCATTCAGTCAGAAGAAGAATTATGGAATACCGTATTAAAGCAAGTTGAAATTCTGCTGACCAGGGTTGGTTAAATTCCATGCACATCTTTCTTCAAGTCTTTATATATTTCATATTACAGCTTTATCACTTATTTCTTAATTGCTGTCTAATTCGTGTAGCATAAAATTAGCCATTTAAGGTACAGTTTAGTGGCATATAGTGCATTCACAGTGGTGGGCAGCCATTACCTTTTCTAGTTACAGAACATTTTCATCACTCCAAAAGTAAACATGTGCCCTTTAAGCAGTCACTCCCTGTTTCTACCTTCCCCACAGCCCCTGGTAACCACTAGTCTGCTTTCTGTCTATATGGATTTACCTATTATTGGTATGTCTTATAAATGGAATCATGCAATATGTGACCTTTGTGTCTGCCTTCTTTCACTTAGCATAATGGTTTTGAGGTTCATCCGTGTTGTATGTATCAGCGCTTCATTCTTTTTTATGGCTGAATAATATTCCACTGTTGTATGAGCTACATTTTGTTCATTCACCCCGTTGATGGACATTTGGATTGTTTCCACCTTTTGGCTTTTGTGAATAGTGCTGCTAGGAATATTTGTGACAAGTATTTGTTTCAACACTTGTTTTCAATTCTTTGACTATATACCTAGGAGTTGAATTACTTGATTCTATGTTTAACTTTTTGAGGACCTGCTAAACTGTTTTCCATAGTGTCTGCACTATTTTACATTCCTGCCAACCTGAAATTTTATGCTGGAATCCTGAACTGGCTCTGGAGCTTCCAGATAAAATTCTGAACAATCAGGATTTTTGTTGTTGTTGTTGTTGTTGTTGTTGTTGTTGTTGTTGTTGTTAGTAGCATTAGTGTATATTGTTTTATGAAATTTTTCAAAGGAAGCCTATGGAACTGATTCATTTAGCTATTCCTTTCTTATTTTGTCTTTTATTTTTAATATGTAAGTGATGCTTTTGAAATATTTAGCCGACATAGGAATCAGAGAAAATAGATAAACCGATTATTTAGAATAGGAGAACATTCCTGAGTAGCAATTTTCAAGATTTTTTTTCTTTGATTGACAGTAATTTTTACTGCATAAGAAAGTGGATTATATCCTTCCAGTTTCCAGTTGGGTACATCTTTTGTTTCTTTTTCTGTTACAAAGAACTTAAAGTTTGGGCAGCTTAGTCTTCCTTTTGTTTGGTGCTCGTTGTTAATGTTTTCCAGTCAGTTAATGCACTGAACTGTTTTTTCCTCTGCTAAATTACATTCTGAATGACTTAAATATGGTTTATTAATTTGTCACAGAATGTGATGGATGACTATTGGTGCCTAACAGACTGCTGTCCACTCCTCCCTCCAACTTCTTCCTGTTGGACAGACTCCAGATTTTGTCCTAGTAGTTTTTCTTCCATGTGCTCTGGGAAGGTGAGCCTCCAAAGTCCCAGGGTGAAGATAATAATTATTCTTAGGAAGGCAGTCCTGTTACCTACACCAGAGATTGGTTCAAGCCAAACAACTTCTGTGAAAGTTTTCCGCATTTTCTTTAAAAACGAGACCTAAAATGGGAATCTATTCCTTTTACTTACAAGAATGTGACACTTTGAGCTGCAGTAGCAATCATGGAATCATGAGAGAGTACTAAGATTCCAACTTAGTGATTTTATTTGTAGTGGTAACACTTAATAAAAGCCCTACTTTATAGTAACTAAAACTGTTTTGTGGGAAAATCAACTTTCTCAAGGGCAATTGTGAAAAATCCCAACATTCACCAACCCACTATGTGACTTGTAATACTGCTGATAAACCTTTGATCAGAACCATTCTCTCTCTAGTAGCTCTCCATGGCCTACTAGGTAACACCCAGGCTCCTGTGTCTACTGTTTACAAGATTCAGCCTTGCTCTTCATCTACCATTCTACACTATTACATTATAACCAAGCCAAACTAGCCATCTCATTTTTATTATATTTTTTCATGTTGACCCTTCTATTTTCTACTCTCCAGATCCTACCCATGGGATTCATGCTCAAAACCTATATACATTTATCTTTGCTGTTTTGAGTCACGTATCTTTTAGAATAGTAATAGTTATTGCTTGATGAGCACTAATCATGTATCAAATACTGTTTTAAGGGCTTTAATGTTTTCATACATTTAATCTTCATTACAGTTCTAAGGCCTGATCCAGGATTCTGATCTAAGCAGTCTGGTTCCAGAATCTATTTATGTCATAAGCATTTCATATTCTTACCCGTTTTTAGTTAATGTGCTTATTTGCATACAACTAGTTTAGACATTTCTTTTTCTTTTATAAATTCTCCCACAGGGTCTAGCAGATATCCTCGATAAATATTTATTGAATTAATTTTAAAAATCTATTAATAGTGGTCAAGGAAATTAAATCTTGGCCTAGGTTTGTTTGTTCTTTTTAACACTAGGCAGCATTATGTGTAACATTTCCAATAAATTTCTAAAACAAAGTATTTTTCTTTTAACAAAAAAGGAAAAAGTTTTGGACTAAGGAATTTGTACAAATGGAGTATAAAACAGTCAAAAAATGTTTCCAGTGCCACCAGTGTGAATGTAGAAGTCAAAACTAGTTTTGTTTTTTGTTTTAAGGAAGAATACCCATACCTCAATAAAACTTGGCCTTGACAGGCAAATGGTCTTGGTTGTAGTTGTTGCCACAAAACCTCCTGATTATGTCGTGTAATACAATGAGAAAAAGACAACTTGTTAGTCAATTACTTTCTCAGGACCCTCCACTGAGTCAGTTGTAGAGATGAAAGTACCTCTTAGGTCTCAAGGCTGTGTATCTCAATCATGAGTTTCCATTATGTATTCTGTCCAGTTCTGTGGTCGTAAAACTTTTAAAAACATGCATATTTTCTTGCTTCCTTGCGAGAGAGTAAGCAGGAGTTTCTAATTGAATACATCAGCCAACACACAAAGCAACCATTGTGATAGTTTCTTTGAGGGCTATTTATTGATGGTAATGAAACTGGTAAATCTGTCAAATGTTTGAATCTATTCCTGCATCCAAAACAGACTATGTATCTTCCAGGCAGACGGTACATGTGTAGAATTGACTTAGTACCTGAATAAAAATGTTATATTGGTAAATCACTCTCTATAGAAAAGCAGTTAGATCTTATAAGTTCTTTAAGAATGAAAATCAGTCTGTATACAAAGAGTATAAGTCACAAATTATCACTCAGAAATGTATATTCAGCCAGAGTTTGAAATTAGGACTCACACAAGGGAACTAGAGTTAAATTTCTGTTTTGTTTTCTTACTCATATGACTTGGTCATTGATTTACTTTTCATATTTATCCACATGTTTTAGAGTCTGAATTTCTTTATTGTGCTCAAATTTAACATCATCTTTCACAAGTGACCCTTGAACAACACGGTTTGAACTGCACTGGTCCACTTATTCACAGATTTTTTTCAATAAATACATATTGTAAATGTATTTTGCTCATGATTTTCTTAACATTTTTTCTGTAGCTTACTGTATTATAGGAATGCAGTATATAATACATGTGACATACAAAATGTGTGTATTAATTGACTGATTATGTTATTGTTGTAAAGCTTCTAGTCAACAGTAGTTAAATTTTGGGAGAGTCAAAATTTATAGGTGGATTTTCTACTGTGCCACTAACCCCCATGTTGTTCAAGGGTCAACTGTATTTCTAAGTTTAATTTTATATTAGTTACCATTGCACATTTAAGTACAAAATTAGCAAATTTAAGGTTTCCATATTACATTTATTGTACATTTACTCTTTGACTTTAAATTTTCCTAAAACTGTAACAGTTAAGGTTAAAATGTAGTTAAAGAGTCCAGAGCCTATTAAAAGATTCACTACTCAGAATACTTTTTTTTCCTATCAAGTGAAATTGCCTTCAAGCGTCCAGAGAGGGAGAGTTCAGATGCTCAAAGGAGATATAAATATAACTAGATATTTCACCTAGAGCTCAAAAATTGAGATTTTATAAATAGAGAAAGGGAAGAAAGATGATCAGTTTTAATGCCCACATCATTGTTGCCTTTTAGATTGCATCTCTCACCTGGATTTGTATTTGGTTGTATTAATGAACTTATTAGAATTAGTCCTCTCTCCATGAGTATATATTCTTTATTTATTGTGCAGAAGAGTTTATA
>NW_006436288.1:5376739-5389429 GCF_000325575.1 Pteropus alecto
ACACTAATTATTCCTGATTTATAGTACTGGAACTACCTGAGTAGGGGTTGGGAGAAATCTCTCTAAGGAAATAATACTTGGGCTGGACCCTAAATTGTGTAAATTGGTGAGATACACAAGTTATGACAGTTTAGAAAAAGGAAGTCATGTCTACCAATCTCAAAAAAATAAAAAGAAGAGGAAAAAGAAATAAATTAAAGAGAATATAAAATGGCTAAGTCAGTGTCTGATTAAACTGGCCTTAGACGACTGGTTCTGAGAAACTATATATCTTAAAATTAGAATGTTCTGAATCCTGTTAGCAAGCAAGTATAAGTTAGTAGCTGCCACTCCTGGGGAAGAAGATTCTAGTGGTATGAAGGACTTTTCATTATAATTGGTCCCTTCCTAGGCAGGTGTTTATGGATTAATTTGATGCTTAAGTCATGCAACTCTTTCAGTTACTTTTTCCGAGAGTTTGCTGCATTGTAAAATTTTAGCTGTAGTAGAACACCATGATGCTGTGGAACAACTCTTGAACATTTCTTAGGTAGTAAATTGAGAATATCTGAATTGTTACATCAGTGTCAAGAGAAGATGACTAACAGTGTTTAGAAGAAGTTGTTGGCCCAACACTCACATTTTCTTTCTTGGTAGCATAGCTTGTTTTATACTGAATTTCAGTTGATGTCGTGGTTAGTGCACTAAGTATATTTAAAATTTGTCTTAGATTATCATCAGGTACGTGTGTTTAATTTCCGAGTTGATATATTCTTTACCTGATTGCCGCTTTAAAAAAGAAGTAATGAGTGTGTGAGAGACCATATTTTCAAATTATTTTAAATTTACTTTTGTAATTAATGGCGCTTTGGCATTTATCTTTAAATCATGAAGCCATAGTATGTGATATGCCAGGTAAGTAAATTTGGAAATTTGGGACAAAAGAAAAAGGACACTGTCGGTATTCTTACTTTACCTCTGTGTAACTTTGTGGTTAAATATTGTTATAATAAGAAATATATTTGATCTTTGTCCTTGTGCCAGACAGAGCTCCTCAAACCTTTGGAATTTCCCCAGTGATAGGAGTGTCTTTTTCGATCATTCATGAGTGACTTAGAGTGGGGACCCTAGATAGCCTCAAGATGGAGCTGGTCACCAGAAAGACCCACTTGATTAGAGAATTAGAACTTTCAGCCCTACTCACTCACCTTTGGGAAAGGGAAGTGAGGGGTGGGGTGGCAGGCTGCAGATTAAGCACCGTAAAAACTCTTGAGCTAGATTCAATGAGCTTCCAGGGTGATGAATGCATGTACTTGCTTGGAGCTGGTGCATCCCAATTCCATGGGGACAGAAGCTCCTGTGCTCAGGACCCTTCTGGACTCTGCCCTATGTATCTTTCCATCTGGCTATTCATCTGTATTTATAATATCCTTTTTAATAAATTGGTAAACATAACAAAACGTTTTTCTTTGTTCTGGGAGCCCCTCTAGCAAATTAATCAAACCCAAGGAGAGAGTCATGGGAACCTCCAGTTTATAGTCAGTGGGTCAGAAGCACAGGTAAGAACCTGGATTTGGCTACTGATATGTCTAAAGTGGAAGCACTCTTGTGAGACTGAGCTTTTCGCCTGTGAGTCCTGACTTTCATCTCCAAGTCGATGGTGTCAGAATTGAGTTAATTGCTGGTGGTATTAGAAAAATCACACTTTGGAAATGTGCACTTGTGCTCTTCTTATTGTACCAGTATTTTTTCTGCTCTGAAAGAGTTGTATTAAATGACTTGGGAGATAAAAAGTCAGTAATCAGCTGATGCAGCATTTGAGTGCTTTGTGTTATCCAGCACTGTTAGACACTGTATAGAAAAGATGATTGGTAGGAGATCTGTTTCTTACCCATTAAAAGAACTTCTAGTTTGGATATTAGTGATAAGTAAATTGGCACCAAATTAGGGAGACAAATTATTGGGCACTGGATTGAGTCCTTTGGCCTAAAACCTGTTTTGCAAAGTCAACACTCGGGAACCAGGTCATATAAGTCAAGGTCAAAGGGGGTGGTGCATTTTGAAGAAGTCAAGAGGTTTAAATGCCACTGAGAAGTGAAGTAACAGTAAGAACGGAAAAATGATATCACAACTAAATTCTTAGACATTGTCACAAACGTGTTTGTGGGGTGCACTGAAACATTATTTTTGACAAATACTTTAGAGACCCTCACTGAACTTTTTTTCTTTTGGCTTTTTAGTGAAGTATGATTCCTGTAGAGCATAGAGATACACGAGAAGAGAGAATCATGATTAAGATTTAGGATCTCTACTGATTTGACAAAGTAGTAGGGCATCTATTCACAGTCTGCCTCACTTTCCTAAAAAGTAGTTTGGGCAGAATTGAGAAAGCTAAAACTAGCCATCTCCGACATTTAAGAAAAAAGCAGGGCAGAATTTTATAAGGCACCTGTGAGAATCGCCTAGTTGGTATGCATTTTTCCTTAAAGGAATAGTTTCTCTGTTAATTGGGCACCTCTTATAGGTGTAAATTTTAGGTTGTATCTTAAATTTGTGATTTTACGACTACCACCTCTAACCGAAATCTCATAAGGTCAGCTGTCATTTACTTTGTTAATAAGCCTTTTCCAGATTCCCCCAGGCATTTCGCCGCTTCCTCTTCTCTGCTCTGCAAATCAGGTTATGTTATAATGATCTGTTTACAGCTCTCTCTTCCTGGCTAAACTGTCAGTTTCTAGGCTGTTAAGGCTTTGAGAGGAGGGTCCTTATCTTATTCCTTTTTATGTCCATTGCCTGACAACAGTGCTTGCCCTGTAGAAGTCCTATAATCCGTTGATGGATGATAAAGGGGCCTGAGCCTCCCAGGTCCTAGAGAAAGAAACAGTACAGGGTGCTGGTAACTTCATAAACCAAATATTTGGTCAACTTGTTAGTTCTCAGTATTTTCTGGTAATCTTTCACAGTCTCTTGACAGATCTCTGCTGCTTCATTGTTATATTTTTTCTGACAGCAGCTTCCTTTTTGTGTTTTAGAGATATTTGTTACAACTATTGTGATGGTGAGAGCAGTTGAAGACTATTATGTAATAGAAGGTCAAATTGATTTGAGGTAGAGACAGGAAGCATACTACATTTTAACCTTCATATACTCTGTCTATAGGTTATGATTCATGTCATTTGAATGGGGCTGTCCTTTGCTTTTAGAACTGTGGAAAAAGTTATTTTGACGTTTTCAAGAATGGATTTTGGTTTTCTTTTTGTGAGAAGTTTAAACAACATAATTGAGAATAGCAAAACCTTCAGTTTGGAAAAAAATTGGAAAGATCATGAATCACTGCTTTTCTAAAACATGCAAACCCTTCTGATTGTAGCAAACTTTGTTGGCTTGCTTGTCTATATTTCAAACTGCATGATGAAACAATTTCATTTTCTCAACTTGAAATGCTTTAAAAAAATTTTTTTATAGCAGTTTCATATGAGAGGCATGTTTTTAACACCAGTTATGTTACATGCCAGATTGGTTGTAAGAAAACTCACATTGAGATATCTGACCATTTTTATGTCATTAACATTCTAATAAGATACTTACATTATGTTTTGTAAAATGGTTTGTCCGTACTCTGTTTAGAATCACCATTTTGGATGAAGGGCATGAAACGCAGAAGAAATATAGTCAGTGATTAAATGTGAGTTAACATTTAATTAAGTACATGTGGTAGGTAGTGTTCCAATTGCTTACATGGTTTTTCTCACATAATTCATACAAAAATCCCATGAGGATTAAATTATCTTTATTTTTTCATATAAAGAGATTGAGGCTTAGAGAGGCTAAATAACTTGCGTATGGTCAGAGAACTATTAAGAGCTGGGCTTAAACTCGGGTCATTGGGCTCTAGAACATACGTCCTTGTGACCAATTTAGCTAGACTGCCTTTTGTGAGAACAGGCATATGAAGAAAGGCTTAACCTTACTTGGAATGAAAACATACACACAATTAGAACTGTGTGATGGTATGTATTCTCTATTAGATTTGCAAAGAGGAAAAATAATTATCAATACCCAATATGTTAGGAAAAGAGAAATCAGTGTATTGAGGTACAAATCTAAATTGTTTCCTCATTTCGAAAGACAAAGCATGTAAATAATTGAGGACACACATGCTTTGACTTATTCATTCCACTTCTAAATTATCCTACACAGCTAAACACAGGAAAATACAAAGATTTCTGGACAATTATATGCATTAAGTACTTATCATAATAAAAAAAATTAAAAATTGAGTGTCCAGGAGGAAACAGGTTTAGATAATTGTGATAAGCAGCCATCAAAAAAAAAGTTAGGAATATAATTACATGGAAAGCTGTTCATGACATATTGTTGAATGAAAAAAATGGGTTGCAATACAGCGTATATGTATGTGTGTGTGTGTATATATATAGTTTGATTGCTTTATGTTGAATAAATGTTTATATAAACAAACTGATGTAAAAGGATGTTCACCAAAATGTTAATAATAGCTGTTATCTTTACTGCTACATGGTACAACTTATTGATCAAATGTGTGGGCAGTGGAGCCCCTCTATCCAAGTTTGAATCCTGCTCAGTCATTTATCATTGTGACCATGGGCAAGTTCTCTAACCATTCTGTGCCTCAGTTTCTTCAGTAAAATGAAGGTAATTACATAACTTATATCATTGGGTTCCGAGGCTCAAGTGAGTTCATAAAGTGCTTGACATAGTAAGTGATCAATAAATCTGAGTAGCTGTTATTATTTCTGGGTAGTGGAAATCTAGGCAGTTTCAGCTTTCTTGATACCTTTTATTGGTTGAGTTTTTGAAATAAGTATGTATCGACTTTGGAAACAAAATATTTTTAAAGGAGTCCTTTAAATTGGTATGCTTACAGTTTTAACAGGAAATACCTACTTATTTGAGCCAAGATTACTTAAGTTTCTCACTGAGCTGTTTGCAAACATGTATGCTGGTATTTTACCCTGTGTATTCTATATGCCAAGTTTAAGGGAATTAAAATCACATCTTTACTCTTATGGCTGGAAGGCATGCATAATCACAACAAATTCTTCCTGAAGAAGCCTTAATTTGGGCCTGCAATGACATGTTAGTGTGTGACGTCAGTCTGGTGTCAGACTTGCCGAGTTGCCGGCAGGCCAGCCTGACAGCTACAGTGCATTTCCTTAGTGCTTAGTCGACTCAGTGCTCATTTGGGAGCAGCTCAGAGACAAAGGAGTTGAGTCTGGTTGTTTTTTTTTTTTTTTTTTTTCATTCCAATATGCTTGCTGCCTGTAATTGAATGTCTGTTTACGAATGTGATTTTGGTGAAGGTTGGTGAGTACTTCTTGTTGCTTTTATGTATTAATAATAAATAGCTAATGGCTAAATGAGCAGTAGTTCTTTTTTCTCAGTTAATGATCCTGTAGTAAGTAATTTTTGTAGCCCTAGTGCCAGGCACAGTGCCTAGTACAAAGGATTTACATATTATAAATGTTTCTATAATTGAAGTATTGTTGTAGAAATGTAAATACATCATTAGGTTTTCAAAATGACTTTGGCATTTTTAAGATGTAATCTTCTTAGTCTCTTCTTAACTTTAAGCTACATAAATGCATAGTAGTTGCACATTGCCTGAAGATTTTCATTACAAGTATTTAATTTGTCTTGATTATTTTTTAACTTATTCAGAAGAGAGACTTGATCTTCAGAAAGAGAACTAAATGAATAATTCTCAAGTGCCTATGGAGATGCTATACAATCATTACATCATGCTTTTATTAAAAAGTGTATTAATACTAGTTTAACAGTTTGTTGAAGCTGCTGACACTTATTTAATTATTTAGGCTGTTTCAATAATGTGAATCAAAATAGGAATTCTCATTAACTAAAAATTAAAGAGCAGTATAATGATAGATTATTGTAGACAATATTTTGGCATTTAAAGAAATTAAGGAAGTTACTACTGCTATGATTGTAAAGGTTGGTCAACACGCCTTTAAAAGATTTATTTATTAACAATATTCATGTATCTTTGAATTGTACTATTGTAAATTTATTTAGTTTTTATAGCATTAATTTAAAAAGCAGGTTATATTGAGTAAGATTTTTTTTTACATAGCTATTTTTCTTATAACTTTTGTCTCCATTTTGAGTGGATAAATGCTATTTAATTTTATACTGTGTATATGGTACAAACTGTGGCCTTTAAAGTCTTTTACATCTTGCCATTTGGGGCATAATTCTTTTTGTGCAGGTTCAGTAGCAACCTTGTGATTTCAAGGTCTTTTAGAGGAATTTTCAAAGTTTTCTCTTAAAGAATAGGTACTTTCTGCTTTTTAAGTCTAGTTGAGGAAAAAGCAATATGGAAATACTTAATAAATGTGTTAAATATTTTCACATCAGTTTTTTTTTTTTAACATTTTATTTATTTTTTTAAGCATTTTATTTCTTCCCTCCCTCCCCCCTCCCCTCTGGTAACCACATCAGTTTTTTTGAAGCAATTAAGGAATAAGGCTTGTTATATATATTATGTACATGAATAAGATAGTTATGTATTGAAAAAAATGATCTAAATTGGCATTTTATATGTGAATGTGCAAAGATAACACATTTGAGGAATTAGCAATAACTGCCTCATATTATGATTCTTAGTACATTATACTTCTGTATTTAGAAGCATAGAAATAGAGAAGTAGGGTTTCAAGTTCATTTTATGTGACTTGACGGCCTTAATTCGAGATCCAGTTTTTTTTCTTAGTTTGCAGAATTTTCAGCTTCCAGATGAAAATTATGCCCAGAGCTAGAAAATTTAAGAATATGGCGAACTCAAGACTATTTTTATTCCCTTTAAAAATTTACCTTGAAACCACTTAAAATATTTTATCATGGTATTAATAGCCTATGTTTTAAACAATCAGCAAATTACTGTAGTAATGATGAATTGGAATATATTCTGTATACATTTTAAACAAAGATGTTTTTGAGGCATTATGACATGAGACGTCACTGGCCTAAATACCACTAAAGTTCAAATGAGGAGAAGCTACTTAAACGTTTTTGTGCAACAGGAAATTAAATCTGGCAAAGAAAAAAAGAAGAGGGGATGAGCAGAGCATCACGAGGATAACCTGAAATTGACATAAAGGTTTTACTGAAGTCTAAAGCATTAGATAATAAAGTACTTGTCTGTTTTCTAATACTTTGAGGAACCGTTTTCACCAATACTGAAACCTGATGGAAAAGTATAATTGTGCTGTTTATTCTTCAAGTTTGGAATTTAAGTTAGTAAACTCAGATGAAATACTATTCTTTGAGCCATTTTTTATTCAAACTGTATTTTTGTTTCCTAGTGCTAGATAGTACAAAACCTCGTGCATATTAAATGCTTAATCAATATTTGAGCATAAATAAATGAATTGATTAAGCAAGTTAAATGAATGTCCTTTATCTTGATCTTTGTACTAGAGAGATTTTGTCTTTCCTGTAATGATGAAAACTTACTAGTTATCTAACCAACTAACAGTGTGCCATAGCCTTGAACTACATTAGAAGAAATGTGTCTCTGAAATATAATACTGCAGTGGCCATTGGATTTCATTGGTGGTTTTACTCACTGTATCTGTGTTCTGCTATAGAAAGTGGGCCTTACTCTGCTATTTTGGGTCAGATTTCTATCTCCTGCCTCTTCTGTAAGTGAGAAATTTCTCAATGCTTGGGGATAATGATTTGCTGACTAAACTGAGCCTTAATTAAGTGCTGTTTGTATCACATAAGTACATTACTATTTGGATCTTTTCAGAGTTATAACAGTTATATTATTTTGATGTGACAGGAATTGGGCAAATACATTATTTCGAAACGTATCTAACAAATTTTAAACACATGAGTATACTGTTACTCAAAGCCTAGATTTAAGTCCTGTTTCTGTGCCCCTGCCCTTCAGTCTATGATAAACTATAGTCACATCTGACTACTACTGATCCTGAAGCTCATTTCAAATGGCAGCCACTTCTAAATTGCTCCTCCCCTCTCTAAGCAAGATCAGTCCCTAATCCGGTCTCTTCTATCTATTTGATTATCAGAAAGAATGTTTCCTCTACTATAAAAATGATCGGATCTTTTTTGAAATTATGTGGTCATTTATGTGTAGGTTAGAATTAGGTTAACTTTTTTCAAGTAATATATAACCATACATAAAAGAGAAGATGTTTAAATTTTACCTTTTCTAATTTGTTTGCTTCTTTCCCAATGGTATAGTGAACTTCCATTTAATACTTGTTACAATAAAACATTAATAATGAGCATTCATTAGGGAGTGTTAGAGTTGTCTGAACTAATGAAATTCTAAGTTATATGTATTTTTAAGCATCACATTATTGCTTTTGAAATTCCAAGAATATTTCTTAACTGCTGACATGTTTCCTAGTTGGGATTCTGCTTAGTTTTATTTTAAAACCCCAATAGGCTTTTATTAATAATTTTTATACAGGTGACTTTAATTTTTCAAATAAATCATATCCTGTGATTATTTTCATTCTGTTATGCGGTTTTACAAGTGCTTTTTGCATAGATCATTCAACAGAAACTGTAACCTTAGATCACATTATCAGGTTTCCCATTTATTAAATTATAGTTGTATAGGGCAAAGAGCAAACAACTTTTGAAGCAAGGAAGTGACAATTTTACTTTTCAAGAAATCTCGCTCTGCTAGCACATTCAGGTTTAGCTAATATTTGGTGAGAGTTTTATTACATACAGGTAATGTACCTTGGTGCTACTAGATACTTTACCCTTTACAAAAACTCTATGGAGTAGGATTTTTTGTTGATATTGTTTCAGTTTCTATTTAGTCTCAAATGAGCAGTATGGTCTACATGGTAGTGAGCTTGGTTACAATGAGGTGAGTTAAGATGCTTTTAGAACATAGGAGTCTGAACAAAGCCAGTGATAGAGATGTTGGCTGTCTACTCTCACAGGGTGATTTCTGAGTCACAACCAGAAATGTCATCTGATTCTTGAATTCCGGCAGAAAATTACATTGGTGGATTACAAATTACTTTGGTGGTTGTGTATATTCTAAGAATCATATTTATGTTTTAACCATAAAGTGCCCAATTAAACTTCCCATTTAAAAGTTCAAAATCACTCAGATGACTTAATAAGAGAAAGATTTATCTAAATTATTTTAGGCATTTTTGCTTATAAGGTATTTTATCAAGTAATCTAAATGTAACTGCTATAACACTTAGGGTGGATAACAGTTATGAATGTGATAGGTACTTTTTGTGCTAGCATAATGTTAATTGAATTTCCTTGTTACTTCCAAAATTACTTAAAATCTCTTAAAAGGTGTTTATTTTGTAAATTCTAAATGTGTATGTTGGTTTTATTTAAGAAGGATTTTTTCATGAGATGCTTGGGAAATTATAAATAATCAAAAACTAAAACAGATGAATTTGTATGTGAGCTCCGTAGTTTGAATTTTTTAGTTTTTTCTTTGTTGTTCCTATTCTATAATAATGCTTTCAGCTTTGTACTTGTTGTGTTATATCATACTCATATTTTCCTACTGGGAAAAGCAAGATTTTCAGTTCCTCATGGGTGCTTTTATAAAACTCATGCTTTACAATTGTCATTATATGTATTTAAAATTCTTTGGTACTCATAATAAGGGAAATGTGAAATAACATTTATAAATATGTTGTGGTAATTATGTCTGAGCAGCTGACTAAGTAAGAGTAGAAAATGATGGCAAAGCCTTAGAGGATGGGAAGATGGAGAAGAGATATTGGGTTTAAAATTAAATCGGAATCTAGAAAGGTTTCATTACTATGCTTCAGATATAAGTAGTCTTGAGGCGTTGCTATCTAGTGAAATGGAAGGAGGAGAGAAGAGAGGAGCATTGAGGCAGGCTGCATGTTCGTGGCTGGTGGAAGAGGGGGAAAGACCTCTAAGGAAAGTATAGTGTTTCATTTTTGGGGAGTTTTTTTTGTTTGTTTTTTGTTTTGTTTTGTTCTAGTTTTGTTTTTGTACAATTGAGCAGAAACATGGGACAAGATAACAGGGCAGAACTGAAATGTCTTGTTGGCTGTGATAAGAGCTAAGAAGGTATAGGCTGGTGAAAGGTGGGGATCTGAAAAGGATACACCTTGGACCTTGGAGGCACCTCTTCCTCACTGTGTCCCCTTGTGACCTCTGACAACTTTGTAAATGCTGTGAGCCTCAGTTTACCCATTTGTAAAGTGAAAATAATAGTACCTCAAAGGGTCTGTATGAGAATTGATTGTCAAGTTTCAAGTACAGTGTGCAACAATTGAGTATGTAAGCAGCACTGAGTATGAAGCTCAAGTGGTAGTTATTAAAACGATGATTTTAAAATTTATTGCTGGGAGTGAGGATCAGTTAGGTGCTCACACCTGATGAATTTTCTTTTCCCACAGGAAACCTGAGATTATTCATTTTCCAAATGATGAGAAGAGAAAGGGTAGAAGATAAGGGGTTAAGAGAATTTGTAGATGGTGGGTAAATGAATCACTGAGGTTTGGGCAGGATGTCTGGAAGCAGTTAGTTCTAAGTTAAAGGCAAATGGCATTTAAAACTAACTGTGGGGGAAGGAAATATATACTTTTCATGTTTTACAGAAAAAATTACAATCTTTTAGGTTTCTAACTAAGTGGTTATTTCTTCATATAACTAAGGCTCGAGAATTCCGTCTCTCTCAAAAAAAGGCAGAGTACTTTTAGTGTTTTTCTTTTGTTCTTAAAACATTGCCTTTAATTGTAGGCACAATTTTCCATGCTAACATGTTTTCAGTTTAAAAATAAATTGCAGAAACAGTCATTGTGGTAGTCAGATTTCAACATAACAGTCTTCTCCTTTATCTGTATAAAACATTAATGAACTTTACATTTGACAGTATTAAATATTACATGGACCTCCACAGAACCAATTGATTTAATAAGAATAATTAGGTCACTGCTACAAATATGGTTGTTTTTTTTTTTAACCTAATTTAAGACCGTTTGATTCTTAAAGTGATAAGACTTTATGATTTCTATTGATAAAAGCTCTTCAACTTTAAAAACAAGCTGGAGTATAATTTGTCTGTTAATATAATGAAACCAAGGCCAAATTGAGAATGTACAATCCTCTCTTTGGTTTGAGTAGAAAGATACTGAAAACAAAAATTATAAGTACACATCTGAGCTGTTGGCTGTATAGTTTGCTACCTAAATTTGAGAAATCCGATAGCTTCCATAGTTTCCATACTCTTTTGCCTTGCTCCAGTCTGACAATGTTGTGGTTACATGGCTGTTTTATGGCTTGGGTCTTTGTAGAAGTCCACCCCGTGATACTGGCTGGCTTTGTTACCAGGGTTGCCAGAAGAGTTGCCAAACCACTATGATACCCTATTTTTCTTTACAAAATTAAATCTTTCTTTCTGTCTCAAAGGAAATACATGGTTCAGAGTAATCATACAAATGGTTTGCATCTGAGTTTAATAAGAGGCAACCAAAATCTCTTCTGTGGGACAGAATTTTCTAAAATACATATTTTTTATGCATAGTGGATAAATTTTCAACCTCATTGCCACGGTTACACATATAAAACATTATGTCATAAAGCTTGCTTTATATAACATCACTCAGAAGAATTATATTGGCTGTTATTGACAATTTAGCAATTTCAATATTTGTTTCTTAAGTTAGAAAATAGAATGAATTTTGTATTAAAGCAGTCACTGGGGTCACCCATGAAATAAAAGTGTTTTTAAAAACACACACAGAAATAAGTACTCCCACAGGAGAGAATGGGCAGTACTAAGAAGTAGCCAGTACATAGTTATTAATTGACCAAAATATTATTTTAAAGTTGGAGAGTAGAAATAAAACCTGAGAAGTTCTTTAAATTCAGATTAAATCACTTTTCTTTACCATCACAAATTGGTAAAACCATTTACCTCCTTTACCAGGTAGAACGCAGAAATCCAGTTTTGAATATGCTAGTACAAGTATTTTCTTGAAACGTGTGAGTTTCTTTCTCTAAGAAAAATAAGGTGTTTTATTAGGCATTAGCCTGTCCTTTCTGTCTTCCTTGCCATCAGAATGTAACCTTACTTTATTCCACACTTTCCTCTAGGTGGGTTGCAGACAAAGTTGAGACTCTTGATTGGTGTAAATTTACTCATCAATGATTGAGTTAGACGTAAACTCTCATATCTTTGAAAGGATGTTATTAGCCAGTTAACTTTTGGGAAACTTCTTGAAAAGGTATATCTAAAGAAAGACTTTCCTTTCACTTCTAGATCTTGTGGTCTGCATCTGATATTTCTAGCTTACAGCAGCTAGCTTGTGACTGTGAGGGTGTCTAACCAAATAGGACAAGCTGCTTAATCGGTACTGCCATATTATGTAATTGTGAATAATCGTATCTCCTTGAAATCATAATGTTCTTACTTTAAATCAGGAATAGCTAGCTCCTTTCTATACATAGCTTCAAAGCATATAATATGTACTGATAAAGCCAACATTACTCTAATTTTTCATTTTAATTTTTAAATTTAGTACTTAGTACTATATTTTTTGTGAAAACAAACAGATCTCAGTGTTTTAAAGAACTTATGAGGGCATTTTACCTGTATGTAAGTATCAGATAAAGACATGGTTTTTTTGCACTCAACAAATGTTGCATAGTTTAGGC
>NW_006436288.1:5389470-5403666 GCF_000325575.1 Pteropus alecto
ATTTGTCAGCCCTTAGTTGTGTTGAATACTTTCATTTTTTTCCTTGTGTAGTTTGAAATAACACTCCATTAAGAATGAAATACTACTTCAATATTACTGACTTTTATTATTTTATGAGAAATTTAAAACACCATATTAGCAAACATCTTTTTTCTTCTCTTTCTAAACCCGTAATCTTATTGGGGTTTATACTTGAAATATGCATTTTGTACATTTTATGCATCTATATTGGAGGTGGGTGTCTTTCCTTTCTGTAGAGATGTCATTGATATCCTTCTTTATAAGTCAGCTGAGAGAAGGCTAAACAATGTGGATCAAACAAAAAAATGTCTTGCTCCAGCAACCCTGGAAGAGGACAGAAATACAACTTCCCGTCTTCAGAGTGCTGCCATACAATTTATTTGTTATATAAAAGCACCTGCTACTAGGCTTGATTCAAATTTGGGAAGTTGCTCTGTTTCCATAAATAGGTAATAGGAGCTGTGTAGTTTATCAGCTTTCCCTTTTTATGTATCCTCCCAGAAAGCTCAAAACTGCTTAAAAGTAGCACAGCTTAGCCTAGCTTTTCGGTATAGTTACTACCTACATGATTCATTATTGGTTCACAAATATATAATATTTCAAAAGGAGTTGGGAAGACTAATGAATTTCTATTCTAGCTCCAATAGACATGTCATTTTTAATTTGTTGTTTATGTAATTTGATAAGAATATGCCATTTTATACATGCTGATGTATTCATCTTAAGGTCTTTTAAAACCAGATTTATATTGAATGAAATAATTCCATGGAGGCTTTAAATAAGCAGGTCTTTTATTTGATCTTCTAGTTATCGTAAATGGTGATAAATATAAATAGTGAAGAGGGCATTATGCCAAAGAATAAGCAGCTGTTTGTCAATTTCTTGATATCTTTTCTAAAAATGGCATTGAGTCAATCCTTTTATCTGGGCCTTTGATACAGTATGATCCACAAATTGAGCTAGTGAATATGACCTATCGTTCAGTCCTGAATTCAGGAATAACTAAGTTCATTTTTTTGTTTGTCACTATTTAAGAAACCTTCTCACATTCTGCCTTTGCTAGTGTAAAAACACGACTAATCTTTTGGAGCTTTTATATCACAACTGCTTTTCTTCTATATCTTTTTGACATATTAGGGGCAGGTATTTTTACCAGAAACATGAAAAGCAAGAGAGAGAGCACAGTTTTATTTTTTTACATAAATCTATAATGAATAGTGGAATAACTTGAGTTTTAAACAATTTCTTGGGTAGGTGCTAATTTAAACTTTTAATTTAAACACTTGACCGAACGGTAATGTAATGATAACATACGATGAAAGTCCTTTAGTTCGTAATAAAAATAAATAATTATCGAGGACTTACTATGTTCCAGAGCATGTTTATATTGTTCACTCTCACTCCTCATAAACATCTCCACTAGAAAGTAAGTTCCATGAGGGCAAGGATTTTTTTGTTTTGTTTTGGTCACTGCTATTCCCAGTAGTTCTGAAAAAAATTAACTAACTACCTATAACATAGCTACTGTTATTAAATTGAGGAAATCAAAGCATAGAGGGCTAAAGCAGCTTGCCTAAGATCACATAGCTAGTCTGATTCCAGAACCTGTACTCTCAACTTCCATTATATCCTGCAGCCTCTGTTGTCTCTAGAGAAATAATAGCTGTCACTTATTCATAGAGTTAATTGTTAGAGGTCTATGATAGTCTAGTGGAGGGTTTCCCCACATAAGCACTATTCACATTTTGACCTGGATATTTCTTTTATGTCAAAGGCTTTCCTGCTTATTGTAAAATATTCAGCAGCATCCTGGCCTCTACCCACTACATACCAGTAACAACTTCCCAGTTGTGAACAATATTCAAAAATGTTGCCAGATGTTTCCAGATATCCGCTGGGAGATAAATTTACTCCCCTGATTATGAAAACCACTGATCTAAACCTTTACAATAAAATATCAGAGAAGGCTGGAAGTACGAGTAGGTAAACACCTGGCATCATCTTTAGAAAAGTTTGGGCTTCTTGCTATGCCACAGTGAGTTCAGAGACAAGGTGGGAATTAATTTGTTCTGTGACCATAAGTATGATTGTATCAGAACCTGAATTTTGTCCCTCCTTTATAAGTATTCCTCTGAAAACACAGACTTATATAACATCATATCTTTCCAGTTTTTCCTTTTCATTTATGAAGAGCATAAAATCCTTGGCAAGGATTTTAAAAGCAATACCTTTTCTTTCAAAGCTTCAAATACATTTCTAGTAGAGGAGAGATTTGTTAGTTCCTAATTTAGTAGCGCAATCGGTTTTGCTCTAATACAATACATATGTTCCTAAAAATCACCTCACTCTGCAAAATTGGGCAATGAAAAGCTTGGGGCTTCTGTGAAAAAAAATGGATTTAGGAACATACCACTCAAAAATTTTATTGGTGACACATAAACCAATAAAATAACAAGTGGTTGTACAGTTTCACACATGTTAAACGGTTAGGATATACAAAAATACTTCCAATATACTTTGCCTTGAAAAAGACCTGCAGTTTGCTTGTGGAAATGGTCATTGGAACAGTTTCAGCTTGTGAGTTTTTGGGAAGTGTTGGAAGTAGGGATATCTGAAATTAGAAAGTTGTATCACTACATGTGGGTGGGTGAGTGTTTCATAAAACAGGCAATTAACTCAAGTAGCTGGTAGATGTTCGCAGTTATATACTTGTGCAATTTGTGTATTGTGTGGCTGGAATTCTATTGGGTGCAGTTTTGTGCATTCTCCTAGAGTTTCTCACAGACAAGATCAGGCATAAACGTGTAATTTATGTGATGCTCAAATTATTCTCTAATGTATGAATCACATTGGAACACACTACCATACAAGGGGTATAGCAAAACTAATGATACTCTTGATCTATCTTTTGAGACCCTTAAAAAAAAAAACTTGTGAACTACAAAAAGAATGGCAAGTGTAGGATGAAGACATATGCTTTGTAAATAGTGCTGGGAACAAACTTTGGTAGACTTGGTGAAAGGCTGGGAATCACTGTCTTCCCTGCTCTTCCCCATGGTCCTGAGCAGTCAATCTTTGGAGCCAAGGACAGTGACCATGACTTGATACTTAACAGTGGGTCAGCCACCTCCCACAGTACCCAGTTGCTATATGCATTAAAGAATTAATGTATTATGTATTAAAAGAATTCTATACATTAACAGATGCCTTTGTGGAATTTTTTCCCAAAAGACTCATTTGGATTTCATTTATATTGATTATCATGTATTGACTCTCAGTATTTAACTTATATTTTTAATTTCTGTGAATGACATAGAAATTATGTTTGTCCTTTATCAGTACAATACTTAAAATGCAACAGACTATAAAAATGAAGTGTAAATACCAACATAATAAAAAGAAATGATGTGGAAATTAAAAATATATTTAAAATAAATTTTTAGGTATGTAAAGATGAACATAAAAATACATTTTTACAAGAGCAGTGAGGATGGACAGTCTTATCAGGTAGTGGAAAATTACCACATTTCAGTAGTTCTGAGACTGGAATTGATATTTTGGTATGTCATACTTTTAATTTATTTTAATTCCTTTTTGACAAAAATGATTAGAAAACATCACTCTGGTTTTTCTATTTGATAAGTATGTTTTATAGGAGATGACAGTGTTTTTATTCTAATTGCCTGGAAAAATCTTATTTTTTCTGAATTTGATGTTTATAGAAACCTAGTAATCTTGAGTGATTATCACTTAAAATACATCACTGTACAGATTTTGGGATTTAACATTTTAGCAATGTACTATGTATATTTTTTAAAACTACTAACCAAGAGCCAGATTTTAGTATTATATAAGTCAGAACAAATGAATAAACATTTGAGAGGACTTCTTTGTTTACTTTATATTAACAATTAGACAAATGTAGTAGGAGAGGTTTTTTTTTCCGTTAAAAATAGTAAAAAATCTTTCCTGTTAGAGTGTCCTTGTAATTTTATATGAATTTTTATGTCAGTTTAATATCATAACATTAAATAAAATACTTTAAAGACGTAAAATAAGAATATAAATATATTCATATTTCACATTGGTTTTAGCCACCAGTCTTTTAACTAAGATGAAAGCTAAGATTTTTATCTAGTTAGTTTTACTTTAAGACATTGTGCATCCTTGTCTAATGGGTACTCAAATCTAACGAGTGTTCAGGAAGTCAGTGTAGTCTCTTAGCTCAATAACCATCACCGAGCCATGTCATTATATTTTAGAGCTGAAATGTTAGGATCAGAGTCTACTGTAGTCCTCCCAGGTACAATGATATAGCAGAGGAAAATAATGCAATATCTAGGAGGTTGTTTGTTTTCTTTTTGCAATATTGTTTTTTTATAAAAAGGATTTTGTATATTTCTGTTTTATCCACTACTCAACCAATTCTAACTCTTTAACACTTCTTCCCAAAGAAAAACTTACAAAAAAAAAAAAAGAAAGCTATCCTCCATTTTTTATTAAGATATCTAGTCCCCATCACAGGTTCCTTCTTCCCACAGCGTTTTATTCTGTTCAAACACCAGAATGTGTCAGAATTTACATACCTTGACACATTCGTAGTATTCATCACATTTGGGTATTTTAGTATTTTCCACTATCTCCAGAAGCTATGCTTTCTTAGATATTCTGTTATCAATTTATTTCTTATTATGTAAACTCATATCCCACATGAGACCTTAGTTTCCACTATTGTATTTTTTTAAATTGGCAGGTAAGAATGTCACTTGCATACTTTTTACATAGTGAAAACAACACCCCAAATAAATATTTAAAACCCACCAAATCTTAACACCTGTAGAATGTGTATGTATAAAGACCAACTACCACAAAAAGCTGATAACTTAGTAGTCCTGTGTACTTAGTAGACTAAAGGAATAATACACAGTTGTCATTATGTAATTTTTAAAAAACTATACCTGTACCTTTTATATGGTTTTAGTTTTATTTAATGGCTAGAATTTCAAGTACTGAGTTACCAATAAAAATAATATTAATAAAAGTTAGGATTTGGAAAAAGAACCTAAGTAAAGTCTGCCAGAAAGTTTGTGGCTGGTGGTTATAGACTTCCCACAATCCAGAGCACTTCCAATAATCTTTTAAGATTAACAAAGCAATATTCAGGACATCTTAAATTTTCTCTGTAATGAAAATAAATTTTCTTAGGTTAGGCACACCAATAATAGGTTGTTTTATGGTATAAAACCCAATGGGGAAATATTAATTTTCAAATAATAATCTGTTATTTAACATATCAGTGTATATTGCATATTAGTTTGGGCACCTGGTATGTTTGGCTTAGATAGATAAATAGTTTCGGGTTTTTTTCTACTCATTTAAAGAAGATTGTAGGAAACCTAATAGTTTTATTACTCAGCCCTGAAAAAATAGTATTTCTTATGCAAAAGTCTTAGGCTCCAAAAAAATAATCATCCTTTCATTCAAAGCAAATTTTTTCAGCAAAACAAGTAGATTTTTCTTTGTTTCAGTTGTCATTTGTACATTTCCTTTAAGGATTTTGTTTTCTCTCCATTCCAATTTTCTGTAGCATATTTTCCTCAAGTATCATGGATCAGTCTCATTACACTATTTATATAAAGATTCTTTTATAAAACAAGAACACCATAAATTATTGCTCTTCCAGTGGTACCATTTATTTTTTAATGTGCTGGTGCCCATATAGAGTACTGTTAGGTTATGGGGGCGGTTTATATGTGAATTTAGTATTAGGTGCCTAAATTGAGATACAAAATAATGTAAGTGGGTAGGTACTCATACTTATTTTTGCGGCCCACCTATCAGATGTAAAATGCAATGATCAGGGAGCCAAATCGACTTACCTCTGCTTTAAAACAAAAAATAATTGAGGTCAGACTGGAAAAGTGAATTTATCTGTATTATAAAACTGTAAGTAGCATTTACACGCGTGTATACACAGTAGGTAGTCGAAAAGGTGTATTTAGAAATTTCAACACTTGGAGATTTGAATTTCATCTTCTTTATTCACTAATTTTAATGTTATAATAAAGAAATGGCTATTTGCTACTAGACTCTTAGAAAAATGTTTGTGATAGGAGTACATAAATTTTCTCTTTTTGTCTTTTCTCAGCCATAATGAAAGGAAAGTGACCTGTAAACATCCAGTCACAGGACAGCCATCACAGGACAATTGTATTTTTGTAGTGAATGAACAGTAAGTAAAGAGTTTCATGGAATCCCTCTGTTGAAAATAGAATTGGCATTGAGATTGCTGTTACCCATATTTAAGACAAAAAATTAACGGCTTTCTTATATGAACATTTACAGTCAAGCATGATAACAGAATGATGTCTGTTTACTATGTGTAGTATAGAGAAATTATTTTAAAAAATTTTTTAATGAGGAATGTAATTTCAAAGGCTGTTTTTACAGTAGTTCCAACAGAGAGTAAGCTCAAGAGCCTCGGGTTTAAGGTCAGAAACTGTAAATTTGGTCAGATTGTTAAACTAATTTGAGCCCAGTTTCTTATCCTTAAATCAAAGATAGTGATAATTACCATTTCTCAGGATTTTTATAAGCATCAAATGAAATATGTGTGAAAATATTTTATATATTATAAATCTGTTCACAAATATTAGCTTTTGATATCATTGTTATTGTTTTCAATATTGTAATAGCTAATTTTGTCACTACATTTTTAAAGTTTCCAGTTAGATGACCAAGTAAAATATCTGTAATAACAGTTATTAAAATGAACATGCTAATAACTTATGTTGTGATTCGAAAAAGTGTTAGTTATGTTTAAAGTAGCTGTAAATATTAAGCTTTGACTATAGAACTTTATTAAGCTCTAACTTGTATCAAACTATTTTGAAAAAGTAGGCTACCAACATTGTGAACCTTAGAGAAGCTTTATTTTAAAGCAGTTTACGTAAACAGCAAGTTCTAGCATTCTGACATATTATATTTTCAGGACTGTTCCAACTATGACATCTGAAGAAAAGAAGGAACGACCTATAAGCATGATAAATGAAGCTTCTAACTATAACATGACTTCAGATTATGCAGTGCATCCAATGAGCCCTGTAGGAAGAGTAAGTTATTTTGCTTACTGTTACTGATAGCTGATATAATTGGTAGTCACTATTTTGCTATTACTCTGAATAGCCTTTAGAATATAAATAATCATTTCATTTTTTTATTACATGAACCTAATTACATTAAGGGTAATTGACGTAAGAAGCAATGGCTTGGAATATAAAGTAATATTATATTTTAAGAATTTAATGACTTACATTTTTAAAAATATGAAGTTCAGATTTTGAATAATTTCACAAATGCAATAATGGATGTTTAAGAGAGTTAGAGTTTATTGAATTAAGTTTTAAAGGTGAAGATTAATATAATAATGGCCTAGAAATTCTATTTTCTGACTACTAAGTATGCCTAGATGGAGCAAATTTATACTATTTAAAAATAAATGTAAAATCCCTTACTATGAAAGGGAAACTCTATACCAGTATGCTTGACGACTATGTTGTATTTAGAATCAACTATATGAAAAGTGCCATAACCATATATATATAGAAATAGAAGTGAGTGGTTTTCTTCAGCAATGACAATGTTAATTGTTTAATCTGTGATCCTAGAGTTGTATGTCTACTTTAAAACTTGTTATTGCTTCTTATACTTTAAAACATAATGTTATTTTAAATTTAGAATTTTAATATAAAAATTTCTTCAAACTCTGAAAATTTGCTACTAAATCTGAATAAATAAATAATTGCCTTAAAGGTATTGCTAATTTCCTAAATTAATGAATATTGAGAGAATCAAAGGATGATAAAGAATAATCTTATTTACTTAAAAAACAATATATTTAAAACAACTATTTTATGATAGTAAAACAATTATAATAGTAAATTATGGTTAATGTAAAGAAATAGTCACTAGTTATCTACTTTAAATGCTTGTTAAGGTTTTAGAAATGAAATTTTGTAAAATATTATAAGTGTGAATGTAAATTTTCAAATAACAATTTTTAATTCTCGTATGACATAAAACACTAGTAGGATAACTGTATTATAAGCTTCATTAATGTATTTTAATTAAAATCTAGAAAAATGATAGGTGGATTAAGGCCCACTAAGTGATTGTCTGGAAAGAAAATTGGATCTGTGCCTCATACTTTACACCAAAAATTTTCTAGATAGATGAGGTGCTAAAATGTTAAAAACAAAACTAAAGTACCACAAAAACAGTGGAAGATTTAGAAAGAAACAAACAAACAAACTAACTCAGAATGTAGATGGGCTTTCTAAATATGACTTAAAACCCAGAAGTCAGATCAAGAAATACAACCATAGAAAATTATCATGCATGCGTAATATCTACGATTCATGTAACAGTTAAAGAAAAATTCCTTTGTAATTAATAGATGTAGAGCATCAATAAGAAAAAGGCTTATAACCCAGTGTTTAAATGGGCAAATACGGAAAATCACTTTCCTGAAATAAAAAATGGAATTTTACTCTTAAAATATATGAAAAAGATTCTCAAATTCATTTGTAATATGAAAAATGCTAGTTAAAACCAGAAAAGGACATCATTTTTCACTTCTCTGATTTACAAAGACTAAAAAGATTTATGACATAGGCGAAAGTGTGAGTAAGTAGGCATTCTTTTTATGTAGTGAGCTCCAAAAAATAGTGAAATTGAAAAGAGCGGATATTGTAGATGATGTCATTTGAAGAGGGAAAAAAAAGATATTCTGCAACCAAGAAAACAGTTATTTTAGAAGGATAGACACATAGATACGCAGTGATACTGGTTGCCTCACAGGATTGTGAGTGAGCGTTGTTTGGGTGCCGGTGCCCAGGGGTGAGAGAGAAGTAGAATGTTTCTTGTTTTATATTTGAGGTGTTTTTTTGTTTGTTTGTTTGTTTTTCTTTTCCTTTTTTTCTTTTTTTTTTTTTTTTTTTGGTACTATTTGAGTTGTATATTGTGTTTCAACATTATCTGTTCAAAAGTAAATTAAAATTTATCAGAAATGTGCTTTAGGAAAAATGTGATTGATTTTGGGCCTTAACATTTTATTATGTACTAAACATAAAACGAAATTCTAATGAAATATGCTAGATTTCCAAAGATTATAGATAAGTTGAAAGATGACTTGATATTATTTACTTTCATAGAGAAATTAAAATTCAGCTTCTTTTTTTGTTGTTGTTTTCTACTACTATTTCTGCCAAATATAGCAATATCTTAAAAGATTGTATATCCTTATGTGTACTTTTAAGAATACAGTAAACACCAGCTGTCTGGTATCATTCAAGTTCAGAGTTACCCATAAAGAAAATACTACATGACATTAAGCAGATCTTTCCACTCTTATTTTGACTTGATGTGATATGTTTGTTTATATTTTATATCTAAGTGTTTCTCTTGTGACTTGATGCTAACTTTCATATTTAAAACAGCACTGTTAAATGCAGATATAAAGGGAAAATTTGTGTTATTTTTTTTATTTTTAAAGCTGTGTTAATAATTTTTACTCAAGGTTCATTCAATTTATATAACATGTGGGACAAAATACTGACACACCCAGTGCCTTTTTAAAAATTGTATATCCAGATTTAAAGGAGAGATTGTAGAAAAACTTGTGATTCTTCTGTAATATCCTGGAGGAAGAAGTCTTTCTTCACAATTCTTACACTTGAAAGAGCTAAACCAGCAAAAGCAGAATTGCAATAATTCATCTGAAAAGATTAAGTATTCAGAGTAATATGAAAAGAGATTAAAATTATGAAGATGAAATATAAACTCAAATATCTAGTTCTTAATACCACATTGTCTATTGTGCTTTTTTCTATTTAGACCTCACGGGCTTCAAAAAAAGTTCATAATTTTGGAAAGAGATCAAATTCAATTAAAAGGAATCCTAATGCACCTGTGGTTAGACGAGGTTGGCTTTATAAGCAGGTATTTTTTTTTTATCCTATTTGGTGTGAAAAAAAGACGGAATCAAAAGAGAATTTTTCGGCCAAGTGTACCTAAGATTTATTATATTATATGAAATGGAGGAAGAACTGTAGTCATCCGGGTTCTTTGACTTCTTATTACCACTAAAGAATGTTAGGGGAATGGTGAAGAAAGAAAAGGTAATGGATGTTACTTAGAACAGGCTGTGTGTTATAGACATTTCTAGATTTGAAATATATTGTATGAAATGTAGGAATAACATGCTAAAATTATCCAGGCAGAAATATTTTTTAAATGGAAAAAAACCTACAGAGGTATTATTCATTTTTCTATTCTTTTAAAAATCATTAGAGAAATGTACAATTATATACTTCTCTGCCTTAATTTATAGACAAATCTGATCATAATTTGAGATTTTCTGATTTTTGGATTTTTTCTTTTATGCTCTCAAGACTACTTTCTTTAGTATTGATGCTGGGTTTTTTTGTTTGTTTTTTTCCTTTTTCTTTTATTTGCTCAAGCATGGTTCACTTTCAGACATGCTTATAAGTTGAGGGTTATATTGTTCTATTGTCTGGGAAACCTGATAACTGAGCTTTTTTGGAACTTTGTCATTAATTTTGGAATTAGTAGGAGTGCATGTACATTGGGTTTTATGACATCTATTTTGACTGCTTGGAGGCTGTTTTCCTTTTTACTTTTTGAATTGTGGCTAGGTTTCAATAAGTAACCACCAGATAACTGAGATGATATATTTGGCATTCAAGACCTTTATCTTTGTTCTGTCTCCCCGATTCTACATGTATACAGATGATACAGAACAAGTTAAATAATAGTTCTTTGATGATAGTGCATATTTCTTCTGTCAAATATTGCTAATTGCTTTTGGATGACCTAATAATTATATGCATTAAAATTCATAATGAATTTGATATGAAACATTCATTAAACATTGTTCCATGTGAAAGTTGGGTAGCAGCTAAACTAATGTATTGGAAGAGGACCATCTTAAAATACAGAGAATTCCCAATCATTCAGGCAAATTAGTTTTGCCAATTTCTCACTAAGTTAATTGGTTATGTAACTTGTATACCAACTTTTCATTTTTATTTAAAGATATTATATTTTACCTATATGATATTTAAACTTATTAAAGCTAAAAGATTTTTTAAACTAGTCTTTCTAGTAAGACCAAATTATGTTCAAATAGCTCAGTGCAGTATTGTACCTAATTGAGTTTATGGGAACTCCTTATTTAAAATGATTCTAATTCTTGTTTCTTGATCCCTTGGTTAATTTATTACTGCGAAAGTTACCAACCAATTTCTCTACCATGAGTGCTTATTTTTTAATAGGCGTGACTTATAGAGAATATTTATTTGCAGAGGTGCTTAAAAATCTAAACTTTTTAAAATTATCTGTACCAAGGAAAGAATATAATTAGGAAATTAAAAATACCGTATACCCATTTTTTGTTTATTTTTTGTTTTGGTCTTTTCCTTGCATAGCTCTCAGTTTTAAGTACAGTATTTTACTCTGAGAGATTTTCATCCATGTATTTTGTTGTTGTTATTGTTAAGTCATTATTAGATGATGGTCACAACTAGAAGAAAATTAAGAAATATTGCTCAATTAACATCCAAACTGGCCTTTTTTCCCCCTGGTATTCATGTTTCATTTTCTCTTTCAGTTTTGCTTTATTGCCTTTGGGAAATGTGGAAAGATAATTTTTATTAAAATTGTAATTTTGTTTGAGCTTGGTATTTTTATGAATTAAATTACTTAGAAAGAGCTGCCAAATAGGCACTCTTTTCTGCAGGATGAGCAAAACCCAGACTGTATATGTCAGAAGAAAAAATATTTATGAATGTATTTGTATGCTAAGTTTCCTTTAGCACAGTCATTTAAAATCACATTACCTTTGGAATAATTTTAATCCACATATTTTTCTTCTTGTTGAAGATTAACATATTTATTAAATTCGATTTACCAGAATCATGTACTGCTTCATGGTTACATTATCCTCATGCTAACAGACATGTTTGTTTAGAAGAGTGAATTTCACATTGCTTACCAATATGAAATCAAATTAGAATGCTTCAACAGTATTCCTTTTATATGATAGTATTACTCTTCAGAGACCGTTGTACTTGGGAATATCTTAATATGATGCAAGTCCATAGAAAACTACGCCAAAATTTTGATTGGCTTTTTAAATTTCTGTGTAGCATATATCAAACACACCTCATTTTTAAAATTTATTTTACATAAATGCACCTGAAATGAAGTCTAACTTTCTGAAATGAAAAAAAAAATTTTTAACGTGCTGATTTAATGCAGGACAGTACTGGCATGAAGCTATGGAAGAAACGCTGGTTCGTGCTTTCTGACCTTTGTCTTTTTTATTACAGAGGTAGGTGAGTTTATCATAAACTAAGTATATTTTATAATTGCAATACAATATATGTTAAGTATTAGATCCTTTTTTAAAGAAAAAATGTCAATCCTTTTTGTATTTTATTATTAACAAATAGCAGAAAAATCTTTTCTTCATTGACATATAATACTGAGAAATTGAGTTAGGACAGAAGACAATATAGTGTTTCAAGCAAATTAGTCTGAATTTTGGTCCAGTTTCTATAATCTAAGTGTGTTAATCTGATTAGTTTTGTGTAAAGAATATATGAATCTTCATGCTATAATTTTATCCTTGAATTCAGTGCCTGATAGACTTTTTTTAAAAATCATGTGTTTGATGAGATTATTTTTGTGTCAGCTTTGTTAGATCTAGCTGTAGGTCTACTGGGCAGCCAGTTTTCCTCAGCAAATAATTTTAGACTGTCAAAGGCTACTCTGATGTATTGGCACATTTTAAAAATTACAAATAAATGTATTTATTATGATTCCCTCCAGCCTCCCTCCCAACACACACACACACACACGCCTTTTTTTTTTTTTTTTAAGCAAACATTGACAGCTTCCCTGAAACATGGCGCAAGTTGTGGAAGGGGTATATACCAGGCTGTCAGTGTTGATGGAGAAGAAATAAGGGTATTATTATATGGAGTAGCAGTTTTTCATTTATCCCATATGGATATCATAAACTCCTTTTTATGTGTTTTTTAGGTTAGTAAATTATTAATATGATTTTAACTCAGATCTGTGCTCATGTGCTTATATAAGTCTGTTAGATACTACAAAGTTGCTACCTAATAATGAAGGGTGTTGTACATAGGCTATGATTTCTGTAGAACTCTGCTTCAGCTGTAATATAAAATCATGAATCTAGACAATCACTTCTTCCTTACTTTAACTGTTTCTGGTTGGAAACAGTTACTAAAGAATTAGATTGTCAGCACATAATTAATAATTAATAACTTTAATAACTATATCACAAGATTTTAGAACCATTTAGCAGTTTCAAATTTTACTTTATGTGATTACACAAAAAAAAAAATGTGGCATAATTTTGCACTCATCTATCAAAGCAATAATAATACATGTTAACCTTTAAAATTTAAATTACTTGAATTATATTTATCTTATTTCCCCCAACTGCAAACTGTGGTTGAGAAGTACTGCTGAGTCAGAATTAACCAAACCTATAAAATTTCATTTTGTCAGAGAGATGTTGGTCAGGCTGCAATTGTGGTATTATCTTTAGTTAAGTGCCAAGCTTACTCTACAATTTTCCTTAAAGGTTTTCCCCACTCTTTCAGAAAAGTCAAGAGTTGTAACTCAGACATTATTCCTAAGCTTATAAATTTTTTCCAGTATATTTATAGACTGTTCAGAGCTTTGAATGAGAATAAGAAAATATTTGTTACTTCTCATATAAAAATTTCTTGATGTTAATTTGCAACAAAAACAACACTGAATTCCTTATAATTTGCTATTGTTCACGGAAAGGTGCTCCTCATTACTTTTATTAAAATAGGAAGACTTTTCACCTGATTTGAAAAAGTAAAGTTCAGAAGCTATGTTGAGTATGAGATTTCATACTGTTATTAACCCTACACATTTTACATTCAGTGTATTTATTAATTTTAGTATGGTTCCTCAGATAGGAATAGTAGAAAAAGAATATAGAAAGGAAAGAAATACCATTTAACTCACTTCTATCCTTATATGATTGGAAAGAAGTATATGATATTATATACTTTCACTGTTTTATCA
>NW_006436288.1:5403698-5434228 GCF_000325575.1 Pteropus alecto
AAAAACGATCAGATTTTATTGAGATGATCGTAATAGTTTGCATTTATATGCTGAGCAAGTTACATAAGTGAATTATTTCATCTCTTCCTCACAGCTCCCTAATGAGGTGGAGAATCTTACTATCCCCATTCACACAGAAGGAAACTAAGGGACAGCAAGGTCATTTTGGTTGCCTGGGGTCTCACAACTAATTAGCATTAGAGCCAGGATGTACACTCAGGCACTTCTCTTAACCACAAGTTTTGGCCCATCCAGATCTCCTCTTTTCCCAACGCCGAATACAGCAGCCCCATTTCTTCTGCATCTGTTAAAGCATCTAGTAGACTAATACACAGAGTGTGCTGTCAGTATTTTTTAACAGTTCATGTTTTACAGATATGGAAAATAAGACAAAGAAAATAAGTGATTTGCTATTTTTTTTACAATACATTGGCAGCCCATACTAGATGGAAGCCCAAGTTCTCTCTGTTCTTTGCAATATAACAGGCAGATCATGAACCCACTGTGATAAATCACATAGATTGTTCTTTTCTATACTCAATCTGTTAACGAAATTTACCATGGAGCTTAATTCATTCAGTAAATATTTATTGAGCAGGAAGACCTGCTTCATTTCGGCTACTGTCCAAACAGCAGTGAGAAAAAGTTCTTATGAAGCTTATATTCTAGAGAAGTCAGAGAGACAATAAATAAACTCAAAAAAGTAAACAAGACCATGATAAGTGCTTTTAAGAAAATATGTTCATAATACAAAGGGCAGCCATGGGAGAAAGGTCTCCCTGGATTGATACTCTGAGCACATATTTTAATTAGCAAGATCTAAATTACAAGGAAGAGCTAGAGTAAGCAAGTATTCCAGACAGGAGGAGCATTAGTGCTATCATTCACCTTTCCATGAACAATAGCAAATTATAAGGAATTCAGTGTTGTTTTTGTTGCAAATTAACATCAAGAAATTTTTATATGAGAAGTAACAAATATTTTCTTATTCTCATTCAAAGCTCTGAACAGTCTATAAATATACTGAAAAAAATTTATAGGCTTAGGAAAGTATTTGGAATGTTGAAGGAACAAAGAGAAACCAGTATGCTGAGCTGAGGGACTAGCAGTAGGGAAGGAAGTGATGGATGGGAGAAAAGGAGATTGCACCAGTGTAGGACTCTATTTGAGTCTGGGTTCTGCTATAGGTTGTAAGGAACCAGTTGGTGTTTTTAAGCATAAGAGTGAGATGCTTTGGTTTACAATTTGAAAAACTCACTCAAGCTGCTATTAGAGAGTGGGTTATAAAGGGGAAGGAAGGAAGCAGAGACTGTTAAAGAGTTATTATGTAGAAATGATAATGGCTTAGACTAAGGTGGTAGCTAGCAGTGCGCTCTTTTGACATGCCAGACATCTTATTAGGTAAGAGGATGCAGAGATGAACAATATAAACCCCTCTCCTTATGGAACACAATGATAACCTGAAGGAGTCTGAGAAAGAATGTCGTAGTGTTTAGTTATATTGAATGAGTTTGACCAGGCCTGTACAAGGAAGGGATTAGGAAAGAAGGTCTAGGCAAAGATCTTAGCTTGTACTAAGCATGAGTGAATGTGACATATTTAAAAAAATTACACATTGGGCTTATATTGTTAGAATGAAGGTTATACCTAAAGCCCTAGCAGGAGTAAAGGCTAAAAAAGTAGATCAAGGCACAAAAGGTATTTGATTGCCATCCTAATGAATTTAAACTCCATCCTAATGCAAGATAACAGCAGGATCAAGTGTATGTTTTTCTAAAAATTACCCTAGCACTTGAACTAGAAGCCAAGAGACTAATAAAATATTGAAGTATTTTAGGTAAGGAATGATCATAATAATATTTAGTCTGTAATTTTATATGTATTTCTTGTCTTGTTCTCAAACATCATTAAAGCTGAAGTAGAAAAGGGGAATTTAAAATGTCACTTGAATCAAATAAAATGATGAGATTCTTATGGTTCCTGTCCCAGGTTGTTTTGTGTTCTCCTGGAAGCAAGCTCTATGATGGAGATTAATGATCAAGAGGTTTATTGGGGAGCATTCTTGAGGCCACTACCTGTGACAGGGAAGGGAAGGATGTAAGATGGGGCAGAGAGAAGCTGGGCTGCTATGCAGTCTGAAAAAGGCCCAGCTGACCCCCATAGTGTTTGTTCATTCTATAAATATTACTCACTACCTGCCCTTTGCTTGGCAGTATGTGAAGCCCTCTGGATGATAGAAAATAAGAGTTAGGTCAGGCTTGATAGAGAACTAAACAGAAGAACGCCCTGATTAGAAGAAACCTTTAATGAATATAGCAAAGAACTCTTGGAATGGTCATTTGGCAGAAGATGAAGATTTTATATGCATTGTCTTTAATTTTATATAATAATGGCAATATTTATTGAACACTTGATTTGGGCTGAGTGCGTTATTGAGTTCCTTGTGTCTATTAACCCATTTAACCCTAATCCTTTGAGATTTTATAGTTGATGAAACTGAGATGCACAGCATCAGTAAGTTGCCAGAGATCTCACAGCGACTTAGTATCTGGCTGGGAAACAGTCCATAATAATATGGTGATGTCACCCTATGCTATACAGCTTCCGCATATTCGGAAATAACTTTTAAGAAAGTCACTTTTTCCAATTAAGTGACAAAGAAAATGTATTATTTGATAATGATTTTTTTAGTAAAGATGACTTCATGAGCTGTTTCTAATTATATGCTTTATATAAACAAAATTGAATTTAAAATTAGAATGTGATTCATTCTTTCAAATTGTCATATTCTCTATAATTGACAACTGCTTTCTACTTTTTTTTTTTTTTGCCTTTTGGACTAAATCTACACTTTTGTTCATTCTTTTTTATATTTATGAACTATACCCAAATGAGCTCAGTACACTAAAAACAAAATTTTGTTCCTTTGTTATGAGAAAGGCTATCGAAATTATGTCTATTTAATGCGACTTTTTTGCTTTGGAAGTTTATCATATATTCTGGAAATGAGGGCAAAATAAATAAAATCTCTTGCTTACTTTATGATAATAATAAAAAAACATGGCAAACAAACATAATAAAAAGAATTATTTCTCATTTCCAGTTTTTCTCCTTGGTGAGTTCATCAGCCTAATGCTTGGCTTTGTTAACTTGTCTTATGGGTCTCTAACAGTGAACTATGTATTTCAGGTTTTATAAACATCTCTGCCCCCAAGCAGCAATTTAATAATGTGAATCTATACTATGCCAAGATTATTGTTTTATCATTTTCCTCAGTTTATTTTATGTGCTTGCCTTATAGTTCTGTAATTTATTCACATAACTTTGTTATATATCAGAATGACTGGTAAAAGCAGATCTTCAGTTTTATGTTTTTAAAAGCATATATTTTTTATAGCATAGTTTATATATGTCTGTAATAGTTAATACATATCTGTAAATATATATAGGATATATATTTACAGATATGTTAATTTATTCATCTGCTCCTCCTGGAACATTCTAGTGGGGAGAGAAAGATGATAAATAACTAAAATATATAGTGTATCAAAAGTATTGGGAGTGGGGGAGAGAGTAATAAAGTTCCAGAAAGAGAAGAGAGGGCCCTGTGATGGCTAAGAGTGGAAACAGTTTAAAATAGGGTAAAGGAACACCTCATTGGTGAGCCAAGACTAAAGGTTGTGAGCAAGTGAGCCACCTGTGCATTTGTCTAGGCTTAAAATTGTTGGGCATTTAAATCTTAATATAAATGTGGGTAGATTAATTTTGTAAAGTTTCTGTGTTGTTATTTATATGCTAATATATTTTCAGTAAATCACATGTTAAAGGGCTTTGTAAAATGCAGTATATTTGCCAAACAAATGTATGCTATTTTTATGTCTAGTTGACATTTTTCTGACATGTGGGACCAATTTTGATTTGTTTAGGATAAGGAAGCTTGTTGAAGGTGAAGAGGAATATATACTTCTGTTATTTAATATTTTCCTTTAAAACCTTATAAAGAGCTATCTAAACAATACAAGTATACAGTTTGTTTACATATAAGAACCTTTTGATTTGGTCAGAATAAATTTTGAGAAAATTTATCGTACTTCATGAAAACATTTTAAATTCTAATCAGATGTTCAATTACTTCTTAGATGAGAAAGAAGAGGGTATCTTGGGAAGCATACTACTACCTAGTTTTCAGATAGCTATGCTTACCTCTGAGGATCACATTAATCGTAAATATGCTTTTAAGGTAAGGAAATAGCCATACTTTTTTATTCTGTATTTGAATTTTGCCTTGATTTAAAAATAGATTATTATAAAGATATTTCACTTAGTCATTTTTATATTTAAAATGAGTAAGAGCATGTCCCTTTAATTAGGAAGCACATGCTCAAATATTGAAGGACCAAGTGTCTCTATGTCTGTACTTTCACATGGTTCAAGATAAAGCAAATACATTAAAATTCTAATAATTGGTAAATAGAGCTGTAGGTATCCTGGTGATCATTTTACTATTTTTTAAAGGTTACCATATAAATGAATTTTTTTCATAATAACTTTCTTTGACATAATATATGTACATTTATAATCATATAGAATATTTGCAAAGATTTTGAGGGTCTAAGTACATTATGAACATCAGGTACTTTTGAGAGAATATTGAAGTTAAGATGTAAATGTTATTATTAATTCGAAGCAGACCTGAACGTCTACCCCTCCCCTGACTATCTCTGTTGTATGCTGGTTTGTGGAACACCCTCAAGTTAGAGGCCACCTTAAGGCTGAGTTGGCTATTATTTGTTTTCGAAAACCATGCTTCATTCTTTGCTTTAGGATATGTGGCTGAAGTAAACTTCAGAGGTCACCTATTTTTTTTTTAAAGTCAGTTTTAAATTAAGAACTCTGAAGGATTTAATGTAAATTTTTTATTTAAAGGAAAGTGGGGGGGAGAATAAGGCTAATATGGTGTTATTTGACAATGAAAATGTTTATACCATTATCAAATTGATTTCATTTTTAATTCTCACTCACTTTTAAAGAATACTCAGGACTGCATCTGATTTACAACTGTGCTAATTAACATGTTACATTTCTAGCTATGGAAGAAAAAAGAGCGGGAAAGGTTATCAGGGTGGTGGGGGTGATGGATGGGCTCAATGTGAAGGTAACATCTAAATAAAGACCTGGGTGTGGGAGGGGAATAGCTTCACATTGCAATAAATTTTGTTAACAGTGTGAACCAGAGAAACGATTAAATATTTTAAGATGTTAAATGAGAAAATTTAATGTAGATAACTAAAATAATAACTTTATAAAGTATACATATAGAGCTATGTGATACTAACACTTATTTAGTTGTGTGTTTAAAATTTTGTTTGCTCATCAATTTGGCAAATGTTTCTTGAATTTATATTATTCATAAGACATTCTGCTGGGTTCTTAGACTCTTAAAAAACAATACTGGAATGTTAAGATAGCAATAAAACAACCATGCATATTAAGTACATTTTCTCTGTAATTATTGATTTAATTTTATCTGTAACAAGGATAGTAATTTCTGTTTCAAATTCTCTCTTCTTCGATGTTGTTTCCTCTGAATTTATGAGCCAATTTTACTACTAAGTCTGTTGACATTGATGCTACTGTTTTTCACAATGGTAAGTAGAAATTCATAGACATTGTTGAATGCAATTGTGGAACATAAAGCTAGACAGGGAAGTTTACCATCATCTAGTAAATATTTCCATTTGACAGATGGCAAGCATGAGTGTGGCTTGTTAGTATCTGAGTCATGGCTACAACTGAATCTGCTTAGCAACAACCATTGTTCCTTCCATTGATCACAAATATGGGCAGTGGTCTTTATTCATTTCTCCAAAACGCCACTTAGTGAGTCCAGTGACGCTTTTAATCATTTTAACATGTGGTTTTAATCATTTTAACAACATGTAGCATTTGAGCTGTTTCTTTTGAGTTGTTTGCATAGATAGCTTTATATCTTTTACATGTTCAGTGAGATTTGTTGGTTTTGTAGTTATTTTGGTCACTGTTTGTTTATTGAATTTATTTATGTCCTGATTCTTTATGAAAAAAAAAAATTGAAGAAACGAATTTAACATTGCAGATAAAGCAGATAGTTAAGATCTGGGAGTAAAGTGTGTGGCTCCAGATTTATTCTTATCACCTTTTATATTTAGCAGAGTGACTACATACTTAGTATTCTTCCCTTTACCTCATTCTGAAATAGTCTTGTTTATTTTTCCTAGTCTTTCACTGTCTAATAGGAAACTGTCACGGGCATTTTTATTTTTATTTTATTAAATTTATTGGGGTAACATTGGTTAATAAAATTATATAGGTTTCAAGTATACATTTCTATAATACATTATCTGTATATTGAATCATGTGTTCACCACCCAATGCCAGGTCTCCTAGCATCCCCATGTATTTGACCCCCTTTACCCTCTTCTTCCTCCCACTTGACATTTTTTTTCCCACCTAGACATTTTTAAGCGGAAATTAAGAATGTATCCTCAGCCTTTCGCGCCCCCGGCCCCCGCCCCCCACTATTTTGACGCAGCTACTAATGCAGTCCATCTTTGCCAGGTCAGCCTGTGGATTAAGCTGAGGGCTCAGTGCTCACACCTTGGGTAGCAGTCTCATCAGCCTTTCTTCATTTTGTTTCCTTCGGTTTCTCTGAAATAGAGACAGGTTGAACCACCATAAAGAACGTACTTCTCACTTTTAAATTAAGTGTCTGTAAGGATTAGATAAATGCTTTTTAGTAGCAGCACCTTTTGAGGACTAAAGAATGACTAACAGAAGGGGGAAAGACTATATAATTCATACATTTCAATTAATTTTGTTTCTGATTGCTCTGGAATATTCTTGAATAAAGTGGTATGAATTACAGTAAATGGAAATTGCTAGGGATTTGTACATGGGACATGCACAACTAAGTGTTTTGTTTTTTTACCTCCCTTCCTTCCCATTCACTTTTTTTTAATTTAAAAAAAAAACCCGTAAAGAGAAAAAAATTAATATTTATATATTTTTCAAGATTGAATTATTTTTTTGCAAGTCATTCATTTCTATATCCATATATAAAACAGACCTACTTTTTTGAAATTCGATAGTAATGATCTGTGCAGAGACACACTTAACTTCTTTCTTTTTCTTTTGCAGATTCCATATTCCTATTTAAAATGATCGTGTTATTTTCAATCAGGCAGCACATCCAAACATGCGGACCTATTATTTCTGCACTGATACAGGGAAGGAGATGGAATTGTGGATGAAAGCCATGTTAGATGCTGCCCTGGTACAGACAGAACCTGTGAAAAGGTAAAGGCTTGTAAGGAAAATAATGGTGATTTCCACTTACATTTTATTCCATGCCTTTCAAGTATATCATTATCATAGTACATATCATTTTAGTAGTCATGACATGATATACCGTTAGTTAGTTTGAAATACTGCCTGCATTTTTGTTCCACCTTTCCTCTCTATTCATTTTCACCTATCAGTGTACTGAGGTGAATCCAGAATCTTAACATTCAAACTGAATATTCTTTCTTCTTACAGAATTACATTTAATTTCCGGTAAGTACGTTTTTAATTATTATCTTAAAACTACACAAGATAGTGTTATTTAAGGTCCTAAATCTTAAAAGAATTTATATTTATGAAGTTAATTTTATTGAATATTTTTAGTATGTTGTATATTTTTGAAGTTTAATAAATCAAAATAAAATGTTGTGATGTTTTATTTCTTCATCATTTCTTGGTTAATTATGATTATTTTATGATGAATGTTTCCAAAAAATAATTCATCGAGCATTTAGATTATTTCTAAATATATCTACTTCTTGAATTCTACCCTCTTCCTTTTGAAACTCTAGTATTTGATTCCTTGATAAATATGTACTGTTAAATTTGATCTATATGATTTTTTCCCCACTTGAACATATGAATCATTTAAATATTCAACTGTATTAAGAACTGGTAAGAACTGTTTCTAAAACTATGTAAATAGCTGCTGAATAATGTGCTTTAAAAATATTTTATGTGTTTCTATAATTTGAAGAAAGATTTATGATAGTTAATTTTTTTTCTAATCAGCAGTAATTGAGCACATGTCTTATATCAGTGAGATGCAAACTTGCAAGTCTGGCTTTTTTTTTTTTGGTCTCAAGAAACTAGGGGATTATTAAAATGTAAATCTTCAGTCTTTTTTTAGTGTACACGTAAAGTCTTATGACATTGATTAAAAGGCTTAAGTTGATGCTATTTATTTCTGTTTATTTTTCAAAATATCAAGTCCAAAGCAACTTAAGCAATCACAAGTAACTAACTAAGCTAGAAGAAAGTATGGAGAAAAAAGAAGGCTCAGGATTGAAGTCTAAGATAGCTATTTTCAAGAAAAACAAACAAAAAGACAGACAGACATACAGACCACCTCAACCATATATATATTCTAGGTTGAGAGCTAATAAAAGGGAAAAATGGTCTTGGAATTCCATGTGTGAAAATGACCTGAATGGATATAACAATGAAATGATTAGCACTGATTGCTAGAGAAAATATGTTGGTGAAAAGAATTAATTAAAAATCTTAAAGTAATTTTAACTTCAAAGTAAAATTTTTAGGGAATTAGTTAGAATACAGATATCAATATAATAATTAAAATATTTGATTTCTCAATGATTTCTGTATTGTATGTTGTACTTATCTCAGAATTTCAACTTACATTTTCTTTTCTTGTACTTTCTGCTCTAAAAACTAGTAATTACTCATAATTTAGGATGATAAAGACAACAGTCAATTTTTTGATTTAACTTCTGACAGCCTATTAATTGATAATGTGTCCATAACAATTTTTAGTCAGTTGTGTCGAAGTAATTTTCTCAGCCAGGAATTACTGAATACCACCACTGTGCCCGGACTGGTGTCAGCCGCTATTGTTATCCTGTAGAAATTACTTTTTTTATTCTACTTCCAGCTATTGCATTTTTATCCTGCCCTATTAATCTTGACTATTCAAATTGAAGGTATCTAATTATTGTACTATATGGCCAGAATACTTATAAATATTTATCAAGGCATGTCACCTAAAAAATAAAACATCCAGTTTTTAACTAGTTCATTTCTTTTAAATTTATAAAGTCTTTAACCTATGAACTACAATAAAATAATTTCCTAGAATGCAGATCATTGTTTGCATAAAACAGTCTAAGTATAATATACATTCTCTGAATAATTTCCATCTCCAGGCTCACTATTTTCATTTTCTATATTTCCATGTGTCTTCTGTACTAACTTAAATGTCACTTTTAAAAATTAGATCACAGGTTTCATATTATGCTATTTTAGCATACATTTCTGAATTGCTTTTATTCCACTTAGAGAAAAGTCAACATGTATTGTTTTTAATTATATTTACTAAATGATAAATTTGGGGAAAAAATAAAGAGGAAAAAAAGGCAATGCAGTCCTAATTGAAAATACAGCTTTAGATAGACTAGAAGTAACTAAAAAATCTTTCAGATATTTGATATTCCTCTTCTCTTTCCAAATTTAGCTATGATAAATGCACTTTTGAGTGTAAGTCTTTTCTCTCTGACTTTTATCTTTCAAGGGAAAGGAGCTCCATAGCATATCTTTGCACACTTTCCCAATATCTAATATTGCTCACAATCTAGACTAAATATATGGATAGTTTATCACTTTACTCCAAGAAAAAGTCACATTTCATTTTTTTTCTCACTGATCTTATTCCAAACTGTCTATCTATAGCTATAGATGTATGGATTATGTATTTTCTATATACATCACTGAAATTGGCAGCGATGATACACTTAAGATCCAAAAGGAACATTATTATGTATTGAAATTTGCTCATTTCCTAAGAGGCTTCCCAGCATGGCTTGATCTTGGCAGTTTAATGCAGGTTCAGACACTCCGCTTGGTCTTGTCAGAACCTGGAAGCGATTGGTGTCAAAGCTTCTCATCAAAAAGACCTAGATATAGCAACTGCAGTTGTGAGCAGTAAAACTGTCCAGTGATCCAGACACACACTGTTAAACAGTACATTCTTCTGATGAGAGATGGACATGGGATGCCAGATTCTAATCTAAGATTGCTTAGTGAGATGGAGTGAGAATGGTAATAAAGTCTGTGGCAGCGACTGATTCACTCATCCGGACTCACATCAACCTGTAACCTTGGTGCTACAGTCATTCCTATTTACTATAAAGGAGGTTGAAGCATGGTAAATTTATATACCTTGCCCAAAGACAGATATAGCTAAGTCAATCTGGAAGCTGAATATGTGCATTCTGGCTCTAGGAGTTCTTGGCTGAAACTCGGGTCTTCCTGAATACAGTCATAAGGTTCAGATCTTTGATAGGACCAGACTGTAATTTTCTGGTGCAGCCATTTCTACAAACCAGATTCATGTTTGTCTCATGATGCATTAGCCTCTCCAGCTGGAAGCCATTTTGTTTATTTCAAATGACTAAGTGCTGTGGTCCTCTTAAGTGTGGATTTTGTGGTTCCACCGTCAAAGGACAGTCTTTTTTACTTTATTTCCAGATTTCTAATGGTGGGGATGCTCATCACTTTTTACCCAGTGCTTTACATACTGTATGGTATTTTTTACCCTTTCTATTCAGACATTCTGGTGTTGTGCTTCAATTTTTATACCACAACATTGGGGATTTGTGCAGGTTTGTCCTCTGAGACCCTTTCAGTTTTTTTTGTAAAGTCAAAGGCAATTGTACATTTTTCCTAGATTGAATCCCAGAAATAACATGCATTATTTCATCCAATTTACTATGATTTTATTCTCTGATTTCAGAGTGGACAAGATTACATCTGAAAATGCACCAGCTAAAGAAATGAATAACTTTCCCAACCATAGAGTGCTAATTAAACCAGAGGTCCAAAATAACCAGAAAAACAAGGAAATAAGCAAAAATGAAGAAAAAAAGGCATTAGAAGCTGAAAAATATGGATTTCAGAAGGATGGTCAAGAAAGACCTTTAACAAAAATTAATAGTGTAAAGTTGAATTCTGTGCCATCTGAATATGACAATGGGTCAACATGCTTGGCTCAAACTGGACACTACAGGCCAATCAGTGTGAATAGTTCAGAGAACAAAACAGTTAATGTTAGCCTGGCAGATCTTAGAGGTGGAAATCACCCAAATATAGGGCCTGTACACACAGAGGCTGATCGAGTAATACAGAGAACCAATTCAATGCAACAGTTGGAACAGTGGATTAAAATCCAGAAGGGGAGGGGTCATGAAGAGGAAACCAGGGGGTAAGTATCTTGTTACATGTTATGAACCCAGGTTTCTTTCATGCTTTGTTCATGGAAATTGGTTTCTGAGATGCCAACTTAAAGTAATCTAAATTGCAATTTAGATATTATAGTTTTATTACTGTATCTTTTTTTTTTCCATAGTAATCAAATATAATTGTTTTTTTCTCTATCACCCATTGTTCTGTCACCCAGCTTCACTAATAATGGCCAAGAGTCATTCATTCTTCCTTAGCCCAGGGCAAGAAAAGGCTTAGGTTGTGGGTAGAGATCTTGTTTGTTTGTGATGAGGAAGACCTATCCCTACCCCTTTCTTTCCTCCCTCTCTCCCTCCCTCCCTAGTCTGTCTTCTATCAGTAATTTCTGCAACTTCATGCAGTGAGTGCAAAGATCTCCTGAGACAAGTATTTGGAGACAATAAAGGCTTAGGTTCTCTAGTTCTTTGTCTCATTCCCTGGCTTTCTTAACTCATAATGCCTGTGACGAGGTATTATGTTTATTCATCTAAGCATGTATTTATTTATGTGCACACACTTATTTTTCATATATTTATTGTATAACTACTCTCTGCTAATCATGGCGCCAGAAAGTAATATAATGAAAAGATGTAGTCCAGATTTCTCACAGAGATTCCTATCTAGGAGAAGATTAAACAAGTATGGGACATTGTGACAAATACAGTGAAAGAAGAACAGAATGCTATAAGAACATGTTTCGGGGACAACCAACCACAGATCTATGGGTTCAGGAAAACCTTTCTAGAGGAAGTGAATACACTTGAGATATAAAGGATGGTATGCTTATCTTGGTTTAGATGTGCAGAACTCCATAGTTGATAGAGAGCAGGGAAAGGAATCCAAGGACATCCAGTATGACTTGGGTACAACTGCTGTAATGCTGGATGAGAAACAGGCTGGAGAGATAAACTAGAAGAGATGTATTCAGATTGGTGTTTCAGAAAGATCACACTGGCTGTAGAATCTGGAGAATGAATTGGAGAAAGTTCAAAAATTATCAGAGTATGTAAAATGAGGAGAGGAATAGAATGTATTTAAGATAGAACTGACAAATCTAGTTGAGTGCTTGGATGTGCTTGATTGCAAACTAGTCTCAGTCAGGTTCAGTCAAGTCTAGTTTGAGTGATCGGGGGAAATCAAGAGCTGTCTAGTGCCTTTTATTGCATAGGAAAGATTTGAGAAGAGAGAACGTAATGAATGATTGGACAAGCTAAATTTGAGGCGCCAATAGTCTGTATCTCCAAAGAGAGATCTGGACTTGAGTTTGCAGCATCCTCATTATATCACAAGTATTTAAAGGTAAGGATGAGAATAGATAAATTCATTTAGTGATAGGCTGGATTAAAATAAAAATTCTAAGGGAAAACCTGAAAGAACATTTATAGTTAAGAAAAAAAGGAATTGTAGCAGGGGGCAGAAAATGTAAAGGAGACCAAAATAAAAGCCAAAGAAAATGGAGGAAAAGCCACTTATGAATGAGAAAAGATGTTCTGTCATTAGGAGTTTGACATGCAAATTTTAAAAAGTTCTTTAATGCACTAGTGTACATACATAAAAGTGAACTGAAAAGTTATTGTAACTCTTACCTTTCAGTAATAGAAAACCAAAAAACAATGATGTTAATAATGTTTTGATTAAATAAAGATTTAACTTAATAACAAAATTCTAAGGAATAGGGAAATTCTTCCACTTTGCTTAGTTATCACTCAGCCTCTCTTTCAGCAGTGCAGCTCAAAAGCCTGGGTACACTCGGCTTCATCTTTTGTTATCTCATTCTCCTGTGTTTTGTTGTTCAATTCCGTATTCTCTTCTCCATCCTCAGTGCTCACTTTTCAATTTTCCTAAGGGATAATTTTGAGAAATATTTGCTATTTCAAAAATAAAATTTCATTAGACAGAAGAGAAGCCAAAATGAAAGGATCTTTGGAAATACTTATTAAAGCAGTAATTATTTTCAGAGAAACATAATAAAAATCCCAGCCAGAAGATTGCTGAATCTGTACCCAGCAAGTTAAATTACACTTCCTAATGGATCCGTTTTATTAAAGTAAAATCATACTTTAGTAAGGTTGGAAGTATATAAAGGGATTCAACAAATAGTGGAAGTTAGTTTTTAAATTGTTGTGCCTAAATATTAGTTTCCAAGTACTTTTAGGTCCCTTGATGGGTGTAATTAACACACATAAAGGCTTTCTGGAACTTTTCCTTTTGAACACAGACCTGCAGCATCTGAAGGCTGGTCTTAGGTTGTTTTTGAGCTCAAGGCTTCTCTGTGTTGCTCCACCAACTCTGAGTTCACTGGCTACAGTTCAGTTTGGATCATTGAAATATATCATCTACATTATTATATAAACTTCATACTGAAAAAAAATAGTAGTGATGTTTTATAATGAACTAATTTTTATTGGTGGAAAGAAACATAGTGGCAATTTGTGGTATAATTCATTTTGTAAAACTTTCTGAAAGACTTGCTTTTATTATTAAAGTTCTGATTTCTAGAAAGAAAAGAGGTTTAATATATAGTCAAAGAGTAGACCCCTGCATCTGTGACCAGAGCTTTAAAATTGCTTTGTGAGTGACAGGCACTGTTAAGATGCATGGTGCCTTAAGCCATTGTTCTGCATGACAGAATCACAGGGACTGTGTTTTCATGGTGCTTGACAGGCAGCTGCTGGTAAATGGAGCGCTAAACCTGATAAAGGAGCTTACAGTGTTCATTTCTTAAGCTTTCACTTAAAAGTAAATCACACTTTTGTTTAATTTAAATTTCTTTGCAGAAGACCACTGAAGGAAACTAGTTTTGGGGGGCAGTGGGAGTGGGGGGGCAGGTCTCAAAATGCTAGAAAGTATATGGGATAAAAATAAACTTACTTGATAAATAACCTAATTTTCAATTAAAATTCCCCAAAAGTGTTTTCAAGGATGGCAGAAGAGCCTTTTAAACTTTGTAGTCATTAATTAATCAAGCTTAGTAGAAAAACAGCCTGTGTTAATGATCATAGGATGAGTTTACAGTTCAAATTCAATATACATTTTAATAACAAGGTCCTGCTCACTTATTTCCAAATGAGATATAAAGTTAATATCGTTTATATTTCCAGGATTTGCTTTTGTGATAATAGTTCAGTGCCTAATTCAGAGCCTTTTGCATACTGAGGTCAGTTATTTCTTAAATTTATGAATGATCAAATAAACCAAGGTATGTTGGAGTAAATTGCTTTAGTACTAGGGCAGAATTTTTTAGATGGAATCAACTTCCCCTGGCGAACAAACTTCCTAAGCAAATACCATGGGGTTGCCAACTCTGATCTTATTCCATTTCTGGCTTTCATGTTAACAGAAAAGATGGAGATAGGGAGGGAGATCAAGCAGAGGAAAAATGGGAAACATACATGGAAGGAAAGCAGCAAAGAATTGAACTCTGTGCTAGTTTCATCAGAGTACTTTTCTCCATGACTTCAGCCTCAAAGTCATCAGATAAGTGGTTCTTGTCTAGAAGGGGTTTGTTCAGTTTTGAGCAAGTGTGTTTTGAGTAGAGGCCCTTAAAAGCTGAAGAATAACCAGCATGATGAAAGAAATTTAGTTTTTAGGTGGAAAGTTTGAAGGAATTGAAAGTGTTTTTGAATATAGACCAAGACGTGGGATTTTAGAGCTATAACATAATTTCATGATCAGATCATCTTGTAGATGAGAAAAATCCCAAAAAGTGTCAGTTGGCCAGGTTTTCATAGCATGTGAAGAGCTTTAGTTATGCCCTTCGTGATTTGGGGGTATCTTTTTATTTTTAATTAAATCATTACGATAGAAAAGGTTTTTTCTTTAATAATTTCCATACTTCTGCAAATTTTTAAAAATGGATTACTTTTTCATGAAATCTAAAAGTCTGGGAATCATTGGCATGAGGAAGAGTGCTGCTGCTTAAGGAAGTAAGAGGCCTGCACTCTAGTCCTAGCTGCCACTAACTCTTGCATAATCTCGTAGTCTTTTCCCACCCTGTCCTCTCCACCTCTCCTCCTCCCCTCCCCCAAAAAACTTCTCTCCCCCTTCCCTCCCTCCCTCCCTCCTTCTCTCTCTCTCTCTCTCTCTCTCTCTCTCTCTCTCTCTCACACACACACACACACACACACACACATTTTCTTAGTCCCAGAAGATATAAATAATTCATCTAAAGTCTCCATATTTAGTAGAAAAGGAAGAAACAAAACTTGGCTCTCCTGAGTTTTGATCAGCTGCTTTTTCCTATTTTCTCCTGCATTTCTATATTTTTCACAGCCTTATCCCCTCTTTGAGCGTTTTAAACCAGGAGTCCCCAACCCCCAGGCCACAGACGAGTACTGGGGTGAGCAACAGATGAGCGAGAGAAGCTGCATCTGTTTTTGCAGCTGCTCTCCAGTGCGAGCATCACCTCCTCAGCTCCACCTTAGCTCATCATACATAGACACACTGGCGTCTGGTACCAAAAAGGTTGGGGACCACTGCTTTAAACCACAAAAAAGGTGTAATTAATATGAGACTTTCTCTGGATTGTGGAATGGCAACCCAATTTTACTTCCCCAGTAGACAAATTATGCAAGGGTTTTTATTACTACCATGCCTCATAGCCCAGGATACATACACCCAATTCATTACACCGTATCACAGTGAAATCTTTGTTATTGACAACAAGTCTTTGGGTCAAAAGAGAGCTCTGACATTCAGGTTATCAGCCAAGGATTCCCAGATTTTTAAAGAGCATGGTCAGGTAATTTATACATCAAGTTAGAGGAGGGATCCCTTCTCGTCCATGTAATAACCAATGTGTTTCACATTTTAACACCCAGTAGGCAGCAAAATATTGTGTAATTATGCATGTACAATTCCAAAATGTACTCTATGGTGAAAATATAGTAAGCAAGAGAGAGGTGTTAATGAAACATTGAAGAAAGAGGTCAGGAAATCTGAGTTTATGGGGTTCCAATTCTCACATGTTTGGTTCATTGAATTACATTTGACATTATGGATACATAATAGCATATTATGTATTAGAGTATAAATTTATGCCAGTGGAGGTGGTAGCATAAATGAATACCTGTAATTCAATATTTTCTTAAATCTAGATTTTATTATGGTTATTATGAAAAGGTTGTGTTTGCATTTAGAATTTGAATTGTAATTATATCTTTACCTACCTCGAACGATAATGGGGAAACAAATGCTAACTTTATTTAGAAATTTTAACTGACTTTTAAAAATCCTTTACATATAATGAATCCGACCTAGCATGAGATAAGCACAAGGATTTTTTGTTATATTTAATGGAGTGTTTTTATCCACATGTCTTTTTCTTTTTTTAATTGTAAACTGAAATTTTATTCTTTCATTTTAGAAAACTGAAATGGCCTGTGTTTAGTAATATGCTATTATATACCCATAATTCAAAAAATTTTTAAGAACTTTATTTTAGATGCTTAATGCACATGAGGAATTTTTAGATTGCTTTTAAAAGCCCCCCCAAAATACCGATACATTCATGAGATAGAATTTTAATTTCTATGCCAGAAACATTTTAAAATTCCTGAAATTTGCAGTTTTATATCTGAAATGTTGTCAGGTTTAAATATTTTGTCTTTAAATTTCGAGCTTTAGCTTCAAGTAATTCTTATTTTTCAAGTTAAGAAAAGTTATCAAGGAAAGTTATTTCTCCAAACCACAAATATACCAATGTACTTCTTCCCATAAATTGTCATGCTTTCTGAAGGAAGTGGTACAGTGGAGTAGTCGCAGAGAACTGCAGTAGTTCACTTCCTGTCTTCTTGCCCTGTGGGCATAGCATAAAAACTTCAGTGTTACATCCACACAGAGATGCTATGCGGTTTAACTGTTCTTGTGAGATACATGAAAATGAGATTCTTTGAGTTTGTTTATATAAAAACAAACGGGATATGGAGACAGACTTGGGATTTGATCTTGAATATTCTTAGTTCTAAAAGAAGTATAATAAATATTTTTTCCTCTTTAAGCCAAACTGTACATTGTATGGAATTAATACTCTTTTATGTAAGTGACATAGATGCTATTTACTTAATGTATATACTCCATCAAATTGAGTTTCATAAAAAGATTAAAATCTGTTTACTAATAATTTATGCCTTGTATAATTTTTAATATTTTGATCTCTAAAAATAAATTCCTAATATATATTTTACTTACCAGAAGGAAAAAGATATAATTTAGAATCCAGAAAGCACCTTTCCTTCATTTTTACATTGATTTCAATTCTTTCATTTTAGAGTAATTTCTTATCAAACATTACCAAGAAATATGCCAAGCCACAGAGCCCAGATTGTGGCCCGCTATCCTGAAGGTTATAGAACACTCCCAAGAAACAGCAAGACCAGGCCTGAAAGCATCTGCAGTGTGGCCCCTTCCACTCATGATAAAACAGTAGGACCTGGAGCAGAAGAGAAACGAAGATCAATGAGAGATGACACAATGTGGCAGCTCTACGAATGGCAGCAGCGTCAGTTTTATAATAAACAGAGCACCCTCCCTCGTCACGGCACACTGACCAGTCCTAAAACCATGGTTAATATTTCTGACCAGACAATGCACTCTATTCCCACATCACCCTCCCATGGGTCAATAGCTGCTTATCAGGGATACTCCCCTCAACGAACCTACAGATCAGAAGTGTCTTCACCAATTCAGAGAGGAGATGTGACAATAGACCGCAGGCACAGGACCCATCACCCTAAGGTAAAATGTCTGCTAATCTTGTGTTAACTACTACTATGTGGGTGCTATGTTTTATTTCTAGTGCACTATTCTTTTAAATGTGAGAGACAAGAAAATAGGCAGGAGAGGTAAGCAAGGCAGCTCTTTTTTTTGTTTTAAAAATTAAGGAAGAGTATTTTGCAATGCCCAAATCTCATGTATAAAACCTAAGCTTGCAATGCTTCCTCTCTCAGGAGCACAGGAACATTTCTTTTGAGCAGATACATTATGCATTCTTCTACGCCTGATAGCATATCTATCTCATTGGCTTTCCATGTAGGTTAAGACCACATGCATTTTTATTGGCTCTTCACTCACTTGCAGATTCTACACCTGCCCTTTCTAGCATACCTGCAGTCTTGTATCAGGCTCATCCTGTTCTTTGCTAAAATAAAAGTGCCAACCTCATCTTCTAACCAGCTGAATATATGGCATATTGAAATATCTCCTTAGATACCAAATTTAATAGGCTAACAATGTTTACTGGTATATATGCTTTTAAAAACTGAAAATATGGGTAGATTTAATTTGTGCCTTAACTTGGTTAAGCATTGCTTAGTAAATTTATTGGAAGTGAATTCAGAGTGCTTTGTATCAATCAGCTTTTCATAATGCCAAAGTTATTTTGATCAGACAGTTCTATTTGTGTGCAGCCAGTTCTCTAATGTCTATTCTGAAGTGAAAGGGAATTTTCCTGTCATTTTCTTTTTAACTGAAAAGAATTTCTAGTTTTATACCATTTAAAAATGTACCTTTTCTTATCCTTGTGGCAGGCCAAATCTTTCAGTTATATCATTGTGTAAAGTGTTTACTTGATTTTTCTATAAATAAACATTAGCTAGAAATTAATAAGTCAATCAGGAATTTTCTTTTGGAGAAAGCTTTAGTTTGGCTCACCAAAAAAAAAAAAAAAAAGGGCTTACTTTGAACTTCAGTGTAACAAAGTTCAGTGTTTTGTCACTTTGTACATCCGAAGGCTAATTCATATTTGATAAAAATAGTAACAATATTCAAGAGAAATCTGATCAAATACAACTTAGCGTGTGGCTGTATTTGTTCTCATGGTTATTAGTATTTTTCATATTCTAGACCAAAATTTATCTGTTTCAACAGTAAATATGAGATGAATGCGCACTATCTAGTTCCCAGTTAACTCTTTCTCCCAAACATCTCCAAAATTGCCAAATTTTTATTTCAAACTGCTCTGTCACCTTTCTTGATTTGATTAGTAGTTCTCAAAGTATTGTCCATGGACCTCTAGGAGGAAGTGTCCTAGAGAGTCCCCATAATTCTTTCAGGGAGTCTGTAAGTGAGCTCAAAACTGTTTTTATAATAATAATAATGATTATTTCTTGTGTTACCATTTTCTAATAGTGTGAATGAGATGGTAGGTAAAAGTACTGGCACCTTAGCATAAATCAAGGGAGTGGCTCCAAACTATGCTAGAGGTCTTCGTATGCTTCACTGCCATATACTTGCAATAAAAGTAAAGGCAGTTTCACTTAATTCCTTTGATGAAACAGTAATGGATTATTTTATCATCTTAATATTCTGTGTGATGAAATGGGAAATATACTTCAAGCATCTCGATTGTATACCACAGTACTTAGGGTAGTCTCCCAGAAAAACACTTGTATGATTATTTGAGTTGCAAGCTGAACTAGCTGCTTTTTTCATGAAACGCCATTTTTACTTGAAAGAACGAATGACAGACAAACTGTAGTTGTTCAGACTTGGTATTTGACAGATGCTTCTCAAAGTGAAATGTTAGCCTGTCACTTCAAGAAAAATAACTGACAGTTTTTGTCACTGATGACAACATTAGAGCCTTCAAGCAAAAATTAGAATTTTGGAAATCTTGTATCTGCCACTGTGAGCTTGACAGTTTTCCCAGTGCTTTAAGAGTGGCATCAACAAATGTATATATTGATATGTGTCAACATCGTGAACATCTGTATAACTCACGAAACAAGTATTTTTCAACTGACCAATGTTTGATATTACAAAATCATTTAAAGTGCAAATAGACTAATGGATATTACTGTAACAGTATGAAAAATTTATTGATATAGTTTCAGATTCCACTTTGCAGCTAACCTTCAAGAAAATACCATGTTTTGAACATTAGTGCAGTATCAAACATGAATATCTACAGTTACCCAAAAAAAGCTGTTAATGTTCTCTTTCCTTTTCAATATACATATTGAGGGCGGATTTTCTTAGTGTACTTCCTCTAAAAGAGATTATCACAACAGATTGACTACAGAAGCAGAAATGAAAATCAAGCCAGCCATTAAAGAGATTTGCAAAACTGTAAAACAATACTACTCTGGCCACTAAATTTCCTTTTTAAGAATATAAAGGGGTCCTGAGACCAATAAGGTTTGAGAACCACAGGGCCAGACTATAGAAAATTACTCTGTTCATCAGTTTCCGTATTTTAGTCAGGAAATTTTAGTATCTGTTTTCTTTCATAAACACGAACAAGAAGTTTTAAATGATATTTTATAGTATAAATTTAAGATTTCTCATCACTGACATTGACCACAGAATTTATAGTGTGCCTTTATTTTCCTAGCATGTTTATGTGCCTGACAGGAGGTCAATGCCCGCTGGCCTAACTTTACAGTCTGTTAGTCCCCAGAGTCTCCAAGGCAAAACGGTGAGTACGATATCTTTATTTACCACATCATGTTTTGTTTATGTGCTACACACGATAACACATATCTGACATAGCTTTTAGGTTTGAATTTTCAGAGTGGTACCTCCCAAGGAAAAACCATTACTATTTTTGCGGAAGAGATGCTCATGAGAAGAATTTGGAATCATGTAGCCATTTCAGAGTTTTATTGGATACCGCTCCCTAAATGTCTGAGTGCCTAAATGTAAGATAATATTCTCAAGGTTTAAATCCTGGGTGGGTTTCTTCATTGGATGTTAATTCTCTCATCCTTAAAACCCAAATTGAAGTTGTTCATTAGTGGAACATACCCAGCAAGCAGCCATGTGTAGTCAAACTCCAAGCCTATTAAGATGTTTTTCCTGTGGATTTTTAGATAGATTAACTACTTTAGAGTAGAAAAGAAACTGATTTACATATTTATGCAGAGAAGGAGACTATAAAAATACCAGTATCGGTTTCATTGTCAGTGTACAAATTGGGAAGGAGTTATAGTACCAGGACACCATTATTTTTCAAATGAAAGTGTAAAGATGACTTTTCATCACTTCATTTTATTTTAGTGGCATTCTTTTGTCAGAGGAACTATGCTTTAATATCAGTAGGAAGTTTCACTTTCTGTAAAGATGTGATTTGAAGACCTGTATAGTTGTTCCTTATTTAAAATACTCCCTGCAGTAATAAAAAATAATTCATCTTACATGTATTTTGCAAACATTCTTTCATTTCATCTTTCGTGTTTTACACGCTTAGATATAGGCAGATTTCTTGGTTTTAACCTACTTCCAGTTTATTTACTAAAGCTTATAAATATTGCTTGACTAAAACTAAAAATTTTAAATGGTTGGAATTTAAAAATTTTGATTGTTGATCTGGCAAAGAAACGAACATTGGTCATAAGATAAGGCTAAAGATTGTACTATGAAATTTTTTCTTCTGCTTTGCTCCCTCTGGTGGATATTTAGGATAAAATTTATTTAGCACCTACTTTTGAGGGTTCAAATGTACTTTATTTTGCTTCAAATTTTAAATATCTTATAAACTTACTGGAATTTTCACCCTTTTGAAAATTTCTATCTTTTTAATTCCATAAATAATAAACCAGAGTTTAAAGATTTCCTCATTTGGTACTTCTGTCAAATATTCACTCGGGATCTTAAAATATCTAAATTCCTTACTCTACCCTTCCATCTCCCTGGCTAGACATCAAGAGCTTAATACGATGATCAGAAGACATAGACTATCCCACAGTGACGAGGTTACAAGATGCGCATGACATCAGATCACAAGTCACTATTTTTCTGTTAACAAAATTTCTTTAAGTCATATACACGTTCTTTGACTATTTAAAAGAGGCTTGTCTCACCTATATAGATACTCAGTTTTACCTAAAGAATCCAGTAATTAACTCTGATTTACTTCTAACATTTTTTTTCTCACCCAAAGGCCAAAGATTTTAATGTAATTTCAAATAACAATTAAAAATGATTTCTGTTCCTAAAAAAAAATTATATGAAAATAAAAGAGCAACAGCAAATGAGCAGAACTGGAGAGCTAGTGTAATGCTATGGTGTAGACAAAACAAATCAATCTCAGGAATGGTTTTTGGCCTTGCAGTCTTAAGAGCATGCCGTAGCCCTTAGGTCTAACTAGAGTCTCCCTCTGGCCTGTCTGCAGTTTTTAATCATGACAAAGCTCAGAAAAACACCAAATAATATTTTATGGCCTATAAGCCAACAACCATACTCCACTGCATTGCTAACAGAAAAAAATTTATCAAATTGGCCTGTTAAAGAATTTTATCTACCTTTGAAATTTTCTTCCCCTTTGGGATCATGGAAACCAATAGGGAACCAGAAGGTTCTCTGCTTTCCCCAGAATGTGAAAGGAAGTTTATACAACCATGGAAATGTTCTGTGTATTAGACTTTTTTTTTTTAACATAGAAAGTCAAATCTGATCTTTTGGTCATATAAAATATCCTATGAGAGTACTAACAGTGGCATTTAAAAATATAACTGGAAAGCAATTAATAGATCCCAAGCACCGAGTTTAATGATAAAAAGATATCATCCAAATTTTACATGAATTTTAATTCTTTTTATCTACCTTCTGTTCTATAAAATAGAGTGTTGGACCTGCCAGTATTGTTCTGTTGGAATAAAAGTCTTAGGTGTCATTTTTAAACATCTTGTTAAAATACCTTTTAATAATCTTTTACTACATCTTATGTATAAACCTTTGTAATTTTTTTTTGGCGTTGTGTTGTTTTTTTATATTTAACATTTAAATTTTTCTCATGAGTTCTGAGAAAATGCCTTAATATACTGTTGTTTTGCTGTATCTTTTAAAGTAACACTGTTCCTTCTATTTCTCTAGATATCTATGCATTTATGTAGGACCTATCATCATAGTGCTTAGGCACTATGTTTGATGTCAACCATAAGAGGAAACTTGCCAAGAAATCTTGGTTTAATATCTATCACTTAAGACAACAATTAATCTGTTTTCCACTGTTTGGATTCTTAAATTGTACTCCTTCAGCCAGAGGAGCTTACGCTGCTGCTAATAAAGCTGAGACGGCAGCAAGCTGAACTGAGTAGTATCCGGGAGCATACGTTAGCACAGCTCATGCAGCTAAAACTTGAGGCCCACAGCCCAAAGGTCAGCTATGAAGAGATTTGTCTGTGTCATCTGCCATTGTCACTTACTTTGAGCCGCTCATTAATCAGTTTGATCAGTGCCATTAGTGTTGAGCATGAGCCCATGCCATCATTGCGACAGCATTGGAATCTCCTATTGACCCTTTGAGAATTCACTTGTTTATACTTTATTAAAGGAAAATATGGGTAGGATGCATTTCTTCTTAGCCTTCCACCCATCTACTCACCTGCCAACTTTTGGTTGTGAGGAAGAAAATGCATACAGACTTCAAAATATTGTCATCTACCAAATCCTGTAACTTACACATCTGGTAAAACAAATTGAAAAGTCTTACAATTTCTCCTAAAGTAGTAAGCTGAAAATTGATTATAGTTTTAATAATACTGTCTATTATATATCAAATATTAATTTTAAGATATTGCTTCTGTACTTGATTAAAAAGAATGAATGCATGTAAACATTTCTCAAAGGGTTAAATAGCCTCAGATTTTATAAGTAGCCAAAGAAGTAGTACTATGTTGCAGAAAAAGAATTAATTTGTAAAACTAACATTTGAGTCTACTGAAGCCATTGAAAAGATTTTTCTGCTTAATATTTTGGCTTATTATGTGCATGTCTACTTAATATCTTATAAATCTAAGTGTAATTTTATAATAATTTGATATGTCATATGAACCATTTACAGAGGAGCATGTATGTGAAAGTTGTCACATATTGTGGTATAATGGATAAAATGCCTGTTTTTCTTATTTCAAAATTGACTTTTTCATGAATTCTGCACCTCTTTCTCTATTCCTTTGTTTCTTGATTGATGCCTACTAGAATGAAATTCTTTCACATCATCTTCAAAGGAACACCATATATTTGGATCATCAGGTGGGATTTGTAGAATTTTCTTAACAATATAGTGTCTTAACATATAATTTCTTAACATAACACATAATAGAACTCTTTAAACGTAGTACGGTTTTTCAGGCTACTCAGATATTTCAATCATTTTGAGTTAATAGCATGACTTTTGTAAGTCACAGAATAAGAAATCCCTAACCAAGTAAATTCAGAAATACCATAAGCAGGTAGAAAGTAAGTTGTAGAGGTAAGGGAGGATACAAATGCTAGGTCACCTGAAAGTGAGAGCCTGAATTCTCTAGACTTCCTACTTATCCCAATAAAATTATTCATTGAGGCTTATCTCAGCTTGGAGTTGACCTCCTTTAAGAAATAGGCACCAGGCTGTGAATGCCTTATTGGAAGGCCAGGAGGGCAGGTGTAGTATGTTCTGTATTCCCAAAGGAGAGGGTAAAGATGGGTGAAATGTGTCACGAAGATAATTTTTAATTGTGTCCTTATTCCTTGTTTATTGTCTCCTTCCGTTATTTGGTCTTTGCTAAGCTACACAGAATCAGTTTTATGATGACCTACATTTTCTAGCATTACCTCAGTGGTGGCAACAATTGTGATTGGTTAAGGCATATGTTCAAAAGTGTGAATGACAGTTTGTGAACAAGAACTGACACTGCCATATTTTAGGTTTTATGAAGCTATTAATATTTCATTTTGTTGAGAATTTTTGATATGTTCTTCTACATAGAATTTCTTCCAGTGAATGCACTTTTTCACATAAATTAAGCTAAAACTTGTTTTATCTTGTTTTAAACTGTTTAAACTTGAATATTTTATCAAAGAGTTGACTGGAAAATGTTATAAGACAAATATTTGCATATTTATATTTGCCTATTTGAAACAATAATGTACTACTTTAATTTTTTTTATTTAAAGAGGGATTTTACATTGGGATAACCCTTTAAAAGATATTAAATCATTTTTCTTTTAATTTTTTTAAAAAAATGTTAGTTTATATAAAATTTATTTTCCCACAAAATGATTTCTTCATGATTTTGCCTATTGGAATGCTTTAGAAATCAGCATTTCATGAATTCAAATTCAGATCTTCATTCCAGAGACTGGTGCTATTGAAGTTTAATCACAGTGCGTATTATACACTTCGAAAGCAATCTAATGAAGACCCATTAGCCAATAAAATAATAAAATAAGTCTTCCCTCAAAATTCCGCACTGCCAGAAAACTACTAAGATACATGGAAAATAACTTTCTTAAAAGCTCCTTTGTCCGTAAGGCTAGAGATAGTTCTAGAAAACAATGGGATATTACAAAAATTAAATTTGAAAAATTATATAAACATGAATCTGAAGTTATCTAGAATGTCTGGAAATAATAGTGGTTACTGTAATTTATTATTCATCTCAATAATCAGAACTGGAATTGCAGAGACATAGAACTTTAGAAAGGAAAGGTAAATAAATCGAAAATACAATTATTTGCTAAGATGCTTCCCAGCTTTCTTTCCCAGGTTGAGCTCAGTTCCTTCCCTTTACCTAAGTGGCCCAGATCATGATTGAGGTTTATATTCCCATCATTCCTCTCTAAACATGCTTTGCTAAACCTTTCTTATTGCACCATGCTAGTGTTCCTAGAGGTAGCTTCTAAAAATCTCAACTTTTTATTTATTCTCTCTCTTTTCTTAACCTCAGCGGAGGATTTCCAATAGTTTACCTTTTTCCCATGTTAGAGTCTGAAATGAAGTTATATTATTTCAACTTTTAAATTTTGCAGTAATGAAAAGAATTACAAAATTTGCTTGCGTGCTAATTTGCTTTGAAATAACACTATTTATGAAGGCAAAAATTGGGCCATTTTTAGATAATAATTTGACAATATATAAAAAACATAGGGGAGGTAGAACTTTGCCCAGAAACTCAGATGTGCCTAAATCTATATTTCTAAGGTTTCCTAAAGAAAAATCTCTCTTTAAATAAAAAAAATTATGATTTCCAATAATTACATTTACTGTAAATAAAATATTTACTTTTGAACTGATTTATATTTTACAGCAGTAGTAAAGTTAAAAGTTACATAAAAAGAATTCTTGATAATTTTGATTTTAACGAGTTTTTATTTAGCTCAAACATTTCCAGCTTTTAATCTTGTTACTGCCAGTAACCTATTTTAAGTTACCAGGTGTTTTGATCTTATAAATATTATTGGTTACCTGGGTTTGTAAATCGATTGATCAGTTTTATATAACTACAAATTGGGAAATTTTAAAATCTTAAAGTCAAAGGAAAAGGCTCTGGTCATACTTTATACTATTTATTATACCAGATGAACTAGTACTAATTGATACTCACTTTCAACACTTTTTATCTGCTTGCTCTAATAAATCATCAGAATAGCCTAAGGCCCGCAACAAAGTGCAGTCTTCCTCCTGCCCCTTGTCAGGTACCGTAATCATCAAAAGACAATTTTTACTTGATTTCAGTTCTCTTAATCCTTATCACTATTCATGAAAAATAAAACCGAAGGGTAGTCTTTGAGTTGCTTCAGAGGTAAATTCATTTCTGATATTACTGGAATACCTATAACAAAAAATAAAGAAAATGCCTTATCTGAACTGAGGATTTACATATTACATAGTAAATCCGAAAATCTTGCTTTCTGGTGCCTATAACTTGAACAATATAATTTGGTTTCTAATTATCACCCGTATGAAGATGGGTCATGTACTGAAGTGTTTTTGTTTTTGTTTTTTTAAAATAACAAAACCTGTACAAATTACATGGTAGAATTTTCTTCTGCATTTTTCTTTTTTTCATTTTCATTCTCTTAAACTGTTTGTTTATGCTTTTATAGCTCAGCCAGTAGACTTATTCAAAGCCTTCATTTGTTAAGACTGGCATAGGATTATTTGTCATTTTTGTGAATTTCAAGATAATATATTTCCAAAGTATAATCTGTGAACATAGAATAATCCCAACTGTATACTTTATGTACCCCATCCAGGTTCTTAAAAAATGAATAAATACATAATACATCAGTAACTCATTTTCTTCTCATTCAGCTTAGTTATCACTGAATATTAGAGGAACTTCTGGTTACAGTAAATGAAACTTACAAATATCCTAAAATATATCTACGAAATGGATTTAGCCTTTATTAGCTTTTTTCTTGTTTATTCCTCTGCCTAACAGAATACAGAAGCGGGGGAGGGGAGGACCATAAGTAAAATTTGCTCTGGCTCTGTACCTCCCAGGGAGTTGGAAGTAAATTCGAGATTATCAGCATTTATAATGGTATCTCCTCTGAACAAGAGGAGTGTCCTGTTGCAGTTCTTTGAAAATGAGGGAAAAGAGAATATCTTGATATATTTTCTTTTTTCAAAATAGAGCAGATTACGGGTTTTAGAACTAGATGGCCCTGAAGAACAAGCATTTGCTGATTAGGTGGTCCTGATGTTTCCACAGAGCCAAATGTAAATCATTTGTTTGAAACCAAAGTAACAGATTTCCATAGAAACTTATTGTAGTCAACAATCAGATATTCAGCTGTAAGACACAGAAAGGGCCTACTGATTGTTTTGATTCCTTTACCCTTACTGGTTATGAAGTGTTTTTAGCAGTACCACTGGTGGTTAAATTCCCAGTCCAGGGCATAAAGGCTGTACTTAGCCCAAGACTATACCTAAAAACTGGACTAACAGTTTCAAACACCCTAACTGTATTAAGGAAAACATATTGTAGAAAACGTGTTCAGAGTACCCAGCCAGGATCTTAGGAACATATGTATATATCTTTGGCAGGTCTAACATTTGGAATAGGGACTTCAAGTTTCTTAATCTTGTCACTTGCAAAGATTTCCACCAGTGTCTAGTTCTTATCTTAGCTCTGGCAGCCTGGAGCAGGACTGGTTGGTCTAAGCAAGGTAAATGAAGTTGAGGTTTCAGAAACCAGACCAGGAGCTAAAGAGAGGTACTTGTAAAGTCCTCTCCATGGATGAAGCAGTGGAACAGAAGCTGGTGCTCTTTTGATGAGTCACGAAGGGAAGATTAATGAGAATGGGGAAATTAGAACGTGATTCCTAACCCCTTCATCTGTTTTCCTCACTCCTGTTTTAGTTCTTTCCTCTATTTGTTTCTTCTCCATTTTTCTAACCTTCCCTATTAGTGATTAAAGAGCAGTTATGAGGGACTTAAGATGATGTTCTCTTTTCCTTCTTCCTAAAACCTTTCCAGCTTTCCATGTTAGACAATGATAACAAAACGAGATGCTAAGAGATAGAGGTAGAGATGAACAGAGGATCAAGAAACTTGGAGCAAGCTTCACAGCCTTTTATGAGCATGCTGCCCCCTTGTGGGTAGACTAAACATATACCAACCCTCTTCTCTGTCCCCCAACCCTTTATAATTAATTATACCACTCCAGTAGCCAGCTACCCTCTTTAAGAATACTTGCTGCAGTAAATTGAGTGTAACTTCTACACTTCTACAGATCTGAGCTTCACCTTCACTGGTACTGTAGCAGGTATTTTTTTTTTTCGTCATTTGAATATAAAATTGTAATATTGAATGTGTTTTCACAAATTACCCTTAAAATTATGACATTCTGCCTTTACTCCTCTTCCCTTGAGAGTCAGTGTAGTTAATTGCATCAGAACCATCTGTATGAGAATGGGAAAAGGACATACCACGATTGGCCACACTTATGTTGGGGATTGCCTGTGCCCAATGTACTCATAAATTCTTTGGGAAAAGAATATCCCTCTGCTTCCATAATTTAATGAAATTCGTTTGCCTCTACCCAGCTGGAGCTATTTTCCCCAAGCTAGAACATACTTAAGTTGTTTCTGAACATATCATCAAATAGTATATTCTGTTAACCTAAAATAAACTACCTAAGTGAGAGGAAACGTTCATTTGAGATCAAAAAGAATTGCAATCTGGGGGCATAGATTCAGGCAAAAACCCAAATTATGGCTCGGTTATAGGATAAAGGCAATGGGGTTTTTATGAGAAAGGGAAAGGAAATAATTACATGAATAGAAGGAAGGAATTTCTATTGGTGCTAATAAGCTAAATTATTCTTTAGCTATACAGGGTGGCACAGTTTCTAAAGAATGTCCTTAATTTTCAGTCCTCGTAGTCAGGATGTCTGCTTTCCTTTTAGCTTTACAAATGGTCGTTTGGAATACAGTGTTATTTTGCCCAATTCAAACATTCCAAAGCTTTAGGGAGCAAGATGTGCAAGATCGTTCCTCTGCAATGACAGCTCCAACTCCATTTTGAAATGACTTCATTTATATCAGTTTTCTAAATTCTTAAACATCAAAAGCTAAAGGATCTTATCCTTAAATTTTTATGGAAGAGCTGGGAGTTTCTCATAACAAACCAATTTGCCATAGTGCGATAAAAGAAAAATAACAGCTTAAACATACCTATTGTGTTCTTTGCTTTATGAAAATGTTTAAAGTTTGCAGGAGTCGATAGCTAAATCCTTCTGTTATTTTATCTGTGCATTTTTAAAGTATCAAATTTTTGAGAGAGAGTAAGAAAATCACTTTTAATACTAACTACTAAGACATCTTGAAGAGTAAGCTAATCTAATTTGTAAGTTTTATAGTAGCATTCAGATTTTATGATGTGATTCTTTTTATAAATATTAATATTTTATGATCTGTACACTAAAATTACTAGTGACTTTTGGAAGAAGTCTGATATTCTATCATTGATTGCTGTGGACATTCTTCACCAGTATGCTTTTTATATGCTTTCAAGAAACCACAATGAAAAAACTGTGCAGACAGGAACTCTGACTACTTTAAACATACTTATGCCAAGGGAAATGCAAAAAAGGAACAATTAGCTGGGTGTATGTAATTGGTACTGAAACCATTCAAGGTAAAAATCCAAGAGTACTTTTTGCATTTTGTTCTTTGTGTTTGTGAAAGACAGCTTCCCTATAAGGGAAGAAATGCTAACAAGATGATTGAAAAGATTCTTGATGGCTTTCATTGTTCGTGTCAATTCAGCAACCTCATTCTACTGAGCTGTTAAGCAAGATCCCATTTTCTCTAATATTTCAAGGAGTCCTGGAGCTTCTATTTTTAAGGATGATTGAGAGCTACAAGAGGTAACGTTTCTAGGAGATATAGAATAGGCATTTAGAAAAAAACTACTAAGGAAACTAGAAAATTAAATGTGTTATTTAACACTTGCTAACCCAAACTAGTCACATGGTACAGAATAT
>NW_006436288.1:5434257-5460356 GCF_000325575.1 Pteropus alecto
CCATTCCTCCTTTTTTCTTTTTCTCTCTCCCCGCGCCTTCCTCTCCATATTTGATCATAGAAGTAGTGAGAAGGGGCTGACACCCAAAAGTTCTTAAGCAGAATATAACATCATAATGACAGAACTCTAAGACTAAATAAATGGACAATGAGTAAATTAGAATTTAGAACATGGACTTAATATATGTATGTCAGTACTCTGATCTCTTGGCCTGTCTCCTGCTTACAGTTTATTTTCATGGTTCTTCTGTTTCTTACCAGTAATTATTCTGTCTCTTTTTGCTATTTTCGCCCATCTCAACCTAACTGGAGAAGTTCCCTTTTCTTGGTGTTCTCCGAGAGCATTCATCTATTCATCATTTTACTAGTTGTCTCTTTGTTTCTTGTTCTTCATCTCTTGCCCTTGGGTTTCTCCCAGAAAACAGAGCCTGCGATGTGAGCTTCTTTGATGTGGGCTTGTTTGCAGAAAGTTCACACATGAGTAAAGAGAGTGAGCAAGGAAGGAGAGAATATATTATCAACTGCAGTAGGCAACTTGGGCTTCATCTGACTGATTCTTGTTGACAAATGAATAGAAACACTGTAGAATTACCCAACTGAACAATAGAAGAGGGAGGCATTTGTACTGGCTCCCAATCTCCATTGACCAAGGGCTGCCCCTTGAAACTAACTCTCCAGCACATTGACATTATACATACATGAGCAGCTAGGAGGTTGCTATATACAAAGTGGTTGACAGGCTAATAGGATGTGGAGAGGGACACAAGAGATGTCTGAAACCCCTCTCTTAGCAGTTTTAGTTATGTATTTAGTTGCCTATGGAAATCTCCCTTTTGAAGTTCTGCCTTCTGTATATCCCTAACATGTTCAAAATTAAGGTCATCTTATTCCTCAATTCCCTGACCAAAAAACTAAAAACAAAAATGCTTCAAAATACTGGTCACCTTTAATCTCGTTGATGTAACAAACATTTCTTGAACACATTATTCTTGGAGAAGAGCTCACTGTGCTTTGAGAAGGATTCAAGACCTTTGCCTTAGCTGTTTGCTTAGATCTAGAACTTTAACTGGTTTAAGCCCCCGAGAAAAAGAGGAAAGTGAGACCCAGTTTCCTCCTCTGGCTTTCACAGTTTGATTGCCTGGTGGATGAAAAGAAGAACAAATGGCAACCTGGAAAGACCCACAGTATGACAGTCCTTGGTATCCTGCCTGCCAATCTACCACTCCAAGGGTTGAGAATCTGCAGAGTGCTTAGTCAGGATAATACACACCACCATGACACCTTTTATATACTCGGCTGCTTCTTACCATTTAGTCATCAAATCTTGGCAGTTCAAAAAGCTCCTGCCACATTATGTCTTTCATCTAACTCAAGAAATTTCACAAACTTCCTGTCAACTACAAAATAAGGTTTCTTTTTGGTTTGTCATTCAGGCATTCCACCACCACTGCTCCCCAGCCATGAAATACTTCCTCCCCTGTAATCCCTTTTCTCCAGCCAGTGACTCACTGTTTCTCGAATACTTCAACAACACTCCCGTTCTCTGTGCACCTGTCCAGTACCTGTTCGTCTTGATAGCTTTCAGAGCTGTCATGTACAATATCCCACTTGGCTTCTCATCCATAGCCTTTGCAGCATGTGGGCTAGTTACCTTTATCTTCATTTACTTAGGTTTAATGACTTGCCCAGAATCACAAAGCTAGGATGAATACCTTGTGTTAATGAATTTTATTCCTCCCACCCCCCTTTTTTAAATCAATTTTGACTTCCTTTAAAATTAACGGCATTGTTCTTAGAGTAGTCCTATTTTGGGTTGCTGGTCTTTGTTACTGAGAACTATCAGCTCCTGGTTACATATTTATTTTCTTATAAGATAGGAAAATAAAAACAAAAATTCCCCACCCCTCCTAAAATGCATAATATTTATACTGTTCTATTTTGTATTTACAAAAGCAAATATTTTTGTAGCCTAATTACTGTAGCTCTTCTACCTTATTTTGCTTTTTTTTTTTCCCCCCCAGAAAGTTCATTCAGCAAAGATTTATGGAGCTCAGTGTAAAGCAGGATGTTAGTGCTTACAAAGTAAGAATTCTTAAATGATTTTCAAAGCCCAGGAAGGAAATAAAGTTGAGCATAAATGCCAAAAACATTTCTAGGATTGACCTAAGGGTGTGATTATGTAGTTCATACATAAGCTGATAAATCTTTGAATTAATGGCAGGAATTCTGCTACTTAGTACCAGTCGTAACCCAGTAAGAATACAGTTACTATTAATAAAATCCAGATCCTTGTATCTAGAAGATATTTTGAGTGAAAGCTCAACTATATTTTGGAGTAGATTTACCCATGTCCAGAACAAATATTTCATTTTACTAACAAATGTAAGATACTCAGTTTTGGAATGTTTTGCCCCTTTAAAATTGTATTGCTAAAGTATTTGCAAAGAGAAAACTATGACCATTTCAAACATTATATTCACAATAAAACATTTTTATAAAATGGATTTTAAGTTGTTTTAATATTTCTGGTTGCCTATGAATGCCAGGAAAAAAGATGGTAGCATCAGATAATTATATATTACCTAAAGTTAGAGGAACAGTGGTTAAGAGTCCTTAAACAAGGAAAATAGATTAAGCCACTGAAGTAAAAATCAGATATATAAAATTTGTCCTGTAGCCAAAAGGATTTTCATTTTTAAAAAATACTTTAAAGACCTTTAGATTAAAAAAAGGTGACGCTATGTAAATTGTTAAGTAAATTCTTTAGAAATACATTAGCCTGCACCTTCAGTTTCCTTCAAAATATAACAGGGGTGTGTGGGTGTGGGTGTGGGTGTGGGTGTGTGTGTGTATTTTAACACTATGTTAATTTTGCTGTGTCAACATCAAGCAAAGTGAGGCTATTTATAAATTCCTTTCTTTTTCAAGAGTATTCCTGGGTTGCCGTGTGTGTGTGTGTGTGTGTGTGTGTGTGTGTGTCAAAATGACGGCTTTAAAAATTCAGCAATTTAAACGAGATTGTGAGTATAAAGGGTGACCTCTTTTTGTTCTGTTGGATTTAGGGTATTTTCATAATGTTTCTCAATAAATGGGCCTTATCAGTATTCTTGAATCTAGTACTTACTGCATCAGCCATTTAAGAAAAATTTTTTTTCTCTTTTAAGGGAACGTCAGATATGATTGACTCCTATGTTAGTGACCCGATTTGTTGTTACCTTTTTTAAAGATCTAACTTTCTCTCTTGAAGAAAACAAGGAAACATTATATAGTCTACATAAAGTACTATAGATTCTTCTGAATGTATAACAATTGTATTTTTCCAAAATTTTACTTTAGAAAACATATAGCATGGGCAGTCTATTCTGATTGCTTTAAAATTTTCAAATAGACCTCAATACTTTGTTCCATCAGCTATTAAGAAACCTATTTATATTCTTTTATTTAAAAAGTCACTTCAGATTTCTCTGCTTCCTGTTAAACAATGAGTAGTTTCAATAGATAGTCATACCCTTCAATCTCAGGTTCTGGGACTTTCAGATTTGCCTCCAGTGAGAGTGGAAGGGATTTCATTGTCATTATCTAAGTGACCTATTTATAAAAACCCCTGCATTCCTCAAAGCTTCACCCTAAGCATGTCAAATTCTTTAGCGTTTTAGTTTTGCCACACATCTTAAGAGTTTATTGATGTAGACATAGGAGGACATTCTTGAGAAATGGATTTTTCAGTGATTAGGCTATCATGGTTTTTCACTATTGTTAAAACAGATTCCCAACTTAAAAATTCTTTTCCCAAGATATCATTAAGAATTGAAGAAAAGTCCATTTTCCATGTAAATGGAAAATGACAGCACAGAAATGGGTCGTCTTGTTGATTATCAGTAAAGGACAAACGCTCTATAATAGTGTAGATAGAAATCATCCAGCCAAAGAAGAGGAGGAAGCTGTCAGCACAGATTCAGACTCAAGGAAACTCAGCTTGCTCAAAGAAGAGGAGGAAGCTGTCAGCACAGATTCAGACTCAAGGAAACTCAGTTGCAAGGCAGTTGATAGTAAAATATATTTTCTTGGTTACACTAGCCACATTTCAAAGGCTAAAGAGCCACGTGTAGCTGGTGCCTACAATATTGGACTATACCAGTATAAAACATGTCTGTCATCACAGAAAATTCTGTTGTACAATGCTATTCTAGATTATTTATTATATGAACTTTTTAAAAGAGCAATTAAGCCACTAAACCACTTCTTATACTTAAAGAAGGATTGGAAAATTAATCTTTTCCAAGGATGAATTATATGAGTGATCTCTTGGCTCTGCTCACTGTAATCTCTTTCTCCTTCCGGCCCTTCTCACATTTATCATATGAGTTACAATATCCTGTTCCTTCTACATTTGTAGCTGGTCTGATTTCTCTAGTGATAGAGACTTTGGAACCAATGTTTAGAAGTTGCTAGAATAATAGAGCAACTGGCGATTGAAAATTGGATTCCTGACTGACACCTAGGATCCCCCTTGATTTCTGCTGAGTCTATTAATATTATATAATAAGAAGATTCAGTTTATTTTTAAGAGGGCTAAGCCTCTTATTTCATACAACGACAAGAGAATATTTTAATCTAAATGCAATACTTGTATTTAGATAATTAGTGAAATTTTTCATCTTTTGATAGCTGTACAGATATCTTGACCAACATTTTGTACTGACCCGTTAGGGCCTTAAAAAGTTTCTTACTGGTGATGGTTTGAATGAGTGCCGGAATGGGAACATGGTTCTCAAGCCTGATTTCCTGTCAGAACTGCCCACGGATCTTCAGAAAGAGAAAAAAAGTATGCAGTACGCAAGGTCCTCTTTTCCCTGGTCCCAGCCAGCTTTGAGAACTACTGAGATAAAAATCACAAGGGATACCAAAGAAGGAAAAAAAGTCTAGTTTTTCTGAAACAGAAACACTATCTTTGTGCTTTCTAACCTTTTTTATGTATAGCACATACAGAAAGTTGCAGTATTTGTACAGCCTTGAAAGAGTAAAGGCTGTGAGAACAGTTCTCTAGATGAAAGCCTCACTGCATCGGAGGACTGACTCCAATGGTTTCTTCTACCATAACTCCCAGCCTTGAACGTGGTGTGAACACGTAATGCTAAAATTTTTCTTAGCCTCTTTATGTTATCAAAGGACATTTGCCAGAGGATAATAATTCCATTAATTTAGTTTATTTCGTGTTTATGTATTTTTATCCTTGACTCCTTGATAAGGTTTTTTTTTGTTTTGTTTATTCGTTTGCTTGTTGTTAATTAGAAAAGCAACATCTCAGAAAATTTGGGAAATCTTGAGAAATATACAGGAAGAAAAAAATAATCCACAAAGTAATTGTTGCTAACATTTCATTCCTTTGTTGTACTAAATTGTCAGCTTCCAGAGATGCCTTCTAATTTGAATATTCTAGGATTTGATATATATGCTTGAAATTTTTCGCAGTAAAAAATAGTTAATTCTAGAAGTGATCTCTGAGACACTGCAGTTTGTCTTATTTTTAAATATTACTTTTGCTTTTAGTTTTTCTGTTCCTAAGCCAGTTTCTTCTTGCAAAGATCCCTTCTCAGTGACTTAATATTTCATAATCTTTGACATGTAAATTAAACCAGCATTTTTAAATCACACACATGGCTTGCATGCATACACACACACACACACACACACACGTTTACCCTAAATAAATCAGACCTGATTATCCTGCATTAATCATTGTTTCTTCTCTCTTTTTAAATACATTTTTAAGTAAATTCCTCAAGCCTAGAGTATGAACATAAGTCATTAATCTGTACCATATTGAAGCTCCATTTAAAGGTGTGAGCCATATTGACAGAACTAGCCATTTATAACACAGTGGCCCATTAGTGGTGCCAGATTTCCAAGAGTCAGTGGGAAATTTCAGTTTGACCTTGAGTATCCTCTGCTTTTGGATAGTATCTGATATTCATTATTTCTTAAACATTCATTCTCCCGAACTCCACCCTCCTTTCCAATAATCTCTAAGTCAGGTACTGTTCTATCTAATTTCAATGCCAAGCTGTTGAAAAATAGAATAGATGAGATTGCTTTAAAAATTAAAATTAAATACTAAAAATGAATAGAACTTTAAGCTACTTGTATTATACAAAGTATGTATCAGTGCAGTCACGTGATTAAGCCAAAACGAAAAAGAAGTTATACTTTATTCCATGATCAACATTTGATTAAAATAAAATCACTAGCATTCCCTTAAACCATAGAGGGCACTTTAAAATATAAAGAAGTCTTAAATTTCTGTAATTTAAGTTTTCTGTGAAAGAAAAACTTTATATCTATAGTTGTCTATTTACAGGTTACTTTCTAGTGCCATAAAAAATTTATTCTGTGCTGCATATCAACATGTTTGTTTCCCCTCTACATGAGATATCACCTACAAATACCTTGGTCCCTTGCTGGATAGCATTGGAGGAAAAAAAAAATTTGAGATTAACTGATGCGTAGATTTGAGTTTGATGCATAGAAGTTCCAGTTTAATATGTAGATGTATAGATTTTAAATTAAATTATTTAGCTTGAATAAAACTTTGTAAAAGTCAGTTAAACCAGGAATATGAAGTTTCTCATTTGACAGCCAAAACAGATTTTATTGACATGAAACATCAATAACTTGTTTGAAAATAAAATTGTCTAGATGCACAGTTTTCAAAATTTTTTACTTCTATTATTTGTTTATTGATCTTAAGATTAGTAAACTTTTGTTGTAGATTTTGCTAAATCAGTAAAGTAGCATTTGTTAACCATGATAGAATGCTTATTTTCTAGGGTGAAAATTATGTAAACTAAATGTCACAAAATCGCAATTATAAGTAGACGTCTCTGCTTAACGAATGGTATAAACTCTGTTGGCCTTTTACTCTGTATATATAATGATGATTGTCTTTTGAATGCTTTAACTCTTAAGTCCAGAGCCTGCTAAAACAAATATTTTTTTAGGGGCAGTAATTAAGTACAACAGAGCTGGAAATGTGAACCATGATTTTAGCCTTTTTAGGAGCTAGGGAGATACACTGAGTCTTTGCTAAGTAAATTTTAGTTTGCATATACTTGAAATAATTCTACAGATGGTGTTATACTGTGAGAAAACTCAAAATAAAGTATATAAATGTCTATCAAGATTAACTTTAATGTCTGATTATCTAAGTGATAGGACATATTGATTATATTCTAAAATTTTAATATTTATATTTCTGATTAACCTTATAAAATTTCAGATTAATCTTATAAAGAACTGAATATCATTTTAAGCTTTTTTACTGATCAAGTAATTAGTAAACCAGTAAATCTCCTTTTAAGTTTATAGGCTGTCACCCTTTAGTTTATTCTTTGAATTATGCTTTATCATCTATTCTAGTATATGTAGGAATGTTCATTAATTGATTGTATTGATAATATTTATAAAATAAAACCTAGTTGCAGCAGTATTGCATTTAGTAAGCTTTTTTGTAACCTTTTTTATAAGCTTTTTAAATAACCTTTATTAAAGCATTTAATACTTGTTCGAAATGGTTTATATAAGTTAGATCTGTACAACTTTGGGGTAAAATGTAAACTGCACTATTAGGAAGATATTAAAGTAGAGGCTATATTTACAGTGTCGTCTTTCAAATCTAGCTGTGCTGTAAACTGATGTTTGCTGTATGCTCCTCCTGATTTGAAATAGATGAAAGAAAATGAACCTATTATCAACATGGTTCACACAATGATTGAGAACTCGGCGCTAAGACCCCAACTGTACCAGCAAGTAAGGTCTTGGACAGTGAATGATACTGCTTTATCATCTGCAAAATCCCTCAGTGACAGTTTTGGTTTATCCTCAGAGTTACTCATAACATTAGTGTTTTTCTTATTTCATTTTTTGTTTATGTCTATTTGGAAAAAAATGCAATTCATCTATGCTTTTCAAGATGCTGCAGTATTCTTAGCATGGCTTTGCTGAACATTTTGCTGTCGAATATTAAGTGTGCCATTTTCCTGAAGTTTTTGTGTAGAGTATTTGATTGATATGTACTTGGAGGTCTGCAGTGCATTTGCAAAATTTTACTAGATTGCCATTGATTTTAACTAAAAATTTTAAAATTCCTTATAACTTAAAGCATTATAAGGAATTTTTAGAGAAAACTCAAAAAAAATTTTTTTCCCCTTTCAAGGGGCAACCCCCCATAATCTCCCCTCAGTATTTTAGAACTAGATTAGATCTGTATGGGAGTTCCTTAAATCTAGTTTCTGAGCTCTGGTATGGTAAAACCTAAAGGTGGCCATTTCTTACCGGGAGTGTCTTCTCCCTGCGTTTTTATCATACTTATGCAGTTATCAAGATAGTCATATCTTACTCCACTCTTTTCCTTAACTCAAAATATGTACCATAGAGTTAGCTGGCTTTAATTTAGGGCCTTGGTAATCTGCAGATCTGCAAAAGAAGTCATTTTATACATTCCTATCCAATTTTTTTGTATTTCATGGTCTAAATGTTCTTAGCTGTGTGTTTTGCAACATCAGCTTCTTCCACTTCAACACTCAAATTACTGTGGCCTATGACCTGTTACAACTACTTAAATCATACAGAAGAAGAAAATTAACTAACATGAAAAATGAATATATGCTTTGATTAAAATATGTAAAATACCTGGTTTTAAAAAAAGCACCTCGATCTCGCACTGGCTTTAAAGGCCTCTGGTTTGCTTTAATCACCTTGGGGTTTGCATCATGGTCTTTTAACTGCGAGAGTAAAACAGTCGGTGGGAAGGTAACTCATTTCTAAGCATATTTTTCATTTGAAAGAAAGAGATGAAGTATTAAATATTTAAAGTTAAACAGCTTTACTTTCCAAAAAGAAAATGGAATCTTTCCATTCTTTAAAATCACCAAGTTATAGGACCTTGACACTTGATTCCAAAATATCACACCAAGAACCTTAGCACCTCTTCTGGAATTGATACCCTTTTCAGTGTCTGAAGCTATCACTTTATTGTTTTATATAGTGTTAAATTGACAGGAGATCAAAAGTATTTTAAAAGTTGTAATAGGTTATGTTTTCATTTTTCGCACTGCATATTTTCAATCAGAGTGCTAGCCTCGATGTTCTGTTTGTTTTGTTTTTTCTTTTTTATATTGATCACTAACCAGGTTGATGCTGCGGACGTCATTGCTGATTGAAATTACTGCTGCAGTAAAAGCTCTAATTGGTGTTTTTCAGATATGTAGGGATATCTGAAACTGGTCTTTTACAGTATCATTGACCTTCAATAATGAAAGTGCATTACATTTATATGAATATTTTTCATATTAATACTTGAAAGAAAAAAACTGAAATTATACAAAACAGAGCTAGAAGTCAAATGTCAGCAGCCATGCATGGTCATGAGATGGGCAGCCTGTTGCTAAGTAATTAGTGCTGTCTCAGTGCTATTAAGTCTAGTAAGTCTTCAGACGATCCTTTTTTTTAATCAGCCACTGGCAACATACTTAATTGTTTTAGGGCATCTGTTGATGGATAAAAGTGACAGACACGTTTCTTAAGCTGTTTATAAATTTGCATAAATTGAAATTAGATCTTATTTTTTCCTCAAGGTTTCCTTTATCATGTTGTTATTATCCAAAGATCTTTACGAAAGTTTATAATGTACATTGTTACAGTTTTGTTTTTCTGACATTGCATTACAGTGATGTGTTAACAGGCCTCTGAAACTGAGTCAAAACTATAGTGACAATATAATGTCTTATGACCTATTTTGAATCACAGCCTTTCAGGTTTTCTGTCAGGAGAACCTTTATATTTACATTTCCTTAGAAGAATGGAGGACACCTGAGAAATTACACAGGCAGTAATTATCTTAAAGTCAAGTAAATAGTACCTAAAACTGATTCAAAACAAATGCTAAATAACTGAACATCAAGTTGAAAAATTTCTCTGCACTTACTAATTCTGCTGCCTTTCTTAATACATTTTTGTGTCAGAGATTTTATAACATAATTAATATCAATGAAATTAGTCACCTGATAATTATTTTAAAAGATACACAAACCCAATGAGCATTTTTGAGTCCTTATAGAATGTAATGTCTAATTTTACCAAATATTTCCCCCAAAATACTCCTGGGATTTGTGTCTGTATGTATGTGTATATATATATTTCATATACTAAAGGGGTAGATACTGTAGAAAGTTGAATTTTAATTGACAAAAGTGATTTTAACTTGATGCCAAGACAGTTTTTTAAAAGATTATTAGGTACCTTATGAAAAAGTTCTGACTTTCTAAATAAAATATAGCACATATCCTTATGTAGACAGTAAAGTTTGCATGGTACTTGTCTAAAGCTTGAGCACTACTCAAGCTCATATAATTACTACAGAGCCCTTTTCATTTGCTTTGCTAGTGTTACGGAGGTACTTCAAACTCAGAACTTCTTTATTTTTGCTAAAGATTAATTTGAAAAATGATCGAAACTGTTGCCATGAAACATTATTTGGTGCAGAACTTGAGTTAATCAGAACATTTATGAGATTATATATTTTTCTTATAGAAGGAGTTTTATATTGAAAATGAATAGCAAACTTCAATTGTAGGTCAAAATTGTTTTTTAATAAATTATATTCTTTTTTTTTTTTTTTTTTTTTAAGAAAAGCCTTAGTAATGGAAACTAGGCCATGCTTAGAAGTTAATTATTTAAAGAATCTTGTTTTCGTATGCTTTTCTTCTGACATGTAAAAGCAGTGTATGTTGGAAGGTTAATTATTTTAAGATTTTTGTTGGTTGGTATCTAATAATGAATATCTTTATTGAATAACCTGATAAAAGATTTTAGTAAATTTTTCAGTGGTACTAAAAATATAGGTAGAAAAATATTTTAATTTATGTAATATTTTTATGTCTATAAGAATGTATCGCTCTAAAATTATAACTATACAGAACACGTTTTTCTTTTTTATAATCTGCCAACTAATATAAAAATGAATATGTAATAAGATTCCCTAAATAGTACTAGACTTATCAGGGTGATCACTTCATAAGGTCTACAAATGTCTAATCACTGTGTTGTACACTTGAAACAAATAGGATATTGTATGTCAACTGTGACTGAAAAATTTTAAAATACATACTTTAAAAACTCAATGAAATTGAAATATCAAAGGAAAAAAGATTCTCTATATAAAAAATAGTATACCAATATCCTAAATACTTATCCTGGATTATTAGGTTTTCATTTAAAATTATTAGTCTTTTATCTGTTGACTCTGGGATATAGGTTTCGATTCATGTTTTAATCTGGATGTAGCGCTGTCCACTAATTATATTCAAATCCTGCATTCCATGGCTCAGTAAAGCTGTTTTGCATTTAACTTTAAATATTAAATAAGCAGAGTATATTTGGACATTGGTAGCTAAAGGCTTTATAAATGAGAAAATATAAATAAGAAAATTTTTGTCATCTTACATTTTTATGAATCTAAAGATTGTAAAACTTTTCATTACATTTTTTTTCAGATTGCAGCATAAATTCTTGGATCTAGGTGCTTTAATTTTGAATAATTGACACTTCTCAGGACATTCAGTGATCTTTATTTTAAAATAGCGCACAAGTATTCTGATGTTTGTTATTAAATTCATTTTTCATGTGACGTTCATTTCTGTAGAGTTTTGTGGTTAATAATCACTGTGCATACCCTTAAATAGTCACAGGTTCATTTGCATGAGATACGTGAAAGTTGTGTCTTGAAATAAAACACTCAAATCCAGGATTTATTATTGTATGTTTGGAATGCTTACTTTTTTAACCTCCTGATTCCCACATTTCTAGAGCCATTCAAAATTACCTACTGTTTAAATTGTGCCTCCTTCTAAAGATGTAACTGTCGAGCAGTTTTTTAAAGAGAGAATATAAGTAGCTATAATTTATACATTCTTATACATTTGTATGTATAAGAAATCTGATATGTATATATGTATATATGAAATCTGATTTTCCAATCTAGAATATAGTTGGGGTATATTTCTCCCATCCCCACTTTGAGAAAAAGTGTGCCATTTAGTAAATATGCAATGAGCCCCAATTAAATTTTTCCTACTATGTTTTTGTTATTATCTAGTAGTCAGTATATTAAGTCAAAAGACAAGAGAGATGGTAAAATATTGCCTGCAGAAGCTGTGATATGATCTGTAGTGACTGGGATGGCTGTTGAAATCTTGATAATAAGCATACTCAGAAATGAGGATTTTTTTGACCAAAATAAACTGAAAAAAATGATGTTTAAATATACTGAGTAATAATTCCTTACGGTATAATAAAACAACTGGTGTCAACAAACACGTATAAAAGCTTTTTATGGAATTTGACTATCCATGGTTTATTGGCTTTCAGTTTTATGAGGTTTTGAATGATTTTCCTCTTTTCAATTAAACCCATCCTTTTCCTCCATTATCTTTTAGTTCTTAAGACAGAAGAACAAGATAAGTCTATATTGTGTATGTGTGTTTATATATTATGTATCTGTATATAATATGTTATTAGGTTTTGTTAGTAAAATTGTACTAAGATGTGTTGGCATTTCAGTGTACACATACACAATTGTGTGATTATGTGTATACTCTGAAGGACGGTTTTGATTGTTGAAATATACCTGATTTGAATATTTGATTCAATACAGTTCTTATAGTTTTATTTGTCAATTTTTCATTAAAATAATGTATGTCTTACAAATGGAAAGATGTAAAGTGCTGTGTAATTTTGTTTGACCAGCTTACTATTTTGTTTCACAAGCTTAAGTTAACATCATTCTTAATGTATCTTGCATATTGTATCACTGTTAAATATTTTTCTACTTTTGTAATGATCTGTGTTTGAATTAAACTTCTAAAATTATAAAAATCATTAAAACCCCATTTTTGTTATATAAATCCAAAATATTAACTATAGGCTAAATAAATACATTTTGAAATATTAATTTTAAAGTTGCTATTTGACATTTTTCCTTATAGCTATCACAAGATGAATGCAGAGGCACATTATACAAATACAGACCTGAAGAAGTAGATATCGATGTAAGTATTAGTATGCTGTGTATTGACGGACTGTCATATTCTCTGCCAAACACTAAATAAGCCTGACAAAAATTCCTCCTCCTCCCCTTCCTTTTTCACTTAGATTCCATTAAATGCGCACTCCTTAATTTATTCTCTGTCCGTCTTCACCCCCATAATTAGCAGTTGAAAGTATTAAGAATCACTTAAATGAAAGTAAAAGAGTTTTGTGAAAAGTTATGCAGGACTGGAGACAAAATAAAATAGTCTGTCTTCTAGAGAAAGTGTTAGCCTCTAGAAATTCTATCATTCCTTTTAAAATTAAATTTAGTTTTTTAATCATATTTTAGATTGCTGACTTGCTACGCAGTTTTACTTACTTATATGTCTTTCTTACCTCATTTCCCCCGGTTTTATTCCATTTGTTCCTCTTTGCATATTTCAATATGCACTAGTCCCCCCTTATACGTGGTTTCGCTTTGTACGGTTTTAGTTACTCACAGTCGGTTTCTATCAAAATGTTAAATGGAAAATGGAAAATTTCAGAAATAAACAATTCATAAGTTTTAAATTGCATGCTGATCTGAGTATCATGGTGAATTTTCATGCCTTCCCGCTCCATCCCACTTGGGATGTGAATCACATTGTGGGTGCTTCCTGCCTATTGGTCACTTAGTAGCCATGTAGGTTATCAGATCGATTATCAGGGTATCACAGTGTTTGTGTTCAAGTAACCCTTATTTTATTTAATAATGGCCCCAAAGTGCAAGTACTAAAGCAGGTAATTCAGATATGCCAAAGAGACACCATAAAGCGCATGTATGTATAAGAAAAAACAGTATATATTGGGTTTGGTACTGTCTGTGGTTTCAGGCATCTATTGGGCATCTCGGAGCAATATGACCCACAGATAAGGGGGGACTACTGCATTCCATTTGATGTAGCTTGAGTTTCATTGTCTAACAAAGATAAAGTAGTTACTTTAATAGATAAAAAGACAAAGAAAGTGAAATGTCATGTTTCTTGCTTTCTTGTTACGCAGTAAAGCTTGGGCATATTTATGGTTTGTCCAGGGTTTTTATTTTCAGATATGTGTAGAACTGGTTTATTGTAGTATTGAAATTTAGAGTACTCTAAATTTGTTAGAGTACTCTATTATATTGTCATAATTTTAAAAATTGGGGTAGTACCAAGAGTAAAACTATTGAAAGTAATTTTTCTCCACTAGCAATATTTTTATTTGTATTACAATTAGAAGCAATCTTTTGTTTATATTCTTTTCTAAGAACATAAGAACATATTTTAAAAATATAAAATAGAATCCAGTTGGTATTTTAATTAAGTGCTATGTATATCATTTAACCTATCCAGCAGTTCATAGGGAAAAAAAATCTTAACCTCATTGAAATGATTTGTTGAAAGCATATGAGACTGCTAAGAATTTTTTGAATTACGTAAGTTAAATAATATGGTTGAAATGGTTTTCCATTTTACATGCATGTTTTTTAAGCATTCTATCTTTATAAGATATATTTAAATTTTTATATTACTCAATGAAATAAAGATTGACCTAATTAGGTATTCTAAATGTGTTTTCTTGTTTTAACTACCTCTAGTTACAGGAATGATGACTACCTACCTCCAATTACAGGAAAAATAAAAAATTGCTAATAAAAGACATCTTCTCTTATCACCTAGGCCAAGTTAAGCCGTCTATGTGAACAAGATAAAGTGGTACATGCTCTGGAAGAGAAACTTCAGCAGCTCCACAAGGAGAAAGTAGGACAATTATGTTTATTATTAACTACAATTGATGTTACTTTATATGATTATTATCAAGACACTGATAACTAAAGTAAAAAAGAATTAATTTGATGATGCAGAACATTAAATGTAATTATTTTTTATTATAATAGTATACGCTTGAGCAAGCTTTGCTGTCAGCCAGCCAAGAGATAGAAATGAACGCAGATAACCCAGCAGCCATTCAGACCGTGGTGTTACAGAGGGATGATTTACAAAATGGACTGCTTAGTACATGTCGAGAGCTCTCTCGAGCCACTGCTGTGAGTACATATTTTTTTCATAGTAAGAGTCACTGAAATATCATACAGTTCTCTTTTTAATTTAATTTATATTCATATTTAATTGGACTGTTTTTAAGATTGTTCTCTATTATAACAAGAAATTAATTTGTTAATAATATCAAAAATAAAGGATGATCTATTTCTCTAGGCATTTTGTTTTTTGTGAAATAGTTTTACAAAAGAGATAAATACTCCTGGTTATGTATCATGCAAATGAAAAATTCTTAAGATACGTTAAAATTTATCACATTGAGAAAATATTTTGTGGCTTTTAGGGGAATTAGAATAATTTTGGGAAGGTGGTAATTAGATTCACTTAACCAACCATTTCATAAACTGTACCTGTGAAATGCTTTTAAGAAGCCATCAACATTCCATTTCATAGCTGCAGTGCGATCTAAGTATAGATGATAGGTTCGAATAAGAAATATGATTAGCAGAACCTTTTAACCCATAGTTATGTCACTTTATGAAAGGTATCTTGGGATTACCAAGTCTAAAAGTCTTAGCCAGAGTTTATAAATTAAGTGTTTTATAAGTTTAAACAGTCTGCTTTAGGTCTTATGATGTAGTCATCTTCTAAACATAGTAAGAGCACCTACCCAACAGCCTTTTGAAAGAGAAATCCCTGCAAAAGCCACCTGTTAAAGAAAGCTGCTCATGCACGCTCGCCTATACCTTCAGTGGCCTCTTTAGGGAGCAGCTACCTTTTAAGAAGATCTATAGCTTAAGTAAGAGAGGTCTTTCCAAGCTGGCAGCATACCGGAATCTCAACATGGCTTCAGTTCTGAATAACGTTAAAATAACATTCCAAACAAAAGCTATTTTTAAAGGAATATGTCATAGTTTTAGATAAATCAAAACTTAGATTTTATGATTCTTTAAATACCTATGTTTAATATACCTATTCTTGGTTTAAAATGATCTCATTTAGTCTCTTAATTACACTGTAATGTTTATAGGTTTTTAAAAATATTTAATATCCTTTTAATTGTCATCTAGAAATCAGAACCATATCTTGTTCATCTTTGTAGCTCTAGCATTCAGTACTACAGGATGTGCACTAAAAATTTGATGAATGATTGAACTGAATGATGCAGATCTAACCATAGTCCTGAAGACTTAGATCTACATGGAATTTTATAATGTAGTCATAAAGAAAATATATGCACCTGAAATGTTGTTTACAAAGAAGTAGTCAGTTAATCAGTGATAGGTGGGATTTGACTAGGAAGAAAGAGGAAATAAGAGGTGGTCCATACAGGACAAAATGGCTTGAAACACAGCACAGAGATGACAGTATTGGAAACATGTCTGGAGAAGCAGGAAGTAGAACTGACTAACTGACTGACTAACTGGCTTAGGGGATTAGGAATATGAAATTAAAAAGTGAAAATGGCATTAATCCAAGCTAATGAAAAAATTGGTATCCCTGTGACAACCTGAGTCAAATCAAAATTTAGTTGGAAACTATTTTATGATTGGTGTCTGTTTTAGAAAATTCTAGGGATGTAAAGTGTTCATTGGGTTTAATAACTTAAATCTCATTTGTAGGCTTAGAATTTGCTCCATATCAAGGTTAACTCCAGCCTTGAAAGTTTACTAAAAATGTTTTAATAGAAATTAATCATCTCAGAGTACCCCATTTTCTAGTTGGTATTCTATATAATCACTTTCCTGTGTTTTTTTCCCCTTGCCTTCAGCATTATTCAGTGATCATTACAAACCCTCAATATGTTCTTCTAAGACATGTCTTACTACATAGAATACAAGCTATGTTATTTGTGCCTTTATGTAAACTTATTCATATTTGCATTTTAAGGCTGCAGATGATACATAACATCACACTGGGCATATGGTGGGCACTCAATTGATGCTGATTATATTTAAATCTGATTAAACATTTGTGCCAGCAGAATCTCAAAGGAGTCCTCTGATTCTTTCACAGTTGATGCAGGGCCTTGGTTCAAATCCAAATTCTGAGGTAGAAAAGATTCGATAACATAAGAGGTATAACGTTAAAGCTTCCATACATCAAAGCTTTGATTTTAGAAAACATCCTCTCACCTGGTTGGCCACTAAAGTACATAAAACTAGATTGACACAAGGTAAAGATGTAAAGCAGTCTTCCTTTTATGTTTTATTTAATTCTTGAAACTACATCTCCTCTTCATAAAAAGAGCCACCCAACAAACATACGCTTTAAGCACATAGTGCCTTTGTGTTCTCTCCTTGCCTCTGCGTTGTTTTATTTAAGCCTGATTAGTAAGAAAAATTAACAGTTACCCCTTGAAATTTTCAGTGGGTCCCTGTCTTAGTTTGGGTTCTCAAAATAGAGCTTGAGATTAGAAACTGGGTTCCGAAGGTTTATTTGGGAGATGATTCCAGGAAGCAGAAGTAAGGGAGGGTGTAGAGTGAGACAGGGAGGAAGAAAGGCCAGTAAAGGTTTCACTACTGAGTTTGGTTACCACTGTGGGCAGCAGGAGTTTGATCCCACTGGGGACTCTGAGAAAATAGCAGAATGATTCAGAATTTCCCACGGAAAGGCTGGGAGGCTGGAGTATCTATCACTCATTCATTGAGATTGCCCCTGGGTCCTTAATTCATCCATACTTCCAAACTGCATTGGCGAGCTTATCATGAGACACTTGGCATGCATGGAGCTCTACCATAGGTCCTTGAAATCAGGTGGGCAAAGGCGGGTGGTGTGGAGCTCCATAACGTCTGCTACAGTCTCTTCTTGGGGAATTTACATTAGGCCTTATCTCTAAATGTAAAGGATATATTCTTACGTTTTTTTTTTTCAGCTCCACAAGTGCTTTTATTCTTCCCAACAACTCAAGAAGACAGATAAAGCAGATACCATTCACATATTATAGATGAGAATTTGTGACTCATCTAATAATAGCAGAAAAATACATTTGTATTTCTGCATTTTTCACATACATTGTCTGGTTTGATCCTTAAGAAAATGCTGTGCAAAATAAGTGTAATTATTATCTCCATTTTATTTTCATTTTTATTACCTCTCCTGTACAGATGAAGAAACTGAGATTCATGGAGGTTAAATGACTTGCCAAGGTGACATAACGAATAACAGAGTCAACACCTAAATCAAGGACTTAATTCTAGGGCTTCTGTACTTTCTAGTCCATTTCACCATGTGGTCATGTGTACTTTCTTGGAAGCAAATATATATTACTGAAAATCTAAAATTGGAATTTCAACCACTAGAAAGCAGGTATAAAGGCTCCCAATCATCCTGAATCATGCTAGTAGATGGCTTCTGCATTTATCCATAATAGCCATGTAAAATAATACCAATATGAAATAACACTAATAATCATGAATATTTCTAGAGCAGTTATTGGGTGTAGAGTCTCATTATAAGTGCTTTACATGCACTTATCCACATAATAACCCCTTGATATGTTTACTATTGCTACTATGTTAAAAAAGTGGAAGACTGAAAAAATAAATTTATTTTTAAAAATGGAAAACTGAGACACAGGGATTGTCCAGAGTTATACAGTGAATAAGTAGGCTAGGATAGACTTCCATTAAACTTATTTGTGTTCTGAACTGGATTCTAAATAGGAGGGCCTTGAGTAAACAGAGATTTTAAACTACAATAGATAAACTAGGTTTAGGATTACAAACTTAAATAGACAGGCAAGCAGGACAGGTGAACTACATTGGGGAGAAGCTTACACACTAAATGTCTTCATGTACTCATTCTCAGTGTAATAAAGAACTACTGAGAATTATGGTTACAACAAAGTATAATTTTTTACAGTAGATCTGTCAACATCCATGAATTGTCATGGAATATGCTTTGGAAGATTTTAAAGTGGTTTTTAAATACCCTAGTTATTTCATGATTACAAAATAACATCCCCCAAAAAAGAGGCAGCCAGATGTGATATGCCTCCTGATGCTCTGCACTAGGAAGTACCCAACAACATTTAAGAGATATTTTTACATCCCCCCCCCCCAAAATCAAATCTGAATCTCAGCAAGCCTCCATATCTAACTACGGGTTTATAGGAAATACATGCTACAGAAGATGATGCAATGCCATAGGAATTCAGTTAGCAAAATCTAGAGTAACAGAAATCGTACAGAACAAGTGACCCATTCTCCTCTACAAATAAGTAGCAAGCAAATGGGGGAAAAGTGTTGTTACAATTAAAAATATTTCTTGAAAGATTACGTACCGATGATTTAAAAAAATGATTTCTCTTATTTTTCATTTTGGTTTCTTTAGAAACACATACTGATGTGTTTATAGATGAAATAATAATGATGCTTGGTGTTTGCTTAAAATAATCCCACGGAGGTAGAACATGGGTGCTATACATGAAAACCAGATTGGCCATGTATTGCTAACTGTCAAAATCGGATGATAGATTCAAGAGATGGAATATAGTTTTGTTTCAAAGAGATAACAGAAGAAACTAAAAATATGAGTTAAAGATCATAAGTAGCCAAAAATTTAAAAATGTATATAGCCAAAAAAGTAGAATTACTGTAATTGTTACCATAAACTAGAATTCTAAAACATAGGTAACTCTGTATCCATGGCTGATTTAGTCGATCCTCATTTTACACAGTTTGGATTTGGTTACTCTTAAAAATTTTTTTAGGTTTAGAAAAGCCAGTATAGTCATTATTAGTAAAGTGTTTCATAAATAGTGATTTTTATTTGAGATATAGTTATATGATAAGGCAAGCATAAAATCATAAAAGACAGATATCCTTTTTGAAAAACGATTTAAATAACTAAGCCCATTTTTCAAATCTGTGCCAGAAAAATCTCTATATCCTGAAGGTAACAATGAAATCAGATTGATTTTATTTTTGATTCATCTCAAAAATCAACTGCTTCTAATACCTAGTTGACAGAACTGTTATGGTTGGATGGTAATGACCAATATATTAACATTTTCTTGTGTGCCTAGTTCTCATAATAGTAAACTTAAATATTACAATGCTTTTTAACTCTCCAAGACTTCATAGTGAACATTAATCTGTAATATTTAAAACTGAAAAGAGTTGTTTGAAGTTTACCTTAAGCTAATGAAAAATCATACTACATCTGTACTATTGCCCCTTCTCCATTTTGAAACTGAAAATCTGTCAATTACCATATCTTAAATTAAAACTCAGACACTAATCGAGAGGCAAACCGGAAATAAACCAGTCTCTATTAGCTCTAAACATAATGTAATAATTATTTACTTATTTAAGTATATTTTATAACTATTCCTTCTGGGTTTTATAAGTTGTTATAAATTACCATTGATTCTGGATAAGAAAAGGAAAGTTCTTATTACATTAAAAATTTGAAAACTAATCATTAGTTCTAATCCTTTCTTAACTGTTATAACTCTGTAGTTAGGTATTAAAATCCTTATTGATCTTTTTGGTACTGTGAGATTTCACTGCATCTGAATGTTGCAGACCTATTCGAAGTTTGTTTTCCCGCACAGTGGCCAAGTCTTGTCTCAGTACAGAGCATAGCATAGAGAAGTAACCACTATTAAAATTTCTTTGTTCCATGCCCTAAATTTAGACTGTCATTTTTTTAAAAGTTTTCTGTCATCCCTATAACAATCCCACATATTTTTTTAACATGCTCTTGAGGAGAGTACACAGATTAAGTACACAGATGTGGCTGACATTCATATCAAGACACTGAATTTTACGAGCATGCCAGAGGCTCCCCTCCGAGTGACTGCCTTCTCCCCAAAACGCCATTACCTGACTTAAACTATATATTAGCTTTGTCTGTTTTTGAATTTTATGAAAGTGTGATCATAGAGTATATACTCTTTGGCTTCTTTTAATATGGTGAAGTTTATCCATGGGGTTGCGGACTGCAAGAGTTCAGTGTTTTTACTTACGGCATAAACTCTCCACATTTTATTGAAAGCACTGTTTCTTGACTTGTGCCTATGATAGTAAGATATCTGTATGTTTGAAAGTCATTACACCTTTTAATTGCCTTAGTGTACCTATACATTCTTAACAAAAAATAGCAAGCTTATAATTAAAGATTTTAATATTGTACTTATATAATCCACTAAATTCTTGAATGAAATACTCATCCAGGTGTTGGGAAGAAACTGATGTTATGCCAGTCCTGCCCCTTTTCTTGCCATCTTGTGTTGACTTGTGTTCTGCCCACCCATAATCATGTTTGAGGAGCAGAGAAGTAAAGGCAGAAATGGGGGAGGCCCAGCAGGATTAGTGAGACTTAGGACAAATGACACAGTGCAATGGCAGGACTTTCCAGGCTGGGAAAATTAAAAGTGTATTGATTCTTCACCCCTAAAATATTGATAAAGTAATCTCTAGCTCTCAATCTCTGTTTCTCCTATGTTTCTGTAAGAAAAACAAAGATTCCCACCCTCTGAAAATGTTCTTATATGTAGATGCCTCTACAGAACCTTTGGGCCCACCCTAACTCTGGCTTTTCTAGGAGAAGTTAGGTGTTAGTTTGGCAATGCTATCTTCCTTAATTGCTAGGCTACCATTGGGTCTTGTTATCCTCATTTTACCCTCTCTGAAGCCTTCAAAGGCCACAATTTAAATTTGCAGTTTTTGTGATGTGCACAAGTTAGAAGATGAATAGAAACAATTTTTACTAAAGGAGATTAATATCCTTATTTATCCAAATAGAAACACTTTGCTGAATCCAAGTAAGGATTCTAATATTTACACAATATAAATGAGATAAAAATCTTTAATACTTTATCACTTTGCTTTTTTAAAATTTAATTAATTGTGAAATCTCCGCAATAGACTCCTTAAACTATCTATATAATACAGAGATGATTTTAAAAAAACCTCCAGTAGTTTATCTCTTCTTTTTTAAGAATATAATTCATTGTAAATCCTGCTTAAGGAGAATCTTAAATTTTAAAAGCAGTTATACCAAGTGGCAAAATTTTAACACTTTAATTTTTTAAATTATGCACCTCGAGCAATTTTTTCATTGCATAAGTTTGATCTCAGAAGCTAAGCAGGGTCGGGCCTGGTTAGTACTTGGATGAGAGACCAACTAGGAAGACTAGGTACTGTAGGCATTTTAAAAAATAATAATAACTCATTAAAAGAGAACCTCTAAGAACTTGAGGTATTGCTGTTTGTTTGTTTGTTTTTACTAAGATGATTTTAAGTAACCTTTCTTCTGCACTACTACCCTCTTTCCTTATCCCCTAGACTGTTGCTGTTGTTAAACTGACATTTCCCCGGGGAGCTTGTTCAGAGCAATGGAAGGCAAGAAATTCCTGGTCATGGGAGGTTCTTAGATAAGAGTTGCTAATTCATTTTACAACAGGATTCAGTAAATACTTGTTGGTTGTGTTACATGTGCCAGCACCACAATAGATACTGGCGATGAAATAGTAATCAAATATAGTCCCTGCCCTTAGTTTATCAATTTATTGACTTCATACCACTCTCTGAAATGTCTGAAGAGTAACTACAACCCATAGATAAGTACCTATACCCCAGCAGAATAGCATTCCTGAAGCAAAATATAATGACGATATATTTTTGAGCGCTTGTTCAATGGATAACAGGTGGTTAAAGACTGAAGTATGAAAAACCTCTATGAGTTTAGGGTTTCGGAGATGATGTTTTTTCCCAACAGAAAAGTATAGGCGGGTAGTCTATATTGACTCTCAGTGAGCAGGATTCACTGACTAGTTAGCTGAATTAGGTTTATGACATTACTATAAATTTACCTAAGTAAAGACATGTCAGGCTACTGCTATTACTGAAAATCCCACATGCTAAAATGCAACCTATTTAGTATTTTTATTCATGGAGAAATTTTTATCGGGACATACAAGAAAATGCTTCAAACAGTAAAGGAAAATGAATTAGAAAAGTTTTTATTTTGCTCAATATAAACCACATAATAATTGAGGTGATAATGACATAAAAGTACATTTTCTTGATAAAAGTAAGTAAAGCTTTTTGATTTTAGGAACTGGAACGAGCATGGAGAGAATATGATAAGTTAGAATATGATGTAACCATTACCAGGAACCAGATGCAAGAGCAGCTAGATCACCTTGGTGAAGTTCAGGTACTAAAGTGTAATGTTTTCACATTGTTTAAACAGATTTTGACTGGTACTGTACAACCAAAGTAGCCCCTCTCTCATTGTTTAAAAGCTCTTTATTCTGTTGGGTACATGGTATGAGTCCTGTGGTGTTCTGTGCTCTTAGCTAACTATATGTCACTTGGTATTGAGGTATTGAATTATATGGATTTTCCAAATAATGGATATTTTATCTTTTTAAAAAATGTATTCTAATTCATGCTATATTAAATGCCTCTTTATTCTATTATATTTAGTCTATTATTTTGACTGATATATTATTAGATAAGGGAAAATGCAGCACCATTTGGAATAAAGAATCCAGTTTTGTAAACAGGCAGAAATGGGATCAAGTTCCAGGTGTTAGTTTTCTTATCTTAAAGTGTTGCTGTGAAAAATGGAGATAATATGTTTAAGGAAATTTGTAAAGTTACTTAATGCTGTGGCCCTATGTAAATTTGATCATTTGCATTAGAAGCCCAGTGGACTCAATAAACAAATTAATACAACATATAAAAAGCTAATAAAGTTGACTCATAGAAAATCAACTGTCCTCTGGCTGTGTTGTCCAATATAGAAGCCACTGATGCACTTAAAATGTTGCTGGTGTAACTGAGAAACTGGATTTTTTATTGTACTTCATTTTAATTGTCTAAATTTAAGTATCCAAATGTGGTCATGACTAAAGTCACACTAAGATACAATAGAAAAAAAACTGTAAAATAGAAACAAAGGGTCAGCAAACTTTCTGTAAAAAGCAGATACTGATTTTTTTTTTCATGATCACTTATTTATTTTCTATACAAAGATATTGAATATTTTTGATGGTGCAAGTATATACATACACTCTGTCACGGAATCTCAGGTGCTTTTGGCTTTTTTATAACTCCTTAAAAATGTAAAAAATCTGTTCTTAGTTTTCAGGCCAGAGTACTCTGCCAACCCTGATTTAACCTAACAAAAAATATTCATCGTGACATAAGAGAAGACTTGAATAAAAGGGAAAGTGTAATCATATATCATGTTCATCAATGGCCCGATTTAACACTATCACAATGAAAAGTCTTCATATAAGCTCAGTTCTATTTCAACCAAATTTCAAGAACTTTCTGAAAAAAATTAACAAAATAATTCTAATATATTTAAGACCACAAGAAGTTGAAATTTTTTTAAAAAATAACTAGAAGGTGTACTCTATAAGAAGTAGCATTGCACGTGTGACCTTAGACCAGTTATATAACAACTCTGTGCCTCAGTTTGCACACCCGTATAATGAAAATAATAATACCAACCACTACTGGCTTATTATAATGATTAAATGTGTTGATATTTTTGAAGCACTTAGAAAAGTATCAAGCACATAAAACATATGGTTTGTTATATAAGTGAACAATGAAGACAACATAGACAATCTTAAAAGATGACATACCAGGAAGAAGTATCTTGAACACTAAAATTCAATGAGTTACTATCTAGATTTGCAAAGAATTTTTTTTTAGTTTAGAGAAACAGTACATTAGCAAAATGGACAAAGAACATAGGTAGTTTTAATTCATAAAAAGTAAAACATTGCTAACAAGTGTTTGAATATTGTTCAAAGTCACTATTAACTAGAGAAATGCAAAACAGAACAAAAATGAGATTTTCATTATACATCTTTCATATAGGCGAAAAGATGTATATATATTTTTAATTATTGTAAGAGTAATCCATAGTCTGTATAGAATATGCAAGTGTCTGATTTTTAGAGTTGATATTCTCTCCCTGTAAGTCTGTTATCAATCAGTATTCACATCTCTGGGCTGTCATCATGTTGGGTGTGTGTTAGTATTTCCTTTTACTTTGATATTTTCATCCTATGGCTCAGAAAACTGGATACCTAAGATTGTGCAGTGCCTTTTTGAGGCAGTGTTGGTACATAGCCCTTATGTGTATAGACTTTGAAAACATATTTCAACCCCTCAGAGGGCTTTTTATCTTGCTAATAAAATACTGATTGTATTCTAATATCTACAGTTGTCAAAAACTGATAGTCAATGAAAAAGATTTTTTTCTAGCTAATGTGATGGCTTTATACTTTGTTGCCTATTTTTTTATAAATTTACATTCCTAAAAATTATATTTGTTGATATCTAAGTATCAGAGTCATAGAAGTGCAATTACAATCTTACTGAAAATCAATATGGTCTTATTTTGGTTTCCGTTAGAGTATTTAGCCTGAGGGCATGAAATGGGATATTAGAAGTAAGAAAATGGATATAACTTAGAATAGAATAAAAATGGCAATGATAAATTTAGATTCCAAAATTGAAAATTAGTCCTGCAAATATATTTAACTCCGTGAGTCAAAACTCTTCTAAACATATTTTATTGTCTTTTTCTTTTCTTTTTTTGGCATGTCTCTTTATGTTCTAGAACTTGGAAATTAGTATACTTTCCATTTCTTTTTTCCCCTAAAAATTTTTTTTTTAATTTGGTTTTTGTAAGTTTCTATTTTGTTCTGTTTTCCTTTCGTTCTGGTTTTCCATTTTTTGTCCCTTCTGTTCAGTATTCCTTCCTGGCATTATAAATAACACAAGGCAAAGCTTATTGAGAAGTTGTGAAATAGTATACCTGAGGCTGAAAATTTTTTTTTTCTCTCTCTGTTTTATCTCTTTTATCATTGCCACTGAAGTTCAGAAATTTTGAGAATATATTAGATATTTTCAAAATTTAATCCACTGCAATTCTGGGTTTTTAAATATATAATTAGTGGAATTTCTAACTTTAGTGACCTTTTTTTCTTGTTTGTGGTCTATTTTTACTAATAGACTGA
>NW_006436288.1:5460371-5473134 GCF_000325575.1 Pteropus alecto
CAGCGTGCACAGATTCAGAAAGAACTTTGGAGAATTCAAGATGTCATGGAAGGATTGAGTAAGCACAAACAGCAAAGAGGCACTACAGAAACAGGTAAGGCAACTTATTGTATTTTATTCTGCAGTAATTGACCATAATATTATATCTAAAGTGGAATGACACACAGAATTGGGTTACTTCTGGTATTTTAATGGATTTTGCTGTCAGAAAACAGGTACTCTTCTTTTTAGCATTGAATTGGTACACAAGTTTAATAAAGTAAAAAGCAAAAGTTATGCCAACTTCATCCACTCAAAAATAAATCATAGTTTTATATGTATTATAATTATAAGCACACATATAGGATTTTGATTTTAGGAGTTTTTCCCCCCTAAAACAAAAAATGGAATCATAGTATACCTGTTTCCTTAACTATAATACAGTAATAGCTGTGTTAAGAATTCATTGTATAGATGAACTATAATTTATCTATCCACTCTGTGTGGATGAACATGTTTTCAAGTTTGGGGACTTGTTTGGGTTTGTTTTGTTTTGTTTTCCCTGTCATAAGCCATTCTATAATGAACATTATTGTGTATGTAACTAAACACACATGCTAGTACTTAATGTATTCGAAGAAATGGGAAATGAGCACAAATTTTCCATTTTGATAGACACAGTCAAATCGTCCTCCTAAAAGACTATAACAAAATGTACTCACACTGATAAATGTTTGAGAAAACCCATTTCCCCATACTCTTATTTAAACTAGTTGTTTTAATTTATATTTTTTAATGTAATTGGGTTCAAATTCTGAAAACAATAAATGAGGGATTAAAAACTGAAGACTTTATTAAAATAAGTGAAATGAAATTATTGCTTTTTTTCTATATATTTAGAAAGATATATTTAGTATAAGTTGTTTTATTTTTTTAACAGGTATGGCAGTATCAAAGTCTTTCTCAACAGTTAAGTCCAAAAATGAGGTAAGTTTGGATTGTTTGTCCAACTATAAATTGTTTTAAATGTTTGAAACATGAATTAGAGTTGTCTTCTTTACTCATAACAAAATGTTTTCTAAGTATATTTAAGTTATTGTTTTAATCTTGCAATTTCACCGGTTCAGTAATTTGGTACTTCTAACAAATGCGATTTTTTTTTCCCTTTTCTTAATGCAAAAAAAAAAAAAAAAAATTGAATTTTTTTTAATCTGTGTTAGAACATTAACATTGTCATGCTTTTTCTAATGTAAGTTATTTGAATATTATTGTTTCTTATATTTGGTAAAAATTTGTGGGATAATTAAGTTGGTTGTGTGTCATGCATACCATAAAAAAATTACAACTGCAAAGAGATACTGTCAATCTAATTGAAAGCATTTGTGGTCTTGAATTTTGTATAAAATCCAATCAAAAAGAAATGTTTTTCCTCCTAAAAATCGCAAAACAAAAACAAAAACAAATAGCCAGTGAGATTTTCAAATTAATTTTTTTCTCCTATTTTTAAAATGGGATACTGTAGTTTTATACATCCGTTTTGATGTTGAGCTTCAGAGTAAAGCTAACCTGTGTGTTACAAAAAAAGTTAGATACAACTTTATTTAAAACCCAGTTATTGGCCATTAAACATTTTTGGTTTTACTTTTCAATATGAAACTTTTGGCTTGGCAGTGTCCCTTTATGTTAAAGCTAATTTAAGGTTAACTTACCATTGCAAAGAATTTAGATATCCTTAATTCAATATGCTTATCTAAATAAGGTGACTATTCTACAATCTTTAGGAAGAGGAAGTAGTCCCACCTCGTCCTCCACTTCCTCGGTCCTATGACTTTACAGAGCAGCCTCCCATAATCCCCCCTCTGCCCAGTGATAGCAGCTCCTTGCTCTGTTATAGCAGGGGCCCAGTCCATCTGCCTGAAGAAAAGAAGATTCATCAAGTTCAAGGATATACAAGAAATGGATCTCACTGTGTAAGTGGCTATAATAGCCACAGAATAGTCAATCATACATGCCCTCTCATTTTTAAAAGTGAATTTATTTTACATTCAGACTTGTTTTTATTATAACATCACTTTTAGCCAGTGCTTTTTTGTTTATCATGTTATCATTTTGTTTTTCCTGTTTTGATTTTACCATTTCATTTTTTAATTTCACAATTTTAATAATCTTTCATAATTTCATAATTTCCATAAATGTCATTAAATGGTTACTTTTCATTTGTATAAGGAGTCATATTTTAAATATACCATTTCAGGATATCAGAGGCAAAATGAAATCTTTAGATCAGAAAGAAGCAAGAAAAAGTAAGATAGTTATTAGGAATGATAGCGAATTGGATTGTGATCAGTTCAGTCTAGGAAAACTTAGAGAATGTGATCTTTGCCAAAGAGACGTTACTCATGAAAACTGGAAATAATAGGTTTGAGGCAAAACAAATAATGTAAAATGTAATAAGCAAGGGGAGGATAGGGTTAAAAGAAATGGGGCTGAGTTAATATTATGTAATTATTTTCAGACCTCAGTTATACTATGATAAAAATGTTCTAATGACTTTGTCCCTAGGAGGAATAATCTTAATTTTGAAACCAAAACATTTACCGGTTTAAAATACTTCAAATTCTTTTTTTTCTACCTTAGTTGTAACATATATCTTAATTGTGTTATCCCCAAGTTAGCTGACTGAGGCTTTTAATTTTTAGAGCTTGATTTGAGTCTTTAGAGGTAAACATTTTAAAAGAAACTTTTAGCAATTTTTTTTTTTGTAATTACATATCTTTTCAAGGGTCCAGATTATAGACTCTACAAGAGTGAACCAGAGTTAACAACAGTGGCAGAAGTTGATGAATCTAATGGAGAAGAAAAAACAGAACCTGTTTCAGAAATGGAAACTTCAGTTAAAGGTCAGCATTTGGGATATATTTTAGCTCTGTGTTTAAACTGAATAAGTTCAGTTTACATGTTAACCCAATACATTTACCTTCTTTTCTTTACAGGGTTGTGGTTGGGATATATGATCTATTAAGTATATTAAATTTTATAATTAATTTTTTAACATCATCTGTTAATCTGTAGAACTTTATTTCTAAATCTAACCCTAAATTTGTCTGGTAGTATCATTGTCTGGCTTCTTAGGTAGAATACCTAATGGAAGGTACTTCATTTTCCCTTGCTCTTTTTGAATAAGAAATTTGCATTTGCATTTTAAAGTCCTCAGAAATCGAATATGTCAAAAGAACCAATGTTGTGTGAGATGGTCTCTCGAACTTATTGCTGTTTTAATTTCTAGGTTCCCACTTTCCTGTTGGAGTAGTCCCTCCAAGAACAAAATCACCAACACCTGAATCTTCAACAATAGCCTCATATGTAACCTTAAGGAAAACTAAGAAGATAATGGATTCAAGAACGGTATTAATTTCTAGAAGGATTCTCAAACCTATTTATTTATTTTTTATATGTTTCTATTTTTAGTGTTTTATCAAAAAAATTTACATTGTCTATGACAAAATTTAGTTATCTTTTTAAAAAATTATATTCAAGGAATTAGCACCTCAGAGAACAGACCTACTTAATACATAATTTAGGTTTCCTTTGATCGGCCTTGACTGCAGGCTTCATCCACAGTTTGTGGAACCTATTCTCAGATAGCGTTGTGGGATTTTTAAACAGAGAGACAGGACACCGAGGCTGTAAGCAGGAAGCAGCATTTATTGATGCTGGCACCAGCTCAGCAGATTCTTATCCAAAGGCTGAACCCCAGTTGTAACATGGAGGGCAGTTTTATACAATCTTGTACTTCTGCATTCCTACACAGCTACAGATAAGGCAAACATTGATTGGCTGCCAAACTATAAGGAAACCGGCTTAATCATTTAAGCAGGTTTTTGGACTGCCATGTCAGTCGGGGAAGGGACGAGGGGGCACAGTCAGGAACGAACTTGTTCGAGCAGGAAGTGGCCAGGCAGGGTCAGGCTGCCACAATAGCTTCCTTGTATTACATCTCCTGACATTTCTAAGATTGTCCTTGATGAGAGTGATAGACGTGTCCTGTGGTTACCCATGTTAATGGAATCCCAAGCTAGGCTGAATTTGCATGGCCCTTCAGCTATGGTAGACTTGGAGTTTGCCAAACATCCAGTTACTCTAGGAAGTTTGAATTGGGTTTGGGAAATAAATCCTGTATTTCACACTTTCATCTGAGATCCATTTAATTCAAACTGGCTCTAAACCAGTCTAATCTTGCACTTCAGGGTACTTCCCTCTCTTTGTACCAAATAGTTTTAGAATTTTGAGCTGCAAAAGAACTTACACAGTTCAGACCAGAGGACACAAAGAAACATATGGATTCTATTCTATGCTCTAATCTGTAGCTCCTAAAATATGTTTAATCGTTAAAAGTTCTATTATATAAAATAAGCTAAAATTTTCTTATAACTAATTATTGAATTTTTTTTTTTGTTTTTTGGATCTTATACCAATATCGTGTTACATTTTTAGTGAGAAAGTAAGAATTGGTTGTTTAATGTGACATTTTTTTTTAAACCTTCATTATGAACCGTAAAAATGAGCTGTGTATACAATGTTTTCAAATATAACCCTCTGATTTATGGAAAATATATCCATAGGTTTATTATTGATCATCAACCAAGGATAGTTTTTCTACTAGTCTTTCACAGTACATATGTAACTTAAAAACATGACATTTTCATTAAAATAAATCACTGCTTTTTAGAAGCTGTGTTCCCTTTTTGTCCTAATTTGAATTTTAATACAATTTCCTATTTCAGGGCCATGGGGTAGGATCATTCCAGAGCTATCATACCTTCGTGGTTCTTTTGGGTTTTTTTTTGTTTTTGTTTTTTTTTAATTCCCTCACTAGTTTCTCTTCTTTCTCTCCTACCTCTCCTCTTTTCTCTTTCCATCATTGACCATGCATCACCAGTTACCAGTTAAGGATAAAATAGCATTTCTGGTGTTATCTAAATGATATTCGAAACCTCCACTTTTGATTCTGAAGACAAAAGAAATGCATTTTAGGACATTTTTTATTCCAGCATACTTTCAGAAGTTTTTCAGTGTCTTTGTGTTTATATGTTTATTTTTAATTTAAAGGAGAGACCAAGAAGTGCAGTGGATCAGCTCTGTTTAGCTGAAAGTACTCGACCTAGAATGACGGTGGAAGAACAAATGGAAAGAATAAGGAGACATCAACAAGCCTGCTTAAGGGAAAAGAAAAAAGGATTAAATGTTATTGGTGCTTTAGACCAGTCACCTTTACAAAGTCCTTCAAGTTTAAAGGATAATTTATTCAGGATTACCCAGGTATATCAATTGCATTTAATCATTCTTGTGTGAAAATCTAATATCACTTGAATCTTAGAATCATAGTTACATATTTTATGGGTTTTCAGATAACTACAAGATGAATAGTTATTTTATATTATTTAACTTTTATAATAATAAGTAAGCTAAGACAGCTTAGGAAAATGAAAATTGCTCCTTTCCCCCTTTGTGGACTTAATCTCCTCTATTGTAAATCAGATAATGATTCAGCTTTCCCTATCTACTTCACAGAGATACTGAAAAGATAAAAGTGCTTTTAGCAAATATAAAATGCCTTGCAGGCTACCAAGATAGTCCCTAATTCCCCTCCCAATATGTGTATTACTCTGTCCTAATTTAACATGACCTAGATTGTAGCAGGAGAGAGCTTCTAAATAAAAGTTATGCTATTCATCACATTTCAACTTCGCCTTATAGAGTGGCACCATTCCATTACTTATTATTGTTACCCCAGTTCATGTAGAACCAACTAGCAGACCTTTTCAGTAGCTTCATTCTAGTCTATCCCTATTAATAGACATGAGTCAACTGAAAGTGCTTCCTTGTCTTCACAGAAATTCCCTTTCATCTAAGCAAGAGCAGGCATTGCTAACGGAGATGCAACTTTTTAACAGTTGAATTAACTTCACATTCTACAAATTACAACATGAACGATTTAAAATAGATGAGGATTTTAAAACATATGAAATAGTATCATATGTTAATATGCTACATACAATATATAATTAATGTGTATATATATATATACTGATATATATTAAGTATGTGTATATATACGTGTGTGTGTGCGTGTATGTGTATGTATATATGTATGTGTATCCTCTGTTGATTTTCATAAGGAAACTTCCTTGTCAGTAAAGATCTAGTTTTTTTTCAAAATTAACAGGTGCCATCTAAATAGCAGTATAGTATGAATCTAAGAATGCTATATATCTTTTGGACAGACTCGAAGGAAAGATGACAACATTAAGGAACTAGACCCTGTCATTAGAGAAAATGACGTAAAACCAAACCATGAAACTCCTGCGGCAGAAATCGTTCGACTAAAAGAAGCTGAACCTCAAAATACGGATTTCAGCAAAGAGGTAGAGAGGTTATTTAGGACAGATATTCCAAAGGGGTAGATTTTTGAAGATTAGATCAAGTGGTAATATTTCATTCTGTCACAGAAGCCAAAGATCTAAGTGAAATGATCAGTTATAGATAATTTGGTTGATTTAAAACTTTAATAAAAGACCAGTCAAGGCTGGAATTAATTATTGTTAACCCAATTAGAGAATCTTACATCCCAAAACAACTAGCTAATAGCAATGTGCTTCATCCCTTTGGCTAAATAACTTTTTATCCCACTAGTGAAGAATGTTAATATTTTTAATATACTTGAATCTAAATTTATATTTCATAGACATTTGACAGGGTATGATTTTTTAATAAACTTTTATTTGAAAATCATTTTAGATTGTCTAATATTAAATGTGGTGTGAAAGCTTTGAAAGAGAAAATTTTTCTTTATTCTTTAGTTAAAAAAAACTGAAAATGTTTTTTACGAAACACATTTCAAACCTGAGCCAAATGGAGTAAATTCTGAGGAAGTGATGGATAAAGAAAGAAACAAAGAAAAAATACCTGAGGCTGTTTCATACAGGTAATCATTAAGGAAAACAAATAATCAAAAGAATCATTCACAAATTTGTATAACTGCTTAAAAATGGTGAACTTTGGAGTCAAAAAGTCCTAGATCCCAGTCCCCATATAGCTACTTAGGAATTGCAGGTCTTAAGCAAGTTATAAAACTTTCTTACGCTGCAGATTTCTCACTTGTAAAAATAGAGATATTGGTAGTATCTGTCTCACGAGTGTGCTTTAAGGATTAAATAAGAAAATAATGTATAGCACCTAACACTGCCTCGTTAGCACCTGTGAAGTACTCAATAAATACTTTTTTTTTAAATGCCAAAGGCACATAAGCTGTAGCAAAGTAAGCACCTCAGCATTGCTTACATAATGACATACTTTAATCAGAAGTCTAAGTTGTCTGATAAGTGTTCCAGAAATTACAGTGATTTGCTATTTATTTTTTAGCTGTGTTTGTTATCTAGCCTTCTTAAGCGTATATCTTCACTCTACCTTCCCTTAAAAAATTACCAGTGCTGGTAAAGAGAAATGCTATGATATAATGTTATTAGAAATGACTTTATCTCTTCAACGAATAGCATGATTGAATTTGAAAAATATTTGGCAATAGCTAATAAAAAAAAATCTGCTGAATTTTTGTTAATAGGCATAGATTGAAACACATCCAATATATTAAAACTCTATGCATTCATAATGATCCAACAACAACAAAAAAATAATTTGTTGGCCAATCTGGGCAATGTTAAGGAATTGACTTATTATTCCAAAACTTAATACATACAGGGAAAGAATCAAATATTTATCTCGCCTTTCCCAAACAGTAGCCGAAGAGTTCATGAGGAAATATTTTCCTATTTAGAATAATTTCACTCAATTAGGAATGAGAAACTTAGACTCTAACTGCTTTCCTAACCCTAAGGAAATAATGAAATTGAATAATACCCCTCAGCAGCCGCTAAAGCTGTTAGGTGAAAAAAATCTGAGAGGGAACTTTCAATGAATGGATCAAGCTGATAACCCCTGAACTCATTGATCATTTTTAACATCATGGAAAGTGACAACGTGTTAATGCAATAGTGCATGACACCACCTGATGAAATATTACTTGCCTTCCTTCCCCCAAAACTTAAATCTGACCAAGCCTCAAAATCATAGCAGTTTATTAAAGATATAAGGAATACAATCATCAAAATCTAGAATATGGTAAACTATGCAGGACAGATAAACCAGTTTCTTCACAGATAAGTGGCAGAGACTTAAAGGGGTGTGTGGGGTGGGGTGTTTTAGATTAAAGTAGAGTTTAAGACACTTGTCAGGCAAATATACTGTACAGACTTTGGATCCCGATTCAAATATAACAATGATATTATGAGGCAGTCAGGTAAATTTGAACGCTGATTGTATATTTGGTGGGTATTATAGATACAAACTAAAGTATTTACAGATTAAATGATATATCTGGAATCTGCTTTAAAAATAATTTGGGGGTTTAGATGAAACAAAATTGGCAAAATGTAGATAATTATTGAAGCTTGGGGCATAGGTTTCATATTATTCACTCTAATATGTTTTATGTTTGTAATTTTCATAAGAAGGGGAAAAAAGAAAAGAGATCAATTGCAAGCAAATGTTAGATGTAAAATATAGATGATGGCATCTTTTCTATACGGTTAAAAAATTGTTTATAACAATAAATTGGAAGAAAAAATTAATAGCATTCTATAATAATTTTTAAAATGTCACTATTTTCATTAGCCCTCAAGATGAAACACAGATCACAAATCATAAATCAGAAGGCCACTCTGAAGAAGATACAAAGGACAGTATTCATGAGCAGGAAGAAAGTGTTGTTTCTTATGAACTAACTCCTGAGGCTTCTAGAGGGAACCAAACAATGGCAGGTAGATATTACACATTTCATAAATTTCTCACTGGTGCTTCCTCTGAACCTCTGAATTTATTTCCCATGTAGTGATTCTAGCAAGAAAGCCACTGAAGTATTTTGATTACAAATTAACCTTTTGCCTTTCCATAAACACCTTCAGGAGGGATGCAACTGGGAAAAGGAGGAAAGGGTGACCTCTGTCAACCCAACCAGATCCACACAGATGCTGTTGTGGCTTGGAATCAGTTCATTCATTTTTGCTTTTGGTTTTGCTTTTAATCTTAACACGTACCATAAATTTTTTCTAATAAGAATATCCTTCATTACTTGGAAAATTTACCCGTTTCTCTGAGGGTGGATTCTCAGTGTTCACAAACCCACCACTTTGGGATCTATGGAAGACTGAAGATCTAAACTGGCAGAACGGATTTGTTTGTTCTCACTCCTATTATAGTAATGGATTATAATCCACATCTGGGGTTTTCTCTGATAATAGAAGATTGTCATCCATAGCATGTTAAAAATTAAAATTTTCTATGCTCTTTTTTGATATTTTTTGGACTCTTCATGTATCTTTTTTTTTTTCCTTTATTTTTCTTGAGGATTTTTGGTGAGGGATGGGTATAGGGGGTCATACCACTAGTGCATTTAATCAGCTTTGTTTCTCAAAAATCATTCCTAGCAATCCTTCCTCCCATCCCACCCCATCCCCCAATCATTTTTCAGAAAGATAACTACAATGATGTTCATTTATTCAGGATTGTTCTTAGGTAGAGCATTGTCTGTGTCATATATATATATATATGTATATACATGCAAATTTACATCATCGTGTCCCCTTGTAACCAATATTAAGCACTCTCTTTTCCTTTGTCTCTATCTTTTATAAGGTGATATACACAGAAATTCTCACTTTTTTTTTTAAATTGTCACTGACAACTCTCAATTATTGTTGTGGCAGGTCTCAGTCAAAGTGGTGTGTTAGGTATATTAAAAGCACAACATCTGTAGAGTTTAGTTGCATGGAACTAAAAAGGCTTTTAAGAGTGAGACCCAACAAGAGTAATTCACTGATAGACACCTGAAAATTGACTTCAATACAAAACGAAACAAAAATTTTTTTTCTTCAAATTTTATTAAGATATAATTGACATGTAACATTGTATAAATTTAAGGTATACAAGGGAAAAGAATGCTTAAACAGTCTTCAAGAGACATTTTATACTGAACAGTCAGTTCCCAGATTACTAAATAACAGAACTCAAATACAACTAATTCCTTCTCGAAACGTGTTCTTATTGTGTGGAGTCACAGCATTAGATTTTCTTCCCCAAGTGTGTCTTAAAGATTTTTATTTTCTTGGTATGTTTTAGTGAAAAGTCTGTCCTCGTCGCCTGAGTCCTCAGCATCACCGGTTCCATCCACTCAGCCGCAGCTCACAGAAGGATCACATTTCATGTGTGTGTAGTCTCAGAAGTACGTTTCCCTTTGCATTTGTACTTTACCTATAGAATTTCTGACTGGAATTTTATTCATTTGTTAGTTTAGTGAATAAAAACAGATTAATTTTGGACTGTGGGTTATGGATAGTTGGCAGAGCTAGTAAGTAGGCCATGTATTTGAACCATGAGCAGTAACTCACATTTCCAACATTGGTCCTCCCAGTGATTTGCTACGTGACAGCATTTTCTCTGTCTCTTATTTCATCATCTTTAAAAACAGCAAAAGTTAGAGGGTATGTATGGCCTGTGCCAAGACAAGCCTCACAGTGTTTTGCAGCTGTGTTCCCACTTAATGTTCCTTTCCATAGTCAGATCTGAGAATTCTGTTTAAGTCATTACATGTTGATTGAGTAATGTTTTTTATAGTTAGTGTGACATATCGACTGCATTGGGAGTTTGTTAATTATTTTAAAGGACAAAGAAATGTTTATGGTATGGCTAGATAGATGGAATATTTTAATCTTTAATATCTATCAAATTACTTCTAAATATAATATTAAGTCAGGGAGACAGCTACTAAAATAGCCATGGATTGGGACAAGGAGAAGGAGAAAGCCTTTCTTGAATAATGTTCTTTAGACCACAGTTTCAAAGCTGAAAATAATATCTTGTGGTCTTACTTTAAAATTTTATACAATCACAAAATTCTGCCTGCACTTTTGTACATAACACACTTTTTTCTCTCACAGTATCTATGAGATCTAGTAATGTTTTGTGCTTTAGGGTCACCACCAATTTCTTTGTTATACAATTAAAAGCAGAGAAAAAACTTAGGGACTTTATGAGCATTGTGACTAACACATTCTCTAATTTTTAGATTCTCAAATAAGTACAAGTACTAACCTGACTACATTTATTCAGTAGTGCTTTTTTCCTAAAATCTACTTCCATTCATACCTTTTTGTAGCAGCTATAATCTGTGCCCTTGCTTTCAGCCAAAAAGATTTATGTTTAACTGTCTTGTCATATTTGTAACTTTTATTTGAGATTATGTCAACCTGCAGCCTGGAAGAGGGCTTTGTTTGCTGTCAGTTGGGTATCGGTGCAGGATTGACATCCTTTTTGGAATTACAAACAACCTATTTGTTATAGTCTTACCTGTGTCTTGCCTCTGTCACTCATATATTTAAACTTTTAACTTAATATGTTCAGAAATGACAGTTGCCATTAGTGACAGAATAACGGCAGACATAGGAATAATAAACACCGTGCTCATTTGATTGCTGTACGAAGAGTTGATCAATGGCCTCTGTCTATCTTAGTGGAGAAATATACGTTAAAAGCCACTCTCCTTATCTTTTGGTTCCATAAACAGGTTACAATTCATTGTACATAGACCATTCTGATAATAAAGAATGTTCACAGTTAAAACTTGAGTACATTTCCAGGTTCCTTAAGTTGTTATTATTGGATTTTGTTCTGTTTTACTTTTATTCCAAGAGCCAGTGGCATTACATACTAGAATTAGGTATAGTTATTGCCAGATATTTTCCAGTCTTGTGGCTTGCAGCCACCACAAACTAGTAGTAACACTCAAACTTATTTTATATCTTCCTATTGTTTATATGTCATCTTTCTAATAGTAATTTTGACAGAACTTAGGAAAGTTTTACAAATGACACTACTGTGTAGGTAGCTTAATATATTCTTAAATATTATAGTGAAGTTATGCACATCTTTGCTCATCTTGTTGATCTTTTGGATTTAGCCACAAATTTGAGTACATTTTTATTCCGAATTATTGTTTGATTGTATTATGTTTCTTTGCTTTGTGAGTTAAGCTTATGGAAATGAAGAGAAAAATGTCTTTTAATTGTATTATGTTTTAGGATTTTCATGGCCATGCTTGTCAGTTGTATTTGTTACAGAATGTCACCCTCAGTTACTTTAGGAAATGGTCGTTCATTAACTTGCAGTTGTCAAAGTAAATTTCCCTCTCTTTACTTTTCAGCTATACTGACTTCTGTTGAAACCATTCAAACTTAAGGACATGACCTTCAGCAATGTGAGAAGATATTGTACAGTATATTTTAAATCTATGAAATTCATAGTTCTGATGCTTTTGGCCACAGAGCATCACTTTATCACTTCTGGAAAATGTTTATTCCAAAACAGCTTTAATGGCTCATATGTACACTCTGTAATCTCAAGGTTATTATTCTGACACCAGCTTGCTGCTATGATTTCAGAGCACATAAGTAAAGGTGCTTTTTCCTGTGCGGTCTCAGCCAGAGCTTACATAGTTGCTGATATCCAGATTTTGATGTTTCTAAAGTCTAGGTGGAGTTATATTTTTTCTTTTCAGTACATCAATTTAGTTATTTCCAATGAAGCTTGTTTTCCCTTTTTTTTCCTCTTTGTTCCCATTTCGGCTACTGCAATGCTTTGTTTCACACTTGATTTGTAAAAATTTTATATATAT
>NW_006436288.1:5473230-5486251 GCF_000325575.1 Pteropus alecto
TATTTAAAATATGCCATTTTATTATTGCTAAGTGAAGTATGTCCCGTTTTCTGCTATAATTATTTCTCAGTCAGATTGCAATGTCAGCAGTTACTGCCACACTCTTGTCAGCTTAAACACAAATGTTATCGCTTACTTTTTCTTGAAAAACAATTTAAAATGTAGGTATTTTGAAGTACTGGCCTTATACTTCATTGGAATAGATGTGTACAGCAATAAGCAGGTTTTCAAATCCAGTACTTAGTTTGTGTACAAATGTAATTATGTTCATTGTGTATATATTATACAATGAGCACATGTAATGTAAGTATTAAAGGCTACTTACTATTGTTTAAATGCAAATGTTCATATCTCATTTCTTTTTTATCATGTTAAATAAATGTTGATGTTCTTATATCACTCGCGTTAGAATTTTTGCTCTTTCCATCTAAAATGGAAATTCTGAAGCCCAAGAGACTTCTTGAAGTTAAAAAAAGGATCTATTAATCTTAGCATCGTAGACAACATCATAAAAGGACCTTTTCTGTCATCTAGTTAAACCCTCCCATGTCAAAGTTAAGGAACTCGAGGCCCAGAGAGATAAATTAATTTGGCCACAATCACATTTCATTTAATGACAGAATTTGGACAAGAATATAGTTTTCCTGACTTTTCCTCTTAAGGCCATAAGCTCAACACCACTGGGCAAATTTAGTGTTACGAAGTCTTCTACACCTGTTTCTGTTTGTTTCCAAGTTGTAGAAGCTAGCTAGCTTCAAGCATCTGCAGTCTCGCTCTTCTCGGCGGATTGGACCTCGAGAGGGCATGTAGGGTAGAGGGTCATTTCTCTGACATGAGTAACCAGAAACCATTTCATCATAAGTAGGACCCTCAGAGATCATTTTCGCTTTCAATTCATTCTTTGCAGATGTTCACGCTCTTCAGAATCAATTACGTTTTCTTTCCTCTATAATCTTTTGTCCATGCTATATATATTGTTCCCAGGGTACAAGGAAATTTGATGTTTTTGGATTCCTATATAAAATGGCTGAAACTCAATTGGTACTGGTCAGTCTTCCCTTTTTTTTTTTTTTTTTTTTTTTTGTAATGCTATATTAAAAGGACTTAGATTTAATTCAAAATGCAGATGTATAAAAATTCATCTACTCCCAAACAAACACACAAAAAGAAATGCAGATAAATACAGTCTATGTTATAAGAAGTGAATGAAAAGAGAGGCTAAAATGGAAGGAGAGTGTTTAGCTATCTGAATCCAAATAAACATGTTTACACGTATTAAACATGTTTAACCTTTATCTGAAGATGTGACATAAAAGTCTTCTCAAAGGAAATAGTCAACAAATTGTTATTTCCCTTTATTTACAATAAAGTCATTGTTGCAGATCTTTTGCCAGTGTATTGGGGGGACAGTTCTTTGTTTTTTGTTGGGGTTTTTCTTTGTTCGAATATTGTGTGTGTGGTGTATGTTTTGGCTGGGTTTTATTAAGCACATTGTTTAAACTATTTCAAGAAGGAAAACTGTCCCATACTGGGATACCTGGCTGCTTGGGGTTTGGAAAAAGCAGTCTAAAGTAGTTGTAACTCTTGTCAACATTTCAAAAAGCCAGATGAAAACCCTGTGTACAAACAGGAAGTCAGCCCAGGAACTTGTTACGGGATATAGTAAAAGGGACTAATAGTTCCTAAAATGTTTGAACTAGATCAATACTTTCTCACCTAAAGCTCACCTACCCAACTCCCCTTCTCTTATTGGAAAAGGGCTCAGAGAACCCAGGACATAGGGAGATCATGGTTAAGAAGGGCAAGTACTCCAAGTGGGGGGATCTGTCACAAGAGCAATTTCTCAGGCATAGGAACAAGCACCAAAGTTTAGTGCATGCCCTGTTGGGTTGACTACTCAGTCATCACATTCAAGTCCCCACAGCTTACTTGCCTCCAGTTTATAGAAAGTTGAAAGTCAAACTCCTGTGATGGTCAAAAATTAACCATGAGCGAGCGATCTGCAAACTTTTTGCTTGCACATCCCCCCAGATTTTTTTCTTTTCATTCTTTGAACCTCTTTATTTTTAAAATTTTTATTATGGTGACATTGGTTAATGAAATCCAGTAAGTTTCAGGTGTGCACTGCCCATATTTAGATTTTTCTCTGTCACCACATATTTGACCCCTTTAATCCCCTACTTACCTACCTCCTCCCTCCTACCCTCTGGTAACCACTAGTCTATTGTCCATGTCCATGAGTCTATTTGCTTATCCTGTTTGTTTGTTGCTTTTAGGTTTATATCCCACATATAACTGATATCATATGGTTTTCAACCTTTTCTCTCTGTCTTATTTTGCTTATCATGATTATCTCCAGGTCTATCCATGTTGTCGCAAATGGCAGTATTTCATCTCTTATGGCTGAGTAATATTCCACTGTATATATGTACCTCAGCTTCTTTGTACAATCCAATTAAATCCAATTAAAAATATCCAAAAAAATATTTTTAAACATATACCCCTTTGCACGTTTTCAATTTGACATCTACAACTTTTCATAAGTTAAAATAGATGAAAAAGGTGCAATTTTTAGCATATTGTAAATATTGCCTTTAAAAATAAAACTCTTAAAAGTTTATTTTTATTTTTTTTATGACATTGGTTAACAAAATCCAGTAAGCTTCAGGTGTACAATTTAACAGTAAGGCACATATATATTGCATTGTGTGTTCCCCTACAAGTTTTATAAAAACATTCAACAGAATCTAAATATTGCTTTGATACTTTAATCCATATTTTAAAAATGCAAACAAGTTTTTTAATAGCAAACTTTCTCTCCTTGAACTTATATTTCCATTTTACTTCCCCAATCATACTTGATCACAACAGTTTATGATTTGTCAAATTTAAGTATTTCTTATTCCAACCATCTCTGTGAAATCTTGTTGCTGGGCCATTGCAGTTATTTGCTTTCTCACCATCCTAGAACATTTTACACCCTGAGGTCCAAGAGCAAGATTCAGAGAGGTAACCTTTTCATGTGTAGAGGAGAAAGGAGCTAATGTGAAAGGGGAGCCTTGACCTCAGGAAGCTTGGGGGGGTAGTCTGTTCTAGGCAGCAGTTTCATATTAAAGATAACAATCTAGATACTGCATCCAATGAAATCGTCCTAGCCCTGTATTACCCTGGAAATGCTTCTGTGTACTGATTTAAAGACTGCTGCCCTAAAGTAGCCATTAAAATATCTGTAAGTTTATTGATTTATGCATATGTATCACTTTAATCATATAAAGGCTCTATATAGATTTAACACATGGCAGAGGAACTTATTATTGAACAAGTTTGAACAAGTGTATGAATATATAAGGAGTAAATCGATTCACTTAATGCAGAAACAAATTACTTCTTGCTATCCTAAAGTAATTTGGAGCTTTCCCAGAATTCTCTCAGAAAAAAATGGATGACATCTTTTATCTGTAGGCTGAAAATTAATCTTTGAAGTGTGTGGCTTGTATTGGTAAAGCAGAAACTTAAAATATTTTAAGTTTAACTTTTAAATTTAACTTTAAAATTTTTTTTATGGTGACATTGCTTAACGAAATCCAATAAGTTCCAGCTGTACATTTTAACAGTAAGGCATATATATATTTACACTGTATGTTCACTTCCTATAGTTAGATTTCTTTCTGTCACCACATATTTGACCCCCTTTACCCCATCTACTTCCCCCACCCCCCTCTCTAACTTTAATTTTAAAATAATTTACAGTGAAAAGTTAACCTAAGACATAAGGTAAAAGACTGTGTCAGAGGCAGCGGGGGAATACAGCAAGACTGTTTCATGTAATTCAAGCCAAGGACATTTAAGTATAGAACTCCCGAATTATGTTCCTCACAAGCTGACTGCCTCACAAGCTACTGGAAAATTCCTTATGTTCTCTATTAACCAGGTTCAGAAAAGCCTATCCGGTCTACTTGAGCGAGGACTCATCATTCCAGCTGCTTCCTAGGGAGGGGTCATTCTCAGTTCTCCCAGTGCTGGGAAACAGTATAGGCAGAATGGGGGAAGGGACCCTCTACCACCTCTGTTGCTAGGAAGCCTGAGCCCCCTGCAGACCCTTGTTACTGATTTGGGCCTTTTTGTGTACTGGTTGGAAGCACCGACTCTGGCACTAGATTGCCTGGGTTCAAACCCAGCTCTGCCACTTAACTAGCTATGTACCCTTAGACCAAGGTACTTATCCTCTCTATGAGTAATTTTTTCTAGATATCAAAAATTGGTCAACTAATTGTTATTATTACACTCTAAGGCTGTCATAAGGACTAAGTGAATTAATGTGTTGAGTGTTCTAAACAGTGCCTGGCACCATGTAAATGCTCCCATTATCTGTGACTAAGGGCTAACTTTAGTTTCTAAATTGATGAGGGCACTATTAATTACCTTGTTTGAGTAGTGTTTGTTTTCAAACTGGATCACAGTTGGGTAGCATTGAAATCACCTAAGAGGCGTGTTAAAATACAAATAACAGCCTCATACCTAGAGTTTCTAATTCCATCATTCTGGAGTATGTTGCAAAAAATCGAATTCTAATTCTAACAAGTTCCCAGGTGATACTAACGTTGATGCTCTGGGGACTACACCACGGGCACATAGTAAGACTGTGGAATTTTTGCTTCATTTTTGTGTAATGGTATAAAATAAGGGTAAATTCAGGAGTTTTTATTTACAAAGGTATGCACTAAATGTAGAAAAACTGCAACAGCTCAAAAGATGTTTCACCATGAGGCCCAAAGGGATGAGGGGTGGAGTTACTTGAGAGAATCCCTTACTCTCTTTTCAAGAGACAAAGACAGCCTTAGTGTAGGCAACCCTTCAGGGACTGAGCCGGAAAATAAATATTCTGAAGGCACTGCCTTATCCCTCCACTGTTTTGCTCAGGCTCTCACTGGCTGAACCCAGTGGGATTCAGAGGTCACAGGAGTTGTGTTGGGTGTGGCCGGGAACTCTTGGGGGTTTCAAAGACCTTTTCAGGAGATCCTTGAAGTTAAAACTATTTTCATAACAGTAAGGTGTTGTTTGCCTTTTTCACTTTCAATCTCTCAAAGGAGACTAGTGGAGTTGCCAAAGGCTGTCTGACCTGTGGTACTTCAGCAGATTGAATGCTGAAACAGATGTGAAAATCTAGCTGTCTGTTAATTCAGACAGTAAAGAGATTTACAAAAACGGAAAGCAGTGTTTTTTATTAAAAAGTATGGTATTTATTTTAACGTAATGAGTTTAATGTTATTTTAGATGAATGAGTAAATATTTTAACATTTCTTAGCTTCAATTTCTACTACAGTAAATACCAATGGATAGTTGGTAAGCATGTGAGAATCCTGAGACCCAAAAGTATGAGAACCTCCCCGCGTACAGTCCATACAAGTCAGCCTCCTGTTACAAGGCACAGCTAAAAAATAGGAGATCCAGTGGGACAAATAGAAGATATCAGCAGCCCATTTTCCCCAAGGAAAAAATGCTGCTTGCTGATAACTGCTTGCAAAAATCATGGCATCTCCTTTAATTGAAAGCCCCAGGTTCTGAATGCCATCCAGAGCCTGAAGGCTTCTCTTGGGTCCTGGAGGCTGTGATCATTCACGGAAAATGCTTCAGAAAGGCGGTGACCAGACATGCAAAGGTCTAGAAGGGCTGTGTCAGCTTCCACAAATACTTTTGGATCCCCTCGATCCCCAAGTGTATTTGAATTTTGAAGTTAGTCTTTGTGCCCAATTCAAACTTCCCTATTCTCGTTAGCCCAGGTAACTACAAAAACAATTAAAAATGGGTAAATGAAGACATGTTATTCTATGTCAAAATGGAGTAACACCCATGAAAAAAATCCATGTCATTATCCATTCAAATTACATCATTTGAAATATGTGATTTATACCGAGACATTTGTGTTATTTATAAGAAATTGCTATTTTCTACTTCTTAGCTGACTGATTCTACCTAACATAAGAAAATGAATAACTCATTCCTTTGTATTTGAAGTAGCAACTAAGCTGTCCAGAAACTCGTTCAGGGTGTGCCCTAAGTAGCAGATGCTCAAAGATCCCCAGCTTTTTTTTTTTTTTTTAAAAAAAAAACGTATCTAAGTTATTACCAACTGTGTTGGGGTTGTGGAGGCATCTGGAAACTGCCAAAGGGCAGGCCTGAGACAGAGCTCATGCCTGTTATATCCTACTGGAAAGTGCCAGGGACATAAATGGAGTTGCTAGTGTTTCAACAAATTGGCCCCTCACCATATTCCCCAAGACTGCCACCAAGCAGAGATGAGGGAAAGCAACTGATTCCAGTATGATCAGTAGTCTCACTTGAAATTTGAAAAGAAATACAAGCATTCAATAAAGATACGAACAGATGCTCATCTGTGGCAATCAAAGACAAACAAATTAAAACAATGAGATACAGTTTTTTAACCCATCATTTTGGAAAATGGTGCAAAAAAAGTGATAATGCAATATGGCATTGTGCACTTCAAAATTGGTTAAAAGGTAAACAACACAATGTTATGTCAGTTATATCTCGGTGAAGCTGGGAAAAAATTAAGAAGGTAGATCTCATGTTAAGTGTTCTTACACACACACACACACAAAACCTGCAAAGGGACAGAAGGACACTGGGAAGTTTTGGTTGTCTATTACCTTGATTGTGGTGATGGTATCATGGGTATTTGCATATGTCTGAACTCATCAAATTGTGCATATTAAAGTGTGTGCAGTTCTTCATATCTCAATTATACCTCAGTAAATCTATTTTTTTAAAAAAAGAGTGATAATATCCAGAGTTAGCAGGTATAGAGAAAGGGGTATATTCATATGAGGTTGGTGGGAGTGTCAAATGATAAAACCTTTCAAAAGCATTAAGAACTCATGTTCTTTGATCAGCAATTCTACTTCTAGGAATGTATCTTAAAGAAATAATCCAGTGAGTCTTATTTTGTTAGTAGTTTAAGGGGTCCCTTTATCTCATGCCATAAGAAGTCCCAACAGGGGGAGCCCAGGGCTGGTTGGAGACTCAGGAATACTCTCTTCTTGCTCTACTAAGGAGGTGTTATCAACTGCTTCCATTTCTGTCTCATTTTCCAGAACTAAATGACATGGCCAGTGTCCGGGTAAGCAAGGAATTATCTTTCCAGCTTTTGGAATAGAGGAGGGTGGTGAGAAGGAGGTCGACGTGGGTGTTGAGTGAGCCAAGCTGCAAAAAATAGCCCACAGCCTACATGTCCACCTGTAGGAAATTGATTAAATAGAGAATGTGCATTGTATGCAGCCACTTATTGTGGTACAGTTAATCATGTTCATTGTGTGTGTGTGTGTGTGTCTATATATGTACATATATATGTATTTTTTTATGTTCACTATATTTAGTGAAAAGGGCAGATTATAAAATAATTATTTCACAGGATCCCGTTTTGCTAAAAATACATGTGTATACTATACATTCACAGAAAAACCTGATATACATGATAATGTTAATTCTAGATCTTTAAAGATTTCTATATTCTCTTAAAAAGTAAAATCTCAAATAAATTTTTGACAATCATGTCTTAATTTTAGAATAAAAAACATTTTTTAAAATATTCATTTCTAAGTTCTCATTAGATGTGAAACAGATTAACTAGTCGATTAAAATTAACTTGAGAGGCCTCCTGCCCCCGCAGAGACCTTCATATCTTAGCCATAAAACTTCCAAGATTGATTCAAAGCCAAATATAAGGAGAAAATCATAAATAAGTCATTTTGGAAAATACAGTTATTTGCAGTCTGTTACATTCCACCTCTTTTTCTAAGAGAACAAACTCCAGCATATTCTCAATCTTCTGACCAAAGCTCAGTCAGCGAAGCCAAATGAGAATTGTTTCAGGATTCAGCTCGGCTCAAAATCATGAAGAACCTGGTTCTGAAGAAAAACTGATCTGCATGCCAAAAAGAAGTCCTGGGTGAGTACGCTAAGTAAAAAGTTATTCACATTGGTCTGGTAGAATTTGATGACTATAAATATGTCATCTCCAAAGAAATCTCAGGAACAGCAACATGAAACACAGGGCTCTCCTTGGAGTTCAAGTGGTTTCCTTTGTTTGGCTACTGATAGGAGGTTCATAAGTAACATAAGACATGGTAATAAACGATTTGCAGTTACATTTCGAAATCAAATCTAGCCCTATTTTCAAAATTAATAGTATAAATCTATCTTGTCCAAAAATCCTAAACTTTTACCCTAACACTATCTGGACCAAAACATTCAGGAAAACTCAAAGGAGGTCTGTAATTGCTTTCAAAGTGACAGTAATTGATTCTCATAAGATTCCTGTGGGCAAACCATAGGAAAATCAGAGTATATACTTTGTAAAAAGAATATATAAACTATGGTCTCTACCTCCTTTTACAAAAGTAAAGAAGATAAAAATTTGGAAACAATAAAGATATAAACATGAGGATTGGGGGCAGAAAGGAGCAAGGACCAGAGAGTAGATCAAACTGAAGCTAAGAGAATAATGAAGGTCAAGGGCACTCAAGGACAGAGTTCACTTAGCTTCATAAAATGGTGAGACCTAAAGACTATACTGTTTAAAATCGAATTTTAAAATGTGCCTGACTATCCATGTTTTCTAAACTATCTGCATTTCTTAAACCTAGCTGATCAACAGAATCATTTGGGGATTTTATTTTGTTTTAATATAAATTCCTGAACCCCACCATCCCAAATTTATGATTCATTAAGTCTGGAGTCTATCCAAAGAAGCTGCATTTTTTTAACCATTACATTTTTTTAGATAAACTATTAATAAGCTGTAATTTATTAAAATAAAACATACTATTTTAAATGTATAGTTTAGTAAAGTTTTTTTGGCAAATATGTTATATCCATGTTACCTCTACCACAATCAAGGTATAGACCATTTCCATCTGATGAGACCTCCAAATCTTAGCTATAAGACTTTATAGATCTATTCAAAACTAAATAAAAAGAGAAAACCGTAAACCCAAAAATATGATATCAATTACTGAGAGAGTCATTTTCAAAGCTCCAACTAAAATTGTGGTTATGGATTATCTCTCCTTTTTGGTTCAGTCAGGTTTTTCTTAGTAAATTTTGAAATTTTGATATTCATTACATGCATATTTAGGATTGCTATCTTCTCAATGAACTAACTTTTTTGTTATTATGAAATGTCACTTTTTAACTTTACTTTGATATTAATATAGCAACTTTAGCTTTTTTTATGATTAGCGTTTGCCTGGTATATCTTTTTCTACTCTTTTTACCCCATCCATATGTGTCTATATTTAAAGTGCATTTCTTATAGATAGCACAATAGTTGGGCCTTGCTTTTTTTATTCAATCTGACAGTCTGTCTCTTAATTGGATTGTTTTGACTATTAGCATTTAATGTAATTATCAATATGCTTGAGTTTAAATTGCCATCTTGCTATTTGTTTTCTGTCGTCCCATCTGTTCTTCAGTCCTCTTTTCTTTTTTTCTTCTTTTGAATTGAGTGCTATCTCTGCTTGGAATTTTCCTCCCTTTACCATTGTTTGGTAGCGGGTGCGGGGGGAAGGGAGTAGAGCTTGCCTTATTTGTTTCTCTTCTCTTAGGGATCACAGTCGTGTACTGTTTGTTGTCCAATGTCTGAAAACAGGTTTCATATATTTTGTCCAATTTTCCAGTTGTTTACACAGGGAGGGTATATTCAGTCCCAGCCACTTCATCATGGTCCAAAATTAAATTCTGGAATATATATTGTAAAAATATCTAAAGTAGGTCCAAGATGGAGTCACTGATGCTACGCCTCAAGTCAGCAAACCAAAACTTAACCACATTTCTATGCTCAGCTCTCCCAGAAAAGGAAGGCCTGGGCCAACCAATCAGCATTTGCCTGCTCAGCACAAGTTACCTAACTCAGCACTCAAGTTCCCTTTTACCCCATATAAAGAAAGTAGTCCTGCTTTAACCTATCAGCAAGTGCCTAGTATAACTTCCTTGTTCCCCTTAGCTTTGGTCTATAAAAATCTCTCACCTTGTACAGCTCTTCGTAGCTCCTTTCTGTCTGGTAGATTGGATGCTGTTTGATTCATGAATGCCTGAATAAAAGCCTACTAGATTAGTCAATGGTGGGAAAAATTTTTTAAGTGTTTAAATTTAAGTTTAAATTTAGAAGTAATTACAAAAATATACCTGTTCATCAGGAAAAGACTTCTAGAACTTATTTGTCTTTTTATTCATTCAATCAAGTTTTATTGAATATCTATTAAGTGCCAGGCACTCTGCATGGCTCTTAGAGGTACAATTATGAGCGAAAATAGGTATGGCCTCTGCAAACTTCCAGTTTGGGGAAGGAGGAACTAACTTTAATTCAATCACATGATTATGTGTTCTGGTGAGTGCTATAAAGGACAGAATGCTGTGCTATGAAAGCATATAAGAGACGTGATCTAGCAGGTGTGGTGATGGCAGAGAAAACTTTCTCAAGGAAGTAAATTTGATGAACTGAGATCTGAAGAATGAGTAGGAGTTAATTAATAGAAGGGGAAGAAGCAAAGGGCTTAAGATAAGGCTTTGGAGGTAGAAGGAGCCCAAAATCAAGTCAGGCCTGATTGCAGTTTTTAGCCTTAAAGAAGTAGAAAACTTCTGAGGTATTTTAAGCAGGAGATTGATATGATCGGATTTGCCTTTTGAACAGATAACTGTCATTTTTGTATACTCTTACAATGAGAAGATTCCATTGTACTGAAAATAAATGGACTAGGACATGTTTCAGCATGAAAACGTCACACTAATACAAGATTAAGTGGGGTGGGGTGCGGAACAAATGTCAGAAGGATGTATACAATATGATTTCATCTATATGAAGCATTAAAATATTCAAGAAAATACACACACGAACACATATTAATATTGTAAAAGTATAAAGATATGTAAGGAAATTAGTACCAAAGTACCAAAGTCAGGATAGTAGATGCTTGTATTTGTAATAATTACAGATAGAATGAAGAAAGGGTATTATGAGAGGGACACAATCATATGTATTTTTATTTTTCATATACATGAGTTGGAAACATGAATATACATTCTTCCCTATTCCTTTTGTATATCTGAGATACTTTTTAAATACCACTTTACAATATGAAGAATGGATTGGGAAAATCAAGAATAAATAAGGAATAAAAATAATAGTTGATATGAAAAGGCTACTAGGAAATCATGATAGCAGTGTACTTATTTGACTGGTGAAGTGATAACAAGATAGGAGAAACTAGCTATGTTTGAGTGATATTTATATTTGAGAGATAAAACCAACAGGATCAGCATATGCTCACATCTGATCAATATGGCTTTCCTATTCATTTTATCTTGTAATACTTTATTGATTATATTTTTACTTTTATCCTCACTGTCACTATTATTTTCCACCTTGATTACTCCAGCCTCCAAACTGAATGCAGATTTATCTCTTATTTTCAATCTACTTTCTCCATGTCATCATATCACTGCTCTATTTGTAAACCGTAATGATGGCCCTATTAAAACAAATGGTTATAAACTGCTTGCTATTAAGTCGTCATATAATACTACCTTTCTATACATCAATAACAATACTTCATGTGGTCTACCAGCTCATGCCAAACACTGCCCTATACATATCAACTAAATGTTTACATATTTACTAAATTTAATCTTTACAACAACCTGGTAAAGGAGGAACTATTATTTTCATTATTTTACGGATGAGAAAACTGAGATACAGAGAAGTTAAGGACTTGCCAAAGTTTTACAACTGGTGGGTAGTAGAGCCAAGATTAAAAAGCAAACAGGGTTGGCAAGATATGGAGAAATTGGAACCCTCATACATTGTTGGTAGCTTTGTAAAATGGTGCAGCCACTCCAGGGTGGTCCCTCAACAAGCTAAACATGACCCAATAATTCTACTACTAGGTATATACCCAAAAGAATTGAGAACAGATGTTCAAAGAAAAAGCTGCACACAAATGTTCATAGCAGCACTATTCACAAAGCCAAAAGATGAAAACAATCCAATGTCCATCAATGTATGAATGGATAAACAAAATGTGGTCTATCCATACAGCGGAATATTATTCAGCCATGAAAAGGAATGAAGTACTGATACATGCTACAGCGGGGCTGAATCTCAAAACATTATGCTAAGTGAAAGAAACCTGATATGAAAGGACAAATATCATATGATTCCACTGATATAAAATATTTACAATAAATAGGCAAATTCACAGGGAGAAAAAGCAAATTAGTAATTGCCAGGGGCTGGGAAATAGAGAAAATTTTAATTTTCCCTATTTTAATCCCATACTTAATAAGTATGGGATTTCCTTTTGGGGTGATAGAAAGTTTTTGTTGGTTTGTTTTTGATGAAAACGTTTTGTAACTAGATAGTGGTGATGTTTACACACTAGATAGTTGCTAATGTACTTAATACCACTGAATTGCACACTTTAAAAGAGGAAATTTTATGTTACCTGTATTTTACAAAAAAAGAAATCACAGAGGACGTCGAGTCTGTGCACTTAATTACAACAATCTTCTGACTGCCTATCGCCTCATATCTTGCTGCTTGCTCATACTTCATGGAATGTGGAGATCCAAACTGACCACAAAGATACATAGTTCCCTCTGCTTGGGACACTCCCTGCAGGCACTTACTCACATTCTTTCCCTTTTTCTAAGAAACTCCTCCTTACCCTTGATGCAGCTTAGACCTCAGTATTTCTAGAAGACTTTCTCAACCGAATCATCCCAGTTGGGATGAAAAACCCTCTCCTGTGCCCTCACAGCTTTAGCTTCTCCCCCATCATAGCACTTAGTAACCTTGTGAGGTCAGCAACTTTATCACCATTGTAGCCCCACACTTAGCAGAGCGCTTTGCACATAGCAAATATTTGCTGAATGAATAAGTATGTGATAAACGTTTGCTGTTTTTAATAATCAAATTTGATTATCTCTCTTTTCCCAAGGTTACAGA
>NW_006436288.1:5486281-5511288 GCF_000325575.1 Pteropus alecto
AAAGAGAATAATAGGAAATGAAATAATTTCGTAAAAGTCTGGCCCTGTGGCTATAAGAGCAACACATTCAAATGGCAAGGTAAGACCCACCACGCTCTTCACCCCCACATAGAGCATTTTTTTTTAACGCTCACAGCACCTGGTAGTCCAAAGTGGTCTCCCATTCAAGTACTAACCAGGCCCGACCCCTGCTTAGCTTCCAAGATCAGACGAGATCGGACACGTTCGGGGTGGCATGACCATAGACTCATGTACAGCATTTTGCCCAGAGCCATCAGGATAATTAATCTTGTCTTTTCCAATCCTCCCAGCAAGAATGTTGAAAGGGAGGTACTGAGCTGATACCCTTCACGGTGAGCCCGACTGGTCTCTTTTCCTTACCGTCATTGATTGAAAACAGACTTTGAGACTTAGTGTTGGCAGAATACTAAGAATGACCCCCCAGCGAACCTTGCTCCTGTGTATACCCTCCCCTTTGAGTGCGGGCGGAAACTGTGATTATGAGGAGCCATCACTCCTATGATTAGGTTACATTACATGGAAGAGATTATCCGGGTGGGCCTAATCTCTCTGATGAGCCCTTTACAATCATGGAGATTTCTCTGCTGAGTAGCAGAAGGGGAGGTCAGAGATCTAAGGTTTGAAGTACTCTATGCCACACTGTTGCTGATTTGAAGATGGACAGGGCCACGTAAGAAGGAATTCAAGTGGCCTCCAGGAGCAGAGAGCAGCCTCTGATTGACAGCCAGCAGGAAAATGGGGCCCTTAGTCCCATAACTACAAGGACCTGAATTCTGCCAATAACCTGAATGAGCTTGAAAGAAAGCCTTCCTCAGAGCTTCCAAGAGCCCAGCCGAGCTGATACTTGGATTTTGGCTTTGTGATACGTGAAGCAGAGAACCCAGTCGAGGCTTCCAAGACGGCTCACCTACAGAACTGTGAGCAAGTAAATGAGATTATTGTTAAGCCACTAGGTTTACTAATACTAGTAATAGAATGCTGATGCATAGCTCAAACTTCAGTATTTAAGTTTTGGTGGGGAACTTAGTCAATCAGTTACCTATTGAATTCACTATAAAATTGTGCAAAGGAGAACGCGTTCCCCTATAACTCTAAAAAGGGCAGAGAGAGAAAGGGAACGTTCCCGAGTTTAGATGATTCTAATCTCAGAAAACAAGTAGGACCTTTTGCCCCAGAGGCAGGATGCCTGTTCACTGTGCTGCTGCTCCCGGCTGTACTGTTCACGTTGCTCACACTCAATACATTCTTCTATTTCTTTTCACCTTCTGAGTCGTACTGTGGGCATTTGATCCTTTCACCCTATGCTTTTAGGGCCCTGAAATTAATCAGAGGACACCCCCTGAGAAATTCTGCAGCACGTGGAGACAGGTATTACATTCAGCACCTGACAGCTAACCTTATTTGGGTCAGCTTGTCTTTATTGCCTAGTGCCTTTTAATTAAGAGATTAACCAAATTTTGAGTTATTACTATGACATTAATAATAGATTTTTCACTGGGATTACAGTGGGAGCTCACAACTCAGCACTTGCTCATGTCATTATATTCCAGCGACAGTGTTTATCTGTCCAAAAAAACAAATGGACTCAAATGATGACCACAATCTGTTTACAGCAGTGGTGACACTGACATTAAACATGTGTCTTAAATGATGCTAATGTGAATTAATTTCAAAAAACCTCCTCTAAGGTTTTTGTTCCTGGTTCTGTACTACCTATTATACAGGCTGTATGACACAGTTATAGCACAAAAAGGACACTCTATTAGTACTGCAGGGACACCCACAACTTCACCTCTTTTCAATAGTACCCGCTCTAGTAGAATGACAATGATCCCTCCATTTCTTTCATCCTACCAGGGACTAGCTCTTCAGCAAGGATAGTGGCACAAACCAGGCTGTGGTTCCTGCCGACAGCTTCCCCAACCATCTGCCATCCTCACACAAACTGCTCCCAGAGTTTCCTCATCTGATTGTAAAAAATGTTGGAAAATTACCCAGTCCTGTGCCTGGCCCTAAGGAGGCTCTCAAAATATGTTAGTTCCCTTTTCCTTCTTCCCATCCTACTAAGGGCTGTAAAAGAGGGGACGTGTGTTCAGGAAGTCCAACTACCATTTTAGTAGACTAAAATTAGACTGAATAAAAGGGAACCTGGACACAAGAAAAGAAAGCCTCTTTGTACAGAAACATAGCTTTTGAGTTGTTTATTAATGATATTAGGTTCAATGGAACTGGAATGATTAAAGAGTCGAATCTCTTGTCAGGCCAGAAGACAATGTGATTTCTTTAGAGAGAGGGCCATTAAAAGATACTTTCTCTACCAAATTCTTATTTTTGCTCTAGAGATTCCATACCACCTAAAACATCCTGCCTTTGTTAGCTGTTTCTGCTGTCTGCTGCGTTTTGCCTACAAAGATGACAAACAAATTTCACATTAATGAAGCCCAGTCTTGCTGGATGGGAAGGCTTCCAATGAGAAAGCCTTACATAGTTGCTCTGAAACTATGCTGGAGAATAATAGGGGTTATAACATGGCTTTAAAACTCCATGAATATATATCTCAATTAAATCAATCGGTCAATCTGAATTTTTGATGGTTCCCAATGGTGATTCCCTGTTGTAACAAGGAAACAGGCTCTTAATGTGGAAACAGATTTGGAAATTAGGGGAGAAATAAAAGGATTTTTTTTTTTTTTTTACCCCTAGTATCTAATTTATGTGAAATAATGGCATTTAAATAATCTATGCCAGTTTACTCAGCTTATTGGACCCTGGTGCCAATGAGGCCGGGGCTTGCCCCCAAGGGGCCAGGAGATTCAAACAGAGGCAAATTTTCTTCCATTGTCAACAACCCTAATCCTGCTTTGCCATCACAAAAAAATGAATTCTGTAAGTTCCCAAGGGATTTTAAGGAGGCAGTGTAGACAGAGCCTTTTCAACTCTCCTAGGCAAAGTGTGTCTGTATATGTTTTTAATGTATCAGAAGCATCATTTTTATATTCAAGGGATTGCTCTATCTTAAAAAATAAACTTGAGAAACTTAAGTGAATAATGTTGAAGCTCATATTCACAGCTAACATGCCTCTTGACAAAGGAGACTTGGACATGCAAGAGCCTGACATTTGTAAGAGCTTTAGATCCTGATTTCCTTCTAGGTCACAGGTCTCTCTTCCCTTGCCAACCTCATACATAATGCAATGGCATCCGCTTTTGGTGAAAGCGTGATTGATTTCTTCTCTTTCAAAAGCAATCATGAGAATGAAGCAATTAAACTTAATAACACACAGGAGAAAGAAAACAGCTCTGTTTGTGTTTCAGTCCAGCCTCAGGAAGATCATGTGGCTTTTGCATAATTTTAAAGAATTTTGTGACAGGAGTTATGTGGGTTTTTTGTATACTCTTAATTGAATCAGTCTATCCAAACAGCTCACAATTTATGAAGTTAAAGTGTTCTTAAGTAATTGAATAGGCATTTTTTTAGTAGGTATTAAAGGGCATTTCAAGTGAATAAGGACAGCATTGTAGACATAACTTATGACTTGGGCTCATCTTACAAATAGGCAAACATTAATGACCTAATGTCCTATTTCTCCCCCACTGATAGAGCAACAAATTATTATCATTCATGTCAAACAGCAAAGAGTAATAAATTTCCCAAAATATTCTCTTAAATTTTTAATTAACTTACTCCTTTTGTTTTTTTTAATAATCAACCTGCAGGTATACTCAGTTACTAATTCTTTCTTGTCCTTATTAATATGCCTATGTTATGCTTGTTATAAGAATATAGAGAATACTTGTTATATACTAACTGGAGCCAAATAAATAAAATCTACATTTAGTATCTGAATTTAATTTTTCACAAAGTTTTAGAAGTTTGAATTTGGAGTTTTCCTAGAAGGGAAACCCCTAAGTAATTCTTAACTCTGAGTTACTTTATGTCAATTTACCAGTAAATATAATCCATCCATTTAGGTAGAAAATAAAAAAATAATAAGTTATTTTGACCAGTCTAGAAAGTATGTAGTGGCGTTGGTGAGGATATGAAGCAATAGGACCTCTCGTTTATTGCTTGTGGGAATGTAAAATGGTACAGCCACTTTGAAAGATACTTTGGCAGTTCCTTACAAAACTAAACATACTCTTACCGTACGATCCAGCAATTATGCTCCTTGGTATTTATCAAAATGAATTGAAAATTTATGTCTACACAAAAATCTGCACGTGGATGTTTATAGCAGCTTTATTCATAGTTGTCAAAGCTTGAATGTAACCAGGATGTCCTTCAGTAGGTAAATGGATAAATAAACTGTGGTCCATTCAGATAATGGAATGAGATTTAGCACTAAAAAGAAATGAGCTTTCAGGCCACGAGAGAACATGGAAAAATTTTAAATGCGTACTATTAAGGGAAAGAAGCAAATCTGAAAAGGCTACCTATAGTATGATTCTAATTGCATGACATTCTAGAAAAGGCAACACTGCAGAGACAGTAAAAAGGTATGTTTCCCAGGGGTTAGAGGTGGGAGGGAAGTATGAATGTGCAGAGTACAGAGGATTTTAGGGCAGTGAAACTATAATGGTGCATACATGTCCTTGTCCAAATCCATGGAATGTACAATGCCAAGTGTGATGCCTAATGTAATACAAACATGAATTAAGACAACATATCTGCCTTTAAAAATCTCACAGCCTTGTAAGGAGACAGATGCATAAATAACAACAAAAATGCTCCTGGGCTAACAGAATGATAGGTCGTGCTATGGTGGAAGTATGTCCTGAGTAGAGAAAGATCCAAAGAGAAGATTTTTTTCCTATGGGATGGAGAAGACAAGGAAAAGTTATCCTAGAGGAAATATCAGTGGGGTTTGGGACAGGATGATGATCCGGGTTATATTTCCCTTTGCTGCAACCAGATACCAATGAAATGATTCCTAGTATTATCTCTTTTTAACTCCCTAAAAAATGTGTAATTGAGTGGGAATAAGAAAGTAAGTATACCAATTGATATTTTACTTGCTCTTCTGACAAGCTTAGTACGAGGTCCAAATAATCAATGAAAATATTAGAATAGTCTATTCTTCAAACATTTATTCTGTATCTATTAGGGAGCAAATGATAGACTGGAAGAGAAGACATTTTGGTCAAGCTCATGAACTAGATAATCAGCTCATGCTTCAACCTCCAGCTTTTCTTATTTTATATTCTGTCCCTAGGTGATCTTGTGAACATCCCTAATCAGAGATATCTGGAATACCTCTGTCACCAGTGTTCCAGGCACCCTGAGCATATCACTGTCTCAAATAAGTATCTCCAGCTGTTTGCTTGACATCTTCATTTGAATGTCTCAAAAACACCTTTAATATAACGTGATAAAAACCGAATTCACACACTTTCACTCTAAACCTAGTCTTCCTCCAGTTTTTCATCATAATTAGTATCGCTGTCTTTCCAGTTGCACAGACACACCCCAAGGAGCTGTTCCTGACATGCCTCTCCCTGTTCGACAATCCAAGCCACCTCCCACACCTGCTATCCTATCTTCATAGTCCTCAAGTATATGTTCTCTTTCTCTCTCTCTTGCTGCATTTCCTAGATCAAGCTACCATCAACACTCACTTTGGTTTGTCTTCCCTCAGGCCATTTTCCACCCTGCAGAGTGATATTTTCAAAAGTAGAAACCTGAGCGTATCTTTCCACTTAAAACCTGTGGTATCATAAAAAATAAAGCTTTGTCTAGTTTCTGGCACACAGCTTCTAAAGCTTTAGGAATCTCTAAAGTGATAAGAATGTCTTTTGGATGCTATTGAGATGACTGATGGTTGGGGGCTCCTGCACAGTTTCAGGATGGGGCTGTTCACCAGAAAGACCAAACCATTTGATTCGAGGATTAGAACTTTTAACTCCACTCCTCGACCGCTAGAGAGGGGAGAGGAAGGCCTGAGATTGAATTCAATCCCAATTGGCCAATAATTTAATCAGTTATGTCTACACAATGAAACCTCCATAAATAATGAGATTTGAAGAGCTTCCAAATTAGCGAACATACCAAGGTGCTAGGAGAGTGGCTTGCCCACCCAGAGAGGGTATAGAACCTCCAAGCTCCTTCCACCATACCTTGCCCTGGGCATCTCTTTTATTTGGCTGTTCCTGAGTTCTGTCTTTTATAATAAATCAGTCATAGTAAGTAAAGTATTTTCCTGAGTTCTCTGAGTCATTCTAGCAAATTATCAAACCTGAGGACGGGGTGGTAGCAACCCCCAATTTCTGGTTAGTCAGTCGGAAGTAAGGGCAGCCCGACTTGAAATTGGCATCTGAGGCTGACAGTAGTTTTGTGGGACTGAGCCCTTTAACCTGTGGGATCTGACGCTATTTTCAGGTAGAGAGTGTCAGGAGTGAGCAGAATTTTTGCACACCCAGTTGGTGTCAGACAGTCAGGGAAGTGGTGTTGGAAAAGACACCAGGTATTTGGTGCCAGGAAGGGGAAAACATCTCATTTGGTGTCAGAAGTATTGTGAGTAAAAACTGCTCAAAACCCTTCAAGGGTTCCCATTGCTTTTGAGCCAAAGACCGAAATTCCTTAAGGTCCCACAAAGTCCTGCCTGCTCTTTGGTTCACGCATACCTCTTCAGCCTTATTGTGAGCCTTTTTTTTGGCTCCAGTGTTCCAGACACCCTGAGCATGCCTCCTCGACCACCCTTTTCTTCAGATCTTGGCTCAATGACTATTTCCTGAGAGATTTGTCTTCAACACCCTCCCCACGATATACACTAAGACTAGATCTGTTGACGCGTTTCGTGTCAAATCACCTTGTATTTCCTATCAGAGCAATTATCACAGTTCATAATTATAAATTTGGATAATTATTTATTAATATCTGCCTCCCCATTAGAATGGAAGCTCCCATAGCATAGGGACCGTGTTTGTTTTGTTCATCTTTGTAGCACAGCTCTTAGGATTGTGCTTAAGATAGTGATGAAAAAGTAATAAATATTAAATTAATAGTGTTTTATAGTGTACTGAATAAAGGGCTGTTAATTATTTTTCACAAGAGTATGAGGTTTGCCCTTTTAAGATGCTAGAATGAAAAACGGGGCCATTATGCCATTTTCTAAAAGCCCAAGGGAAAAGATAAATCTCCCTACAAAAAGGCTTCATGGGTTAACTAAAACATCATGTCATTTGCTTTGACTGAAATGATACATGTCAATATGGTATCTCTGATTATCCTACCGATTATAAGATTTCTCTACCTTTGACTAAAGATCAAATTAATGGATACATGCAGTTTTATAGATAAAATGAGATGTAGCAAGGAATACTGGAAATTACGTAGAATCAGTTTAATAGTTTTTACTCTAATAGGGCTATAAAGATTAAAAATTAAATAATACGTTTAAAATTCAAGGTTCGGTAACTAGTGGTGAATACAGCCTAATGGTTAAGGCCTCTGAAGCCATATCACTTATAATTCCTAGCTTTCCAGCTGTATGACTTTGAACAGATTACTTAACTTCTCTGTGACTCACGTTATACATCTCAGTTTATAAAATAAAGATGACATAAATTCCCTCACAGTATGGCTGTAAGGAATTAAAGTATATAAAACATTTAGAATAGTGGCTGACATACAGTTGTGCTAAATAAGTTAGCTATTGTTAGTACTAGTAGGTATTCAGCAAACAGTAGTTCTGCTTGCATAATAAATATTAGGTTTTATTACCTGTTCAAAATTTTGTGTCAGTTCAGGAAAAATAATGTAAATCATTCTAAAAGAGAGTCACCAGATAGAAGATACATCTCATTTATAAATTTTTTTTAAAAATTGTTTTACACAATAGAAATAATCATTTGAAAGTTCAAAAGCACGTACTAAAATAAAGCAAGATCTGAGTCATAAGGTAACGAAATGGCTAAAGTACCTAGTCATAAACTTAACAAAATATTACTGAAGAAAGAGAGACATACCATATTTCTAAATAAAAATATAGCAGCTGTCCCATAAAATCAGTCTATAAAGCCAATGTAAGTCCTCATCATTTCTCATAAGAATTCTTTATGTAAATTGAAAAGCTAATTCTAAAATTCATTCGGTAGAATAAATAACAATGAATAGAAAAGCAATTCTAGAGAAGGAAGACTAGTTAAGAAGGTTCATCCCATTAGATATTGAAGCCTAGTCTGGTACAATAATCATTAAAACCATAAAGATATCGATATTGGGTATAAGAAAATATAGCCACCAAGGAGAACATCATCCAGAAAGAAGGACTCTTTCAAAAGGATAAAGAAAAGATGGACAAAAAAATATTGAAGGATAAATAGTTATCTCTTTCTCACATGTCTGTTTATGGCTCCATAACTCATTTCTTTTTAATGCTAAATAACATTCCATTGTCTGGATGGATCACAGTTTCTTTATCTATCCACCTACTGAAGGACCTCTTGGTTGTTTCCTAGTTTGTACAATTATGAATTAAGTTGCTATGAATATAAAATTGAAAGAAAAATAGTTATCTCTTTCTCACACTGTTCCCTTAAAATAAACTCCAAATAGATTAACCACCAAAAAGTTAAAATCTCACAGAGCAGAAAGTATAAATTACCCATAAGAAAAATTTTAAATGAAAACTGAGATAACATTTTTGGAGCCTATCAGATTGGCAAAGATCCAAATATTTGATAAACACTTTTTTGTAAGACTGAAAAACAGACACAGAAACTCTCATATTTTGCTAGTAAGAGTATAAATTGGTACAACCTCTATAGAGGAAATTTGGTGGCACCTATAAAAATTACAGAGGCACATTTACCCTAAAAACATACATGTACACATGTGAAATGACATACATTGAAACAGTATAGTTTGTAATGACTGCAAAAGATTAGAAAAAAACTAAAATGTTCATTGCCAGGAAGTTGGTAATATAAATCATGGCACATCAAAAGTGTTGATATAAGAAACATCCAAAACATATACAGAATTTTTATGAGTTTGAGCTAAACTGATAATATATGCTGGGGAGCAAGATATCAAATGCTCCAGGGAGAATAACAGTTTTGCAGTTTATTTTATGCCTTTGAAATTAAGGAGGCAATGTAAGGAAGATTACATAAAGGAGAGAAAAAGCAAGGCAAGATAGTTAAGATTATTTGCTCTCTTGAGAGTAGTTACCTTTTAGAAGGAGGGATCTGAAGAGGCATTTCATAGGTATGTTAACCTAGATGCACAGAAACAATAGAAAGGGCTTGCTTAAGGCAAAGATAAGCCTTTTGCTAAAAAGTTATATGCCTGGGATGTGACAACCCACTTTGACAGACCCAGTTAGGAATTTGTGATTTATTACAGCACTCCTTTTCTGTCCACAATAGCATAGAGCTACCAAATGGACTGAAAAAACTGAAAATACTGATGCAGAAATAGCTCCAAGATATACATATTGCCTTATTTTTTTTGGTTAAATTTTAAGTAGACTTCACTTTTTAGAGCAGTTTTAGGTTTACAGAAAAATCGAGTGAAAAATACCGTTCCTGTATACTTATACTCCCTAACCCCACACATGCACAGCCTTCCCCACTAACCAGCACCAGAGGGGTACATTTGTTACAGTCAATGAACCTACATTAACACATCACTGTCACCCAAAGTCCATAGTTTACATAAAGGTTCACTCCTGGCATTGTACATTCTCTGGATTTAGACAAATAAACAATGACATGTATCCGCCATTATCATATACAGAATGGTTCCACTGCCTTAAGATCCTCTGTGCTCTGTCTATTTATTTCTCAATCCTCCAACCCCTGGGAAACACTCATCTTTTTACTGTCTCCATAGTTTTGCCTTTCCTAGAATGTCCCAAAGTTGAAATCACACAGTTCGTAGCCTTTTCAGATTTGCTTCTTTCCCTTAGTAATATCCATTTAATTTTCCTCCATGTCTTTTCAGTTTTATAGCTTATTTCCTTTTAGTACTAAATAATATTTCATTGTCTGGATGTAGCACAGTCTATTTATCCATCCACCTACAGAAGGACATCTTGGTTGTTTCCAAGTCTGAGAAAATTATGAATAAAGTCGATATAAAGATGCATATGCAAGTTTTTGTGTGGGTATAAGTTTTCAACATATTTGGATAAAGACCAAGCAGCATGGTACTGTATTGTATCGTAAAAGTATGTTTAGTTTTGTAAGAAACTAAGAAACTGTCTTTTAAAGTGGCTGTACCATTTCACATTACCAACAATGAAGGAAAGTTCTGTTGCTCTACATTTTTATCAGCAGTTAGTATTGTCGGTGTTTTGGATTTTGGTCATTCCATTTGGTGTTTGTTTTAATTTGCAGTTCCCTAATGACATATGAGTTGAACATCTTTTCATATGCTTACTTGCCATCTATATTCTTTTCTGGTGAGATGTCCAAGTCTTTTATACACTTTTTCATCAGGTTGTTCATTTTCTTATTGTGAGGGTTTTTTCCCCTGACACCAAGTATCTAGCGTCCTTTCCAACACAAATCAATTCTCTAGTTCTCAGACACTAACCAAGTCTCCAACAAATCAATTATTTCTGGCATTATCTACCTGGAGTCAGTCCCAGATCTCAAAAGTTTTCCTCCACTTTAGATAACTCCAAATGAGGTACCCAGCTACTCATACTTTTGTTTGAACAACTACAAATTCAGGAGTTCCCATGAATACCTCTCAGGTTCAATAGTTTGCCAGAAGGGCTTTCAGAATTATGTCTTTTACAAATATTTTCTCCTAGTCTGTGTCTTGTTTTTTCATTCTTTTTGCAGTGGCTTTCATTGAGCAGACATTTTTTATTTTAATAAGAAGAGTTTATTTTTTTATTTTTTATTTTAATAAGAAGAGTTTATTATTTTTTTCATGGGTCATGCCTCTGGTGTATCTCAAAAGACATCACCATACCCAAAATCATCTAAGTTTTCTCTTTCCTATGTCATCTTCTAGGAATTTGGTACTTTTGCCTTTTACATTTAGGTATGTAATCCATAATTTTTGTGAAGGGTATAAGGTCTGTGTCTAGATTCTTTTCATGTGGATATGCAGTTGTTCCAGCCTTTGCTCCTTTGTCAAATTACATATATATGTGTGTATGTGTGTGTATATGTATATACACATATACACATATATGTATATATATATTTAGTTCATGAAAAAGTGGGACACAAATTAATATTTCGTTATGCTGCGCTTTGTATAAAAATAAAAATTGAGATTTAGAGAATACATATATGTAGTTACTTAAATATTCATAAAATGTCCATTAAAGAATAAAATTCAACCAAGTAAGTTTGAAGATCTTGTTGGCTTTATTAAGTGATTCCTGAGTCAAACAGCATCCCATTTAGCAACTAGAAAGGCACTCTGAGGAGCTGTACAAAATGGAAGAGTTTTATTAGCAGCAAGAGGGTGAGACTGAGAAGAGTGGATTATCTTGGCAAGGGCACCTTCCTTTAGGGGAAGGAAGAGGGCTTATCAGGTAGATGACCTCACTAGTGCTGACCAGGAAATTCCAGGCCTATCCTTTTAAATATTCCACTCTTGGGAGAGTCTGCAACTGCAATTAGGTTAATTATTAAGTTTTAATTTAGTGATGTGGCTTAGCAAAAGTGACTCCATTTTTACCTGTTGTTTCTTTCTTTTTTAAAAAACATATCTCAGGAAAAAAGTTACATCCCTCACAGCAACAACAATGAAAAATAAACACAAACTTAAAATAGTAGCTGCTTTGCAAAGGCAAATTGGGCAGCTGAGGGGTAAGAGTGAGAGGACTTTTCCTATGTACTCTTTCTCAATTTGGATTAATGTGAGTAAATTACCTATACTGTCAAATGACAGAACAAAAACAGTTTAGCAATGAGTTTGATGTTCTTTTTCAAGGGAAAATAATCCATGGGTGTGGAGAGTACAGTGCCTCAAAAGCAGTAGAGCCCTCTTTCTGAGAGATTTGGGGCTAGAGTGAGTTTTAGAGTTTTATAGAATATTAGAAGAGGCAGGGGGAAAATGGAGCATGATTGGCTAGAAGATCGAGATTTCCTTATAAGGCTAGCAGGTCCTGTTTTCTAGGGTAAGGTATGCAGCTAAAGCTCAATTGTGATTGGTGTATGTTAAGTTTTTTGAAAGGTGTTCCCACAAGTGCAGGCTGATTTAGGTTTAGATTTGTGATATGGGTCTGGCCACTGGGGTAGTCCCCATTTTGTGGGTTCCAATATACCAATTAACTTTATCAATAAAAAAAAGGAAGTGTGAAAAATGCAAAAATTAAAAAGTTTTATGTGTATTTCTTTCTAGAAGATATATTTTATGTGTATACATGCGAGTATGTATATCCCTTTTCTACCTTGAACAGAGTTGGCATAGGATGGGAGGAAATACACAAGGGAAGAAAGACACCCCAAAAAAGATCCAACCTGGCTACAAAACCAGTAATTTTTAATTAGCTTATTTAATTTTGTAATACAAAGCGAAAAAAAAAAAAAAAATTCCTGTGTCATTTAATCTACCTGCATTGGTATTTCCCTGGCAGGTGGCTGCAAAATCATATTAGTTCAATTACAGAACTTTGCATCACATTAGGCACAACTATTTCCCTTGGGTCCTAATTAAACAAGGTTGAATTAACTTTCTGCCTACAGCATTTGTGCTTTAAAAAAAAATCCTTATTGTATTATTCACTATACACTCAGAAAATTTTTTAAAAGAGTGAATAAATATCTTCTCTCAAAGGGTTAAATGCAGAAAAAAAATTTAAACCCACTGGAAAATGGCTTCCACATTCCAAAGGATGAGGAAGGAAAAGTATGAAATCATTTTGAATGGATTTGTTCAGCGGGGGAAGAGCTGGCTCATTTTCCACGTGGGCTGCCAAGTTCACCAGCCATGGGGGAAAACAATTTTACTCTTACTTTCTTACCTCACATACTGCAGTCTTGTGGAAATGAAAATCCCATTTGGAGATCAGATTCTTCAGATGGATTTAATTTATATACCATTTGACCAAGTCAATCAGACCAGGCTTAGTATGGCTTTTTTCATTATAATGTTGTGGGCTTCGCTTGGAATTTTGTTTTCTAAGTTACAGAGACCAGTTTAGTAAGTATTGAATCTAGTTAAGGCTTCGTAGCTAATTATCTTTGGGCTGCATTAAAATTTTCTCCTGAGCAATAATTACGTTGCCTCTCCTTAAAAGCTAATTTTCTGAATCGTCTGATTTCACCTTCTAAAATCCAGAGTTTTCCCAGATGCATTGGTAGCTAAATATGCTCAAGGGAACTGATTTCAGCCTGTAGACTGCCTGTTTGTGTAGTTGTCAGAAATGTGCAAGAATGAAGCAGACCAGGGCAAGAAAACAGTACAATTAAAACCTCTCTTCTCAGAGATCAGACTGTCTCATTCTAAGATAGAGCCCGACGTCCTAACTTCACGGTGAAGCCTCCTTTTCCTTATTGTTTGAAAATATAAATAAATGAATTAATTTACTCTATCTTACAGAGCTGAAGCCTGTTGGATTTAACAGACGATTGCATACCAGCATGCGCACCCACACCCTGGAATTAAAGAAAGAAACTTTCGCTGCTATTCTCTCCCTTCAAGGGAAGCTGGAGTAAAGCACACCTCCTGCCACTTCATTATGTCAGAGGTTTGTGCCTCCCATTAGCAAATCCACAGCGAGCAGGGACTTCCTGCCAGCCAAATGGTGTAGATGGAATAGATTCAAATATTTGAGACAGAACGTGCATTGTGTCTGGTCCTTTACAGACGTTTTCTAACTGAGAGAGCCAACATGAACGCCCCCACTCTCTCCACAGCCTCTTGGTGCCTCTAGGAATTGCTTCTCTCCTGTTTCTAGGCTTTAACCACCTCTTTCTCCAACAACAACAACGACAAAATTCTGAATTCTTTGTTGGAGACCCTACAAATCCTGGCACATAGTAGGTGTTCAGTAAATATTTGTTGAATAAATAAAAATATTAAATATGGCCAAATGTTACCTGTTTGCCAGACTGTTGGAAATGATCAGAAATATTTCTGTCTCCTGGATCTTAATAGCTAAGAATTCTGGGGCTGAAAGTGTTTCGAAGCCCTCTCATTGATGTGAGCTTGAAGAGATCTGTCAGTGAGATATTAATACATGTAGATAGCTACATTTGAGGCAGTGCAGGGGAAAGCTTAACATGGCTTTGCAAGTGCTAAAATGCATAATTTGTTTTGGGCAAACTAACTATTGTTACCTAAACTAAAATTAACTTCCATATCAATGGCATAGGCATTGAGGATGGCAACAATGATTAGATTCACTGTAAGCTCTCAAGAATGCTAACAGGTGGATGTGAACACACACCCATTTTACTAACAGATAACTGAAGTACTGGCAAAGCTATTAACAACAAATGATTAAAAGTCAGTTTGTGAGAGATTGGACTACAATTTGTGAGTGGATCTTCCAAAACTATTTAAGTCTGCTAAACAAACAAACAAACCAACCTACTCTCATATTTCATAAAACATAAAGGAAATCATTTTAGGATCTAGTGTTTATTATTAGTTCATGTTATAATAACTATTCAGCTTATTTGAGAATTCACATTATTAGAAATTGGTCAAGGGCGAGGATGTAGCTTACCATCAGCATGAAAACCCCCCTGAGTGGGCCAGTGTCCTGCCTGATAGACTCCCCACCAGCTAAGCAGACCCAGGCTGTCTAGATAGCTACATGGACTAGAGAAGAATGAACTTGCAAAGAGAATTTCTCCTTCTGCTTCTAGTTCTTAGCTCTTACAGAACCAGAGGAGCCTGTGGACGAATAAGGGGTGCTATAATAAGTCATAAATTCCAAACTGGGCAAATCATGGTGAGCAGTCACACCCCAGGCATATAACTTTCTGTCAAAGGTTTATCTTTGCTTTAAGCAAGCCCTGTCTATTGTTTCTGTGCAGTTAGGTTGACACACCCTCAAAATACCTCTTTTCAGACCCCTACTTTTAAGAAGTAACCACTCTCAAGGGAGTACATAATCTCCATTCTCAAGGGAGTACATAATCTTGTTAGCTATCCTGTAATGCAATCCTTGCCTTGCTTTTTCTCACCTTCATGTAATCTTCCTTACCTTGCTTCCTTAGTTTCAAATGCATAAAAGAAACTGAACAACTGTTATTCTCTAGAGCATTTCATATCTTACTTCCCGGGCATTTGATGTCAATTTAGGCTCAAACAAACTCTTATAAACATTCTCTACAGGTTTGGACGTTTCTGTTTCTTACATTTACAAGACCCAGCATTCTGGCTAGGGCCTTTTTGCATCTCTAAATTGGGATTTTACAATTTGAACCTTATAGAGTTGGGAGGGTTAAATGAGTTAATCCATGTAAAGTTCTTAGAACAGTGCCTAGCAGAAGTAAAGACTGAATACTTATTATCCTCTGAGGTCTTGACAGATCTTAGAACTCTACCACTCCTGGAACGTCTCCTGAAGAAAATATATTTATTAAATTTCTATTAAGTTCTTTTAGGGAAACTAGTATTCAATGAACACTAACTCTTGCAGGTGGAAAGCACTTTACATATATTAACTCTTATTCCTCACAATAATTCTAAAAAAGTCACCATTGTTACCCACATTTTAGAGAAGGGAAAATAAGCTCCACAAGACCAAGTAAGGTGAAGGCCAAAGATTCCTGGGAAATAACTGCCTTGGATTTGGAAAAGTCTATCTGACTCTAAACCTGGTCCTCATTTTATATCACCGATGTGTGAGGGATCATAAACCTGCCATGCAGGTGATGCTCCTCCCGCACTTTCCCAGGCCACCTCCTGCCCAGCATGCGCCCTCTGCAGGGCTCTGTATGTCCTCAGGTAGTGCCTTTTTGAAGTTACACGCAGGTTTTCTACATCTTGTACCAAAATTCAAGTCACCTATGAACACTGTTGTCAAGATTGCATAATTTGATTTCCAAAGTTTTTATAAGAGGGAACCTGAAACTCAGTGGGTTTTCAGGATGTGCTGAACTTATACATGTGAAGTGCCTGAGAGTTTCAGGAAACAGGACGGAGACTGAGATGAGGTGAGAGAGGTGACTAGGACACAAAATTTAAGGAGCTGTCACTCTTGTGTTCGTGCAAATGCAGACATGGCATTGAGAGTCCTGCCTCCTTCCATTTTCTATCCCCTGCTTCTCTCACCACCTAGTCCTGGCCTGTCACTAAACATTGAATAGCTCAGGATACCTGTGTAGATACTGTCAATGTAAGAAACATCTAAACTGTAGAAAATTTTAATGAGTTTATTTGAGCCAAACTGATGACAATTGCCGAGAAGGAACATCTTAACAGATTAAGAAAATGCTCCAGAAAATGGCAGTTTTGCAGCTTATTTTATATATTAGAATCAAAGGAGGAGACATAAGAAGGGTTACATAAAATCCACTGGTTGTAGATTAAGGGGGTAGGAGAAAACAAAGTGGGGAAATCCCTGGAATTGGATAAAAAGTGTAACAGAGGGACATATACTTCTTTTACACTGGTGGGTACAGGAGAGTTAATAATTAACATTTACAGCACATAGAGATGGTATGCAGGGGACAAGATAACCATGAGGGATTCTGTGGTCTCCTGCTCTGGTGAAGTGGGTTGTGCCCTGAGGGGTCTGGAAAAAAGGAATTACTTTGACATTCCAAGGGTATGTTATCTTAGATGCAAAAAGACAATGGACAGGCTTACTTAAGATAAAGACTGACCTTTGTCAAGAAAGCTACAGGCCCAGGATGTGACTACCCATCATGACCTGCTCTACTTAGGAATTTTTATGTTCAGATCATCCTATGTGGTTCATTTCGGTCTCTGAGTTTGTAGGGCCCACTGTGCTGGCCTTCCCTGAGCTCGTCAGTTTTTGCGTGTGGCTTCTTTTTTGTCCACAGTACAAAATACAGTAGAAAAGTGGTATGAGGCCAAATCATAAAGAGCCTTCGGAGTCACACGGGGGAGTTTGCATATGCGCCATGGGTAAGTGTTTCTCTAAGTGTGGTGTTGGAATCATCTGTTCTTTTAACTTTAGAATTCCCTAATTGATTAGAAAAGTCTTTTCTACAGACAATGCATGTCAACCTGGCTGAGTTCTTTGGAAAATTTCTTTCTCTTCAGGAAAGAGATAAATGAGATAATATTGGTAAAAATACCTGGTAAAGTCATTGTGAGTTTTGTAATCTTCCTTAATGTATTTTAGCATGTACATTGTGATGTTGTGTAGGTACCATCTGGATTAATCTGTCACCTAGATGCTGCCAGTGTTCTAATCCAGAAGGTATAAGCCAGTAAACCAAATGCAAGGCAAGATCCTTGCTGGATCTGGTTTTTAAAAATTAACTGTATAACACACATTGGGGCAAGTGTGGAAATCTAAGTAGGGACTGAGCCTTAGAGTATATTAAGGGATTACTGTTAATTTTATTAAGTGTGATAATGGCATTGTGATCATGAGGAAATGTGTTTAGGTTGATAGAAGTGCATACTAAAGTATTTAACGGCGAAATGTAATGACGTCTATAACTGAATATATAGTACCTGAGCAAATATGACAAAATGTTAAGACTTATTAAGTCTAAGTGATAAGTATATGAGTGTTCATTATACTACTCTCTCTACCTTCTGTATGTATAAAAAATGTTCATAATGAAAAGCTAAAGAAAAAAGAATGCATAGTCTAAGGGGGCGGTTTTCTGACATTCAGAGGCAGATTTACGAATGCTTTTGTTACCAGTATCTTGATCAACAAATGATTTTGTAATTTGCCTACTAAATGTGAGAAATGGGTTTTACCTGTAAAACTGTGGCCTGTTGACCAACATGGCGAATACTGGAAGTGAGATTTTTTTTCTGGAAAAATGAAAGATATTTACGATATATAATTATCTAAAAATATCCCAGAGACTCTCTACTTGTCTAAGTAGAGTATAGGAATCCCCAGAGGCCTGTAGGCTGTGCTCTTAGCAATGATGCCCTAGGCTAAATCCTTCAAGGGACCTCTGGCCAAGGACACTGGAGGCTTCTGGGTGTTTGATCCAATTGTCCCTCTGGAATCTTGGCTTTTACTTAAAGAGAAATATTTTTGGCTACTTGTATTTACCAAAAAGAATCTAAAAGTTGTGCATGCCCAAACTGGTTCAGGTTAGTTTCCAAAACATGACTTACACATATATAGATTCTCAGTATTTACACATTACTTCCATTCCCCAGTTTTGAACTTTTCACTGTTATAATCTGGGATACATGTTGTCTTTTTAGCTATCTTTTCAAAACAGCAGTGCCCCACTACTCTTTCATTTACCATATGCTCCAGCTAAAGTGATTATTCAATTATCAGCTAGATATACTCTATCCAACTTTTCTTTATTTGAAAAGAAATGTTGTACATAAGGTAACACCAGTGAACACTGTGATGTCCTTAAAGATCCATTCTGTCATATTTCTCAAAAGTTGATATCAAGAATACATGTTTCATTTACCTTGTTATACGTTTCTAGGAAAATCACACGCGTTTTTCTTAAATCTCACACTCACAATATTCTGACACCAGATGTGTGAACCAATACTCCAATACCAGCTGGGTGTCCTACAAGTCAATTCAGTTCTGACACTATCTATCTGGAATTAGAGTCAGATCCCACTGGTTAAGCACTCAATTCCACAAGACTGCCCCCATTTCAGATGACAATCACAGATCCCAGGTCATCACCTGTACTTTTATCCATGGGCTATAAATCAGAGTTCCCAAAACTCTGCCTCGGTTTCAATAATTTGCTAGAACAGCTCACAGATATTAGGGAGACTTAATTTTGCTGGCTTATTATATAATATTATATAAAAAAGAACGAACATTCAGGTGAAGAGACACATATGGTAAGGTCAGGAAGGGCTCCAAATTCAGGAGCTTCTGCCCCTGTGGAATTGGGTATGTGTCACCCTCTCATTGGCATGTGGATATGTTTACTAACCTGGAAGCTCTCCGAACTCCATAGTTTGGGGTTTTTTTTTTATGAAGGCTTCATCACATAAGCCTGATCAATTATTTACTCAACCTCCGACTCCTTTCCCCTCCCTGGAGGTGGTAATTTCCAGTATTTTAAAAATCTGTATGTGAAACTTTGGAGCTTTGGGCAACCATACTTTCTGCTATGTTGTTATATTGCATCTGTTATAATTTACTTTAAAATATTTCCTTATAAACAGTGTAATGTTCTTGTGTGTAAATTAACTTTAATCCACACTCTAGGGGAGGTTAGTCATCATTAGAGTTACCTATTAGGAATTCACACTCTAGGGGTGGTTGGTTATAATCTGGAGTGCCCTAATCAGAAATCCATACGCCCCAGGTGGCTACTTAAGCATTTCAAAGATCTTTATTGAAATTTATACCAGAAGGTTCATTAATTAGCATAAGGGATGTTGGAAGTACATTTTCATTGGTGAAATAAATGGTGTCCCAGATATATGGCTAGCTAGAAATATTTCACAGCCCTATCACTCTTGTGTGAATGAGGTACAAGAACACATAACCAGAGTTTAATTCCAAGAGAGCAGGGATTTTTATTGACTTTCCCCACAGCTTTATACCCAGTGCTAAGAACAGAGTCTGATGTATAGTAGACATTCAATATATCCAAAATATGGTGAATAACTTGCTGGAGATCGCAGCAACCTACGACCGTCTCAGTCTAAGTTGTATTTGATTCTGTGTCATCCCTATCTCCCCAGTGCCTTCTATTCAATTCTTGGTGGCATCTACTAACAGATCTGAACAGAAGTTTAGCTGATTCTGCTCTCTGGATATTGCAGCAGCCACCTCAGAGTGAAGCTCTTATTCATGATGCTTGTAGGCAGGCATGCTTGAGGACAGAGAATAAGAATTTCCTTAACCTTACGTGAGTAGGTTATATGACTTTTTCTGCCCACTGGCTCACCCCCACCATCATGTCTTTGTTGCAGCCCATTGGACAGGGCATAGGAAGAATGTGAGAAGGAAGGGAAAGCAGCTCCCTTAAGAGGATATGATCCCTTCTACTTACAGCTTGTTGGTCCGAACTTACTCACATGACCAAACATAGCTCTAAGTGGTGCCAGAAGGTCATGTGCTCAGGAGATACATGTGGTAGGAGTAAAGGGAAGGAGGATTAGCAGGTTCTGCAAAAACAAAAACAAAACAACTCAACGAAACTCACTTGAAAAAATAATTTGAGGTAATTTACCAAGATGTGTAAAGTACTACAAGGCAGATATAAAAGCAATTAATAAAATAAAGGAGTAAGAGAAGAGGAGAGAAAAAAAGGGTATGAGTAAGATTAGTAGTTAAAATAGATTCCATATATAATTTAATAAAGGAAAGGGTTAGGTTGCCTTTTTTTCTTTTTGTGACTTAAAACCAGTAATTTGTCCAAATTGCTGATATACTTTTAAAAATATTTCACTCATTAAATATTGTTTAGATTCTTCCCTGCCTTCTTAGAGATTTGATGGATAAAGTACTAACTAGTATTATAACATATGCTACAATAACTAATCCATCAACTTCAATTTTAATAATTGAGAGAGTTTTAAACATTGAAAAAAGTATTTGGTTAACAAGCCAGATATAAAGTATGTAAAAAGATTAAAAATGGTGTGTGTTAATCATCTTTCACATTTTGCCTACCCTTTCATTGATACTTTAAAATGAGAAACTGCTCAAAATACCAGACATGCATATGATCTCCCTGTTGAGGAAAGTTGCCAGCCAAAGCAGTTATGTCTCAAGATGGTTGTACTGACAAATATTTTAAATTAATACTATAATCATTATTTGGTTGTGTTTTGGTTGCATTATGATCTGCAGACTGGGGAAACTTTCCTCAGGTTTCCAGTTCTTTCCAACTTTAAGATTCCACCATCCTATAAGATGCTCTGTCTTTTCATGCATTCTTTCTTTAGGCTCCAAGTCAATCGGAGAATGAGGTCATTATGCTGCTGTTGATCCTGTTCCACATGGCAGTATATAGACTCAGAATGAGGAACCTGAACTGAAACAAAAGTGCAAAACATGCTATAGCTGTATCTTTTAGAGAATTTTTTAGAAGTATCTCACATGTGGTATGGCAAGCATCTCTGCTTGATTCTAAGCTGGGTTTGTTGCTGGGGTTCAAGCCTGTCTGAACATGTCTGGCAAACTAGTGAGTCAAGACTGAAAGAAACCTGCTGACATGGGAGCTGAGACTGCTTCCTAGAACAGAACTCATTTTAGTGGTAGAGAGAATTAGACAGGAAAGCCCTATAAGAAAGACTTAGTCACTGGATGGGGAGTAATAAATACAGCTTGGGGTAGCTGTTACTCAAATCTGTCGCCAACCTAGGCCCATGAAAGCATGTCTGGGTCCCTACGAGAAACAGAGCTCTGCATAAAAACATAAAGAGCTGTTTCACTGAAAACTGTATACGACATTGGACACAAGCAGTCTGCTCTGGGGTTCCCCTAAAGAGGTTAACACAGTGACCTCCATTTCTTTAGGCTACACTGTGGCTTTGGCTGTTTTGTTGGTATCACAGATCCTGGTAGGAGCCTGGAGTGCCTAGGAGAACAGAGCAGGAGAAGAGGGGCACTGAAAGAGAGGAGGGTGAGAGAGACTCCCTCCCCCCATCCTGGGGGTTCCCAGAGAGCTGGAGGTGTCCTTACTATGTTAGTAGGCTTGGTAGGTAGAAGAGTCAGTGAAATTCAAGTTATTCTTGCTAATCTGACCCTTAGTACTGTAGCCAATGTATTCAAATGTTATTCCTAATTAAATAGCTCTTATGCAATGGTGTGTTATTGGGTAATTTTTAATTATGTATAGAATCACACACTCTCCAAGTAGGAAAGAGGGGACTATAGAACGGTGATTCTCAATATGTGAAGGACCAGTTTTTTCCCCCCAACTTTTAGTGGACTGATAATTTTTGCAAAATATATTAAAAGTGAATTACCAGAATAATAAAGTAAACCGATGACATCGAAAATATAAGCCCCCAATTTTTTCCCCAAATTTTTATTATTACATTCAACAGACATAAAATTACTCTGTCAAGTTGTGATAAAAGTTTCCAGAAGTTAATTTCAACACTTGTCTTGCTGCAGACCTGTAACAATTAGTGGCTGGTTTGTAGACCACATTTCTTGTACTTCATTAACCTCTTACCTGATCGCACCTGAAGGAACTCCATCACCTGGAGGTCCTGCCTCTAGTCATACTTCAGTGAGTGACATAATATAGGAGAGCACCCTTGTTCTAAGGAGATGCGTGAGGAGTAATGGCATCTGCAACTGAATAGAGAGGGAGAATGGGAGAGGGAATAGAAATAGGGGTAAGGGAAGATGGAGAGGGAGAGAGAAAGAGACTGTAGAGAGGGATGAGACAGAGGGACACTGGTAAAATGTTAGCATTTGATGAATCTAGGCAGGTATACAGGTGTTTATTATCCAGTTCTTTCAAATTATCAGAAAATTTCCAATTTAAAAAACAAAAACACTCTCCCATCACTCAGTGATGGGAAACACAATTTTCTCAAAAAGCCAGTTCCGTGATAACTCATTTTACTCTTTAAGTACAAATACTGCAGCTAGAACATTAATTTGTGGCTTTGATACCTGCCATTACCATGTGTCTAATCTCCATTCATTTTTCACTCTTTTCACCATATCTCTTATACATTAGATACCCTTACAGCGTAACTTTAATCATATCACACCTTTTAAAGACTATCTCGGTATATACCTGTTGTCTTTGAAAGTCAAACTTTTTATTCAAGATTTTCTGCAATCTAATCTTTAACTCTGCTTTTGTTTTCTAGCTTTGCTTTCTCATGGTTAACACTAACGCGAATAAAATTTTTATGCTTTTCCATGTTACTGCTTCTTATTCTCAGAATTTCCTCATACAGAATTTTATTCTATACAGAAATTTATTATTCTCATACAGAAATTTATTCTTTAAGATCCTGCTCAAATTAGTTAAACTAAGATGTAGTTATATATCTTATTATTATACACATCTGTTCAAATCCTACATTCTTCACGAAGTTTTCCTTGATTAATTCGGCCGAACATTGACACTAATCTCCAGGTCTTAATACAGTGCCTGGCACATATACTTAATAGTATACACTTTTCAGTTAAGCTCTCTTAATAGTTCTTAATTTAGAATACAGGATAATATATTCCTTGTCCATCTCAAAGAGTGGCTTTGAAGTTTAAATGTTCGAGGTTAGTATTTTGCATTGTACGTGTGTGTGAAGGTTATCTGTAAACCATAATGCTTCATACTCTTATTTTTATTTTTGCTTTCCCTTGAGGCAACATATAGAACTTATATCTGTCCAAAGGCCTAAGGCAGCATATATAATAGTGGAATGGTCATGGTATTTGAACTTTCCAAGATGTGTAAGAGCATGGAGAATTTGGTTTAAAGCAGTTAGTTCTCAGATCCTCACATCTCTTAGGCAGCCATCCCTAAAACTGATGTGCCTGAAAATGTGCCCTGGGCATCAGAGTGTAAACTGCACTCCTTTTCTCTCCCCTACTTTACAAAAGAAAGGCAATTCTTCCCCATCTTAAATCTTACTGTGGTGCAATACCCCGCCCCCCTCCCCAATCTTTACCCTGAGGCTGGGGAAGAGTCGGGGGTGGGTGGGGGATGCAAAACCTTCAAGACACCAAAAGAAACAATTAGCCTGGGGAAGAGAATGGGTAACCATCCTTTCACAAGTCAGGTGGGTTTCAGTTACTTGAATTTCAACAAAATTGAAAGAGAACCTAGTCAGAGTTGTCAGCTGTTAAATCATTAAAAGTATTTTTTCTTTATTAGATCTTTATGTGTTTTTTTTTGGCATATAATTTGGAGGAGTTCAAAGAATGAAGCATGAGTACTATACCAAAACTCCATTCATTCTCATCTACTTATTTATGTGGACAAGTTTTCTTAATGCTTACACCCATGGAATTGAAAACTTGGAATTAATGCTGAACTCAGTCTCATTCTAGTTGTTAATCCACTGATGACTGGTTGAAAAAAAAAAATCATCCAATTCCATCTCTGTAAAGATGCATTTTCAACAGAATTTTACATTTATGGTTAATATTTATAAATATTGGCAATATATTTGTTTTATCAGTTGAAATAATGACTTAGTTATATAAGCACAGGAAATTTAAAACTACTCTTAAATTTCAATTTATATACACATTTTTATTACAAGGAACTGTAAGATGATCAATAAAACATCTCAAATATAAAATATGTTAAGAAAAAACTCGGGGTGGGGAGATGTGGAACGTTGAGTTCCAGAAGACAAACGAAGTATGAAAATTGCCTAAGTATAGGAGAGATTTTATTTAGGAAGTATTAGTGGATAATAAATCCCTATGGTCTTTGGAGTGCATTGGCTACATTTTAAAAAACGAGAGTTATAAAATATTTAAACAAGCTGAGAAAAAAATGTAGATGTTACTTTACGCCGTATAAGGACGAACAAAATTGTTTTGGAGGGCTCATGACCCCCAAAGCTTGAGGATCTTGAACATTAAGGATTTAACCATTCCTTGAGGTATTCAAACGCAGGTTAGAGTAAAACCTGTGGGTCTATGTTGCCCATATGGATTTAGTACCTTGCATTGTATTATTTATTTTTATTCGTTTTAATCGCCGCTTTTCGTAGACTGTAAGCTCTCAAAAGACCAAGGACTTGTTTGATTCCTGGCTCAGTGCCTTTACACAAGGGACACTCCCCAAACACCCCGGAATGAATGACTTTATCGTGAGAACTCGGAGGGTTGTTAAAATCCCCAGCTAGCCCTGGGGTTTTCGTTCTGCGTGTCCCGCCCGCTGCAAGCCGGGGGAAGGCGTGGGAAGACCCGAAGGAAACTCTGAGCACCCCGCGGGGCGGGGGCCGGGCGGGGCCCGGGTGGGGGTGC
>NW_006436288.1:5511686-5538530 GCF_000325575.1 Pteropus alecto
GAGAGGAGGACGAGGAAGAGGCGGAGGCCGAGGCGGTGGCGGCACTGCTCCTGAACGGCGGCGGTGGGGGCGCGGGAGGCGGCGGCGGAGCGGGGGGCGGCGAGGCGGAGACGATGTCGGAGCCGAGCCCCGAGAGCGCCAGCCAGGCCGGGGAGGACGAGGACGAGGACGAGGACGAAGAGGAGGAGGACGAGAGCAGCAGTAGCGGCGGCGGCGAGGAGGAGAGCAGCGCCGAGAGCCTGGTGGGCAGCAGCGGCGGGAGCAGCAGCGACGAGACGCGCTCGCTCAGCCCCAGCGCCGCTAGCAGCAGCAGCGGGGATGGGGACGGCAAGGAGGGCCTGGACGAGCCCAAGGGACCGCGGGGCAGCCAGGGTGGCGGCGGGGGCGGCAGCAGTAGTAGCAGCGTCGTCTCCAGCGGCGGCGACGAGGGCTACGGGACAGGGGGAGGCGGAAGCAGCGCGACCTCCGGGGGCCGGCGAGGCAGCTTGGAGATGTCGTCGGATGGGGAACCCCTGAGCCGCATGGACTCGGAGGACAGGTCAGTGCACGGAAGCGTTTCCCTTTCCCTTCTCCTCTGGCACTCCTGGGTCCAGGGGGACTTTTTGCCGAGATCCCCGGCCCCTCCCCCAGGCTTTCAACTCGGGAATCTTTCCCTGCCGCCGCGCCCCTCTCGCCGCGGATAGCGGCTTCAAACTCTCAAACCATTTCCCCCCTAACTCTCCTTTCCCCGCCTTCTTCTCCCTTGGCTCTTCACTCCTTACAGACCTAAGGACCGCTCTAACTCGGAAACAGTCCCCAAAGTAGGCCTAGATCCTCTGGCGGAGCAAAAGCGGCCCTTGATGTACACACCTCGGTGCACAAGGTTAGCGTCAGCGGTGTTCGCGAACACTTGTCAGAGCTATAATTGACAAGTGTTTTCCAACATGGCTGGTTTCGCCTGGATTTAACAGAACTTCCTTGTTGGGGGACGGGGGGAACCCCAACTATCACTCCTTATTACTTAAAAAATAATAAGTATTCTTTTATAGTTAATCAGTGCTTCCAAAATTCTTCACGTATACAGTCATTAATGTGGTCTCTGAAGTGATTTTAATAACTTGTTTGCTTTGTGATCAAACGTGGGAGAAAGTTTAAAACGAATAAATTCATTGTAGAAAAGAAAAATGAGTTGATGTCTTTTAAAATAACTGAGGAATCGAAGAGAGTTGGAATCGGAAAAAAATACAGTCTCGATTGTGCAACGTATTAGTATGCTGTTAACATTTTGATATGGTAATGCTTTAGCGTGAGAGTCATGATTTTAGATGATAATATTTAAAGTCATGTATTGGAGAAATCTCTAAAGGAAGTAGCACTTTTCTAAAGCTCGTTAGAAATAACGTGGAGACTTAAAAAATGCGCTTCATTTTTTTCGCGACATTAAAATTGATTGCAATGCTATGTTTCAGCTGATACTATCATTTTTGATCTCTGGAAAACTCCGTATTTTAACTAATTGGTTTTTAATGTACTTTTTAAAAACAACTATCTCATGCATATTATATTGCTTCTAAAGTATATTAGCATTTATTTTGACCATCTGCTAATGTTTTGATGAGCAGTAGAATTTTTAACAATCGCTATTGACTTTTAAGTTTTAAATATTTAAAGTTGTAGGAATTCCGATTAACTGATAAAAACGAACACTTTGGTTTATAGCGAATGTAATGAAGAATACAAGGCCCTACATTGAAAATACAGCGTTAGAATCTGTTTGACACTTTAATGTCTAGTTAAGAAAACATCTTGGATGGGGTCAAATAGACTACAAACCTTAGAAAAATTGTACTGAACTACCTAAGCATGGCAGGAGGGAGAATGTCTTCAAGAAAATTAAAAATTGATGTGAACTGCACAACGAATCATGTATTAATTATTTTGTTATATTCTCCTTCATTGGTACCTGTAGATATTTGAAAGTTGACATAGACAGTCAGCATCTACCATAGTTCTGTTTAACAGTGTACACACACACACACACACACACACACACACGCACGCACGCACGCACACTCACACCTAGCACCGCAGAAGTTGTCAGTCATTTTTATTCTCACAACTGTGGTGCAAGATAGGTATTACTTTGATTTCCATTTAACAAATGAAGAAGCAAGTTGAATGTCTTACTAAAAACAACAAGTGTAGAATGGTAGTGGTGGAGCTGGATCAGAACAAAGGTTCTCTAGTCCCCTGCTGTTTCCACTTCACAAGAATTAGAATAATTCTTAAATAACAGTCTGTGTCAGGTTTGTTTTAAGTTAATATCTGTCCTCTGCATCCTTTTAGGAGACAACGAATTATTGGTCAAGTAATATTTCAGGAAGTAGAGTTTTGGCTGTATTTCATACTTATTAGATATTCACTTGATTGTCTAATTTCCACATCATATTTCAGAGTAAGGAGTAAGATATTGGTGCCTCAAGTCCAAATAAGGTTAATATTTGATACCGAAACATACTTGCTTTTCTTAATGCTTAAACATTAGAGACTGCAAAATAATGTAGTCATTTTACCATTCAGGGTAATACAAGCAATAGATTTATTACTTGTATGAAAAAGCCTTACATTATTAGTGAAACTTGTTATGGTCTTGATAATCTTAATTCTGAAATGTCCCTTTTTTGCCTTTGAGGGTTTTTTTTGTTGTTATTTTAAATTTGGAAAGGATTCATAATTCTTAAAAACTGTTCTGCAGATTACACCAGTCTATGTAGATTTTACAGATTGATTTCATGGTAGGAAGTCTTTATTTTTGTAACTCATGAAAGGATATTGTGGTTTTAAAGTGCTTTTAAAAAACTTGAGGCATTCCTATTGCAACGATTTTTTATCTCACAATTATTCTGTGTATTAGAATGCCTGTTCAGTTTTCTATCATTGAAATTAGATTGCATCTTTGAGGTTAACATACTTTAGAATTTGTTGAACTTTCTTAAATCTTTTTTTCTTTTAAAGAAAGAGTTAAATATAAAGCTTTAGAACTTACCTTTATGGGCATGTATTGGAAGTGTTTGTTGTATGGTGAAAAGTAACTAATTTATAAAATGATTAAATGACACCGGGTACAAAAAACATTTTCCCTAGGAGAGAGTTATTCAAAACCAGCATAAGTGTATTAGTGTATTTATTTTGATAAAGTTAGAAAACCTTAAAGATGATAGATAATATAGGAATTTTCTTTGGGAGTACTATTTAGATGTGCAAGACCCCTAAAAACTAGTTTTACTTTGAATCTAAGCTTGCATTTTTTTTTTTAAAAGTTTTACCACCTTTTAAGTTATTTTCAGAGGCAAAGTTAATTTAAATACAATTTTAGAATTTAAAATGCCTCTAAAAATTTTTTTTGGTTTACAAATTGTTCTAGCTATTGAATCAGATTATACTTAAAGAAAGTACTCTTAGCTTCTTATCTATATAAATGAATCGATAATAACCTTTGATTTGTGGTTATTTGTCTCTTTTTTACATTATGTTGTTTTTTTCACCCCCAACTAGACTATGTCATCACTTATTTTGAAAAAGCCAAGACCTCTTTTAGACACTTTTATCAGCCTTTCTGCATAAATTCATGCATCAAGTGAAAAGAGCATGTTTAAGGATGAGGCGGATAGGGAAGGGCATATAGAATGAAATTTATTTTAAATGATCATCAAAGGTCACAGGGTCTTATCATTTTGTGGGTCAAAATTTTGACTTCTAACCATTTGGGTTGTAAACTTTGAGGTATTATTAATATTGCTTGACAGTGGGAAAACAGACTTATATTGCCCAATTTCCCAGTGATATGATTGGGGAGATCTTTTTCTAGTTATAGAGGCTAAACTTTTAAATCATACTAACACTAGAAGGGGGGCTGCATGTTGAGGTTATTATTGTCAAGCTTTATTGAGGAACTGTAGGTTTGAGGCAATAAAATATTTTTATGTAAAGTAGTATTTTGCTTAAATTTCATGAGACTCTTCGCTATTAACCCCTTTCAACTGTTTACCCCTTTCAACTCTGAAGCAAACAGCTGTCCATAATCTTTCCAGAATTCCTCTTTTAGCTACCCTTTTTATTTTGATTAAATTTAGGGAAAAGAGCTAATAGGTCTCAGTTTTCATTGATAACATATTGTAATGCTTAGTTAAGGAAAGTAGGACGGCAATTCAAAGTGGGATTGAATTTATATGGAGAGATTCTAAGGGGTCGTTTTACTTTTAAGAAACATTAAGACTACTTTGTTGAGTCAGAGAATCCTGTGTGTCGGCTAGTTTGCTACCAAACACAGGTATTTACTGTGTGCAAGGTTCTTTACTGGATACTGTGAGAGAGATGACAAAATGCTTCCCACTTCACATTGCATATTGCTGTGAGACCTAATTCCAAGGTGTAGGTTTTGCCATAGCTCGTAGTTCAAAACTTCATTGACTACTAATGTAAACGAAGTTAGAGACTTCACACCTTTACTGTTTTATTATTTATTGTTGTTTAACACATTTTCCTAAAATTTGCAACTTGAGAGAACAAACAATTGTTATCATATATGGTTTCTCAGAGTCAAGAATGGAGAGGCTTACCAGGGCAGTTCTGGCTCAGGGTCTCAGAAAGATTGCAGTGAGAATGTTGGCCAGAACTGCAGTCATCCAAAGGCTTGTCTGGGGCTAAGAATCCTTTTCCAAGATGGCTCACTTATGTAGCTCTTGGCAAGAGGTCTCAGTTAACTCACCAAGTCATTATCTCCATAGGGCTGTTTGTGTGTCCTCATGACATAGTACCTAGTTTCCCCCAGAGCAAGTGATCTGAGAGAAGCAAGGAAGAAGGCCACAATGCCTTCTTATGACCTACATAATACCTGTTCACAGTTGCTTCTTCATATACCTTCATTTAGCAGATAAATTTTTCCTGTTTTTCTTTTCATTCATACTTATGATACACAGTAGTTGCTGCAGAATTTTGTTTACTGAGACAACCTTCCAAAACCCATCAAAATGCCGCAGTGAATCCTTTCCTGGTCTTTTAAAACGTGGCCTTAATTTATTTTTCCTTTTAATTTCCATGTTTGTATTTATTCTCTAATTTTTCCTCCCCTTTTTATGACTCTGTTCTATAGGTGGAGGGATGTGTAAAGTATCGCAGTATGAAGAGCCTATAATCTGGAGTTAAAGGGTGCAATTCAAGCCTTAGTTTTGCTGTTATACCTGTATTATGATTTTAAGTAAAATCTTTGAGCTTTAGTTCTTCAACTGCAAAAGTTAGGTTTTACTGTGGGGAATTTCTGTTAACTATTCCTGTGAACTTTTCTGAAGAACGCTTGTTATTTGAACGCTTGCTTCAAATATACCATCCTTGTTGTAGAATGGTATATTTTTGAGAGCAGGTAAAGTTTAGCTTGTTTAGAATTGTGTAGTATTTAACACAATACTTTGGAGCGGTGAATACTCACCTGTTAGAATTAAATCGAAATGCCAAAAATAAAATTTGTATAAATAGAGGAGACTATAAACTGAGAGCCAAGAATTGGTGTCCTTGGTTAGATCATTGTATTTGTTATTGATGAGTTTAAGGCCAGCTTTGTCTCTGGGCGTGCACTCAAATAAGGCCTGTGAGATTGTATGCAAAATTTTATGTGAGCATTTCTCTTGGATGTGAACAACTTTTATCAGATTTTGAAAATTTGGTCTAGAAGAACTACCAATTTAGAGGAGACTCAGAAGTGCTTAATGTTCGTTGAAATTGTAAATGTCTATAAACATTTTTAAAACATAAGCATGAGTATGGGAATCTGAAATTGATAGTCACCAAGGTTTTTTTTTTTTTAAACCATTGTTTAGAAGCATTTACTGTATAAAAATGCATAACATTTTGTCAGAGTTAAATGGGAATTTTGAAATTAAAGAGGGAGAAAGAAGTATAGGGAACATAGTGGTTAAGAGTGTGATATGAGTCAGAATGTTTGGATTTGAATTCTGGCTCTCACTTAAGCTGAGTGGCCATAGGACAGTTATTTAATGTATTAATACTCTTTCAGGTTTCTTATCTGCAAAAGGGGGAAAGTAATGGTTTCTCTTCTGTAAGATTGTTGTGGAGATTACATGTAGAGTATTTGGCACACAATTTATTAAGCGTTTACTATGGAACCTTCATTATGTGTTAGGTACAATTCCAGGTGCTGGATATACAGCAGTGAATGAAACAAAGCCTTTGACCTCATGTGCGGAGGAGACAGACTGCACAAATGAACTGATAATATACCTAGCAATGATTTATTATTATGAAGCAGTGTAAGATCTAACGTGCCAAAAAGTATGATACCAGCTGTTAAATGTGTGGCATGTATCTATGAATGAGTGCTGCAGAAACTTGCAAAAGGATATGCTAGACCAAAATATTTCCTTATAAAATCTTCATTTTAATTAGTTTTTTAAACATATATATCTGTTCTGTGGGTTACCCAAAAGGCCTCATAATCTCTTTTATATTTAATAGTTTTTAATGTGTAAATGAAGCTACTGATCTATTAGTAAAAAGCTTTAAAGTATTTTTTCTAGTAATGGTAATGGATTTGCAGTGATCTAACCACATGTTGAGTTCATTTTTATGACTAATTGTTTGCATTTGTGAAAATAATAGTTACATTGACCTTAGAACTAAATGGACAGTTTTGGGCATGGATAGGAGATCAGATGAATGTTTGGATGTTTAAAAAATATTTTTTAAAAGTATTTATTGGTGGTTATCATTATGCCCTGTTTAGTGATGAGATGATAATACTTCTCCAGAGATTTAGTTTCAAAAAAGAAGACTAAAAAGAATATTCCATTTTCTTGTTTTTCTTTAAATTGTAACACAGTACATTATAATTAAAATTGGAGAGTACCGTGATGAGTGACTAATGTTTTGGTGAGAGAGGGTGACTGGATTTAATGTTTGGTGAGTGATGAAGAGAAATTTCTAGAAAGCCCGAATGAACGGTACAAAGGAAGGAGCCTAGCATATTCAGGATAGTTCCTGCCTATATCAGAGTATCCACATTGGAACTAGGAAATAAGAATTAATGGCCAAAGTGGGACTTTTCATGCTAAAACATTCACATCTTTCTCATGACAGGTTTGTGAGTCAGATTTTTTTTGTCTCTCCCCATCTTTTGTCTTTGTAACTCCTACTCACATTCAAGTCTTAACCTTGAACATTTTCTCAGGCTAACTATCCCTCATTCTTTGTTAGACACATTGCTAGACACAGTGAATAACTTCAAGTTATTCATTGCCCTTATCACAGTTTTAATGATTTATCCTGCTAGAATGTGTGCTTGGTAACAATAGGAACCATTTCTGTTTATCATTGTTCTGTCTGCAGCACCTGGCACAATGCTTGACACTTATTTTCGGTATTCTTAAATATATTTTGGATGAATGATGAAACTCGTGTTTTAGAGGAAAATTATAAATGTGGCAAAGTTAAAGAAGGAGGGTTCAGGAGCTGGGAGACCAATTAGGAGGTTAAAAGGAATAGTACAGTTGTGAAATGAAGAGACTTGATCTAGGGTAGAAGATGGGGGAACAATCATACTTGAAACTGAATCAAAGGAAAGAATCTGATTTTCTGAGTTGTCTCTAAGACAAATACTGTTATTAATTCTGAATAAAATAGGTTTTTTTCTTGAGAATTTAATTGGAACAGTAGTTTACATCTATTACTAAAATAACTAAAGGAATACTAGGTAATGAAAGAGCAATAAACCTTGCCAGAAAGACTTGGGTTATTTTAATTTAACTTCTCAGAAGATGTTTGCTTACCTGTAAAATAGGAAAAATATCTTAGTGTTATGATTAAGTGAGATGGAATATATAAAAGGGTCTAGAACTGTATTTAATTCAGTCATTTATCCTCCCACTTCTCATGCATAGAGATGTGGAAAGAATACTCAAGTGGGACTAAGTAATCAATTTTGTACTGGCTTCACTAGATACTGCCTGCAGGAAATTTAGCAAATGATTTCATTTCTCTGAACTTCAGATTGATCTTTTTCTTAAAAGTGAGGGTTTTTGAATAAACAATATAATTTGGAAGTATCTTTTAGACAAAGTATTGCAGGTGTGACTTTGTGGTATCTAGGATCTCAAAGATACTTTAGGTAGGTTCTTCTGGGTTCAAAAATCACCAGAATTCTAATTTATATTTGTGGTGTTGTATTGAAGTATCTATTTCTGTTTGTCATCTCTAGGCTATACTTTTAAGATTAAAATCAGGTCCTATATATCTTTGTAGTTCCGGCACTTACCTACCTACACCCACCTATTACGCTGCCTGTATATATTCAGCAACTCAGTAATTGGTTGAATTCAACTGAATATGGATGTACATGGTACATATTTTTTTTCTCACTGTCATTGTGACTGCATGAAACAAGGAGAAGGATTCTGTGCCTATGTCCCCTCCAATTTTTTGTAACAGCATATGTGGAAACAGTATTCGAAAAAGTTGTGATTATTTGAATACTCTAAAGAAGCAGACTTCCCCAATTTATATTTTGTTCCCCAACAAAAATAAATTTGCATACTATTTTAGGAGAAAGCTGTCTAGTTTGCTTAAGAATCTGAGACTCTTGAGCTTATTGAAAGGATTTTAAGAAGTTCAGGTCATTGCATTGTCACACCCAACCAGTGAGGCGAGGAAGTGCACAGAGGTTATAACTTGCCTGTCACACAGCTCCTTGAGAATGCAGGCAGTCCTGCCTCTAGACAAGATCTTAGCTACTCTACTGCCTATATGACTATTGTAACAACATCGACCAGGGATGTTTAATTAAAAGCGTATAAGTAAGTGGCTACTTAAATTTTCAGCCTGTCTCTTTTGCAAAGAATACATTTACATTTCTGAACCTTATTTTCGTTTGTAATATTTGTATATACATAGTAAGATTATGTAGCCTAGATCTCTCTTAAGACTATGAAATATAGAAGTTAACTTTTCAGTGTTGTAGTTATTCCATTTTTAGGAGAATAGAGTCTCTATTGGCATTTTATTTCTTTAACACTTTTCAAAGTCCCTGACTTGCTCTCTCTGATTTTCATTTATATTTCGAGGTTCTAGAAAGATGAAATGTTACCAATTAGAGAAAACAAATTTTAGGTGTTAGTATTTCTCAGTAAGTACATTTACTAGTTCATTTCTAAACTACACAATTTTTGCCATTACATTTTATAAATATCCAAGTACTAAGAGTGGATGAATCAGCAGAAGACTTTTTAGTGTTTTAAATTCATGTTGGCAGTCATTTGATCGTGTCTTTTGAGGTGTTGAGCACTACTGAAATCATTCTTGTCAGAAATGTGTATACTGAAATCATCTGTTAAAATCATTTTTATGATTTAACACTAACTCAAAAAAACACCAAATAAATATGTGATTGCTTCTGTATAAAATGGCTGTTGTTCTTCATAATTTTTTTTTACATACCATCTTTGCATATATATAGATAGGCATTTTTCTGGAAATTTTTTTAAAGAAAGTAAAAGATAACTCCTTATAGTGTAATTGTATTGAAATAGGATGTTTCAAGTGTCACAGTCTTTTTGAAGATAATTGCTTGCTGATGTCTTAAACTGGATGAAAAATGTGGGTGGAGTAATCTTAAAGGGCAGTAGACTAGAGGTGAGAAACATTTAAAATTGTGTGCACAGTGCGTAGTTGGTGATAGACGAATGCAACCTACTCGTTTTCCATTGGTTATATTTCATCATTGTTACATAAAGTCCCTTTTGGCCAATTTAGTGAATGCTGCTGGGTCTTGGGGAAAAATCTTTTGTTTTTATTCAGAGAAGTAATTGTGGGGATAGAGAGTGGTCTTTTTCTTGATTAGAAAAATCCATTTTAGCTTTTTAAATTATAGTGATAATAGCTTGTCATTACAATAATAATAGTAATAATAATATCTTGGTTTTGGCTAATTATTATTACTGCCTCCAATTTATTTTTATGATTAGCTCAGTGTGACAAAACCATAAATTTTACTTGCCTTAAAAATCCTTAAATTATTACTAAAAACTATGTGAACATATACTATGTGCAAGACACTAGCTAAGTTTAGGAGTTTACTGTACGTAAGAGGTTTATAGGTAATTCATAGTACAGATCAACCAGAGAATAAGGAAGCAGAATTCTTCCCCTCCCGCCTTGAGTAGGAAGGACCATGGGGGAATTTGACTTGAGCATATAACACATATAAGAAAATAAGCACTTGTCTTTACTTTTCTTTTTCTGTAGTTGTTTCTCAGCTTAAAGATCTAAAAGCCCACAGCACCACAGCAGATTGGAAGGCAAAACCAGCTGTCCTTACAGAAATCCTGTAATTCCTATAATTCCTTAGTCCTGTCTAAGACCAATTTTATAACTTACTTTTGTTCTTGATTAATAAAAACTAAAGTATGCCTTTGTTCCTGGAATGAATATTTGGAGTTGGATTATATATTGACATTGTTAGGCTCAGATCGGTTTCAGTTCTAAATTTGGGACATGTTCTACCAGAGGGTAGTGTTGCTTTCTATGACTAACCTTGAATAATTTTTTTATGAAGCTAATTGACTTCTAGGATTAAAATTTAATAGTTTATCTTGTTTGTAAAACTGACGAGATGAGTCAAATTATATGTGAATTCTAAATAACTTGTGTGTGCTGTAGATGAACAAAAGCAAAGAAACAACTTGTGTGCATACCAGACGAAACTGAGTGACGATTATTTTGATATATAATACAGTCTACATTTCATTATTTCTAAAATCAATAACTTGCCCAAATTTCTCCTTTATAAATGTGGCAATTAAATTGTTTGGCATTAGTGATTTGTACTTGCGTGATTTTGGGCAAGCCACATAATTTTTTTGTCTCAGTCTCATCTGTAAGAAGAGGATACTAACAGTACTTACCTTATGATTGTTGTAAGCATTACATGAGTTAATACATGTCAGGCATTGTTCTAGTTACTATGGCTGCATGACACCTCCAGTAATTAATGGTTTAAAGCAATTATTTTGCTTACAAATCTATGATCTGAGCAGGGCTTGGCAATGTTAGATCATTTCTGTTCCACTTGGTGTCAGCTTGGAGCATGTAAAGACCACAGACTGCAATCACCAAAAAAACTCACTCATGTATCTGTCACATATGTGGTGCCTGGGCTGAAAAGATTCAATAAGCTAGGGCTCTTCGGCATCTCTCCTTAGCTCTGTGTACTTCACAGGATCTCTTCAGCATGATGGCTTCAGAAGAGATGGATTTCTTTATATGGTAGTTCAGGGTTCCCAAGCTGTGCGTTGCAAGAGAGAGTGCCAGACAGAAGCTGTATTGCCTTTATGACAGCCTTAGATGTCTGGCAGTATCATTTCTGCAGTAGTCTTAGGCCTCCTTATATTCAAGGGAAAGTAATATAGAATCCCACTTCTTGATGCCACATTGTAAAAAGAGGATGATGTGGGAGGTGTACATTGGTGTGGCTATCTTTGGAAAATACAGTCTGACATAAGCACATATAGAACAACCTAGGACATATAGCAGATAGTAGTGTCACGATAAAGTATGGGAAGTCAGATTTGAATAGAGTGCCTTACTTTCGTGATATAAATTTTGATGTTTTAAGTTACATAATATTCCTTAAGGAAATTTAAGAGAAAATCATAGAATGTAAGAGACAGTTCACAGTTTTCTTGAATTATCTTGTTTCTTGTTTCTTCTAACTGATTCAGTTTTAGCTTTTTAATCCCTTTGTCAATGTTTAGAATAAGGAGCAGGGTACAAAATAATTGTCCATTCCAACAAATGAGGGTGAGGAATTGTATGGATAACTCAAGTAAATAGGTTTTACTCTTAAAAAGTACAATATCTGGTATACTACTTCAGACTTTCCCAAAATACAGGATCTTCTTAAATGCTTTGCACTGTTTTGAATTTTAACCTTTAATAATTTTGAATATAAGTGTAGGAGAGACAGTAATCTTTGTAGTAGTGAGTGGCAAAGTTTTTAAGGGATAAAAGGAACATTGCCTGTTAGCCAAATAGCTTATCTTGTTACATGATTAGATTAGGAAATCCCTGTGGTTATAATGTTTACCTACAATTTGATAGTTTGAAAACTATACAGTATACTTCTGTTCAAAGCTTGTTACCAGTTTCAAAGCTAAACTAAGTTTATAATGCTTCCTCTGACCCTGTTAAATGTTTCTTACTTAAATGTTCTTTTCTTCATTACACACGGAGGACCATATTCCATTCTTAAAACAGAATTAGAGAATGTTTTATAATGAAAGTACTATGAACTGAAGACTTCCTATAGATTATGTGTTTTTCATTGACAGAACAAAAATAAAAGAGTCTTGATCCATTAGAGCAGGGGTCCCCAACCCCTGGGCCACAGACCACTACTGGTCTGTGGCCTGTTAGGAATTGGGCCACACAGCAGGAGGTGAGCAGTGGGCAAGCAAAGCTCCTTCTGTATTTGCATAGCGCCAGTGCTAGCATCACTGCCTCAGCTCCACATCAGATCATCTGGCATTAGATTTTCATAGCACTAGTCCCTGGTGCCAGAAAAGTTGGAGACCACTGCATTAAATATTAGGGAGGTTCTTTTGTGGAACCTCGATCAATAACTTCCAGATTTTGAAGAAAGTGGCTAGATGCCTTCATCATCCTACTTTGACATTTTTGAGGTCAATGATAGAGAAAATAAACAATCTAAAAACAGTTTACAGACTTTGAGTAGTGGTAGATGAAACTTTTTTCCCAAATTAATTTTTATATGGAACCCCAGTGTATAAAACATATTAAAATGGCATTTCATTAGTATTTATTTTTTATAAGTTTAAAATTTTAACATTATAAAGTCAATTAGAACAGTAAAGCTTTTTAGATGAATTTAAATTTGAAGTAGGATTCGTGGATATGATACAAATTTTATGTCAGTTTTAGCATTCAGTTTATTTCCTTTGTTTTGGCTGCTTAGTCTTGAAAATTTGACTCGCAGGTAGTGGGCATCTTATCTTTCAGACTCCATATACACTTTAGTTCTACTGATCAAAAGCTGTAAAAGGGCATTACTAGAATGGAAATTTAGTTTGAATGACACCATTACTTAATTATCTTAATTGTCTTTACTTCGTATCACAGATGTAAAAGTGACCAGCCCCTCAAACTTAAGCAGTAAAACTTAAATTGTTTCATGTTAGCCTTTTAATTCGGAACCAGCTACCAGGCTACTCCCCTAGGATAGTAGAGCATGCAGCAAGTAACAGAGGCTTCTTGGAAGGCCTTTAATTGGGTAAGGCGTGAGATGTGTGATTTGCAGACCTAATTTTATATGAATGGACATGTGGAGGCCTAAATTAGAGTTGGAAAACACAAGTGCGGAGCTGCATCTCTGCTAATCAATGCCATATTTATAGGAAATTGGAAATTCTTATATTTTAATTTTTTTGGAGTGACGAGTAAATTATACTCTTCAGGTACCTGTTCTCAACTCTCCTTTTAAAAGTTAGACATTTCAGTAGCCTAGAAATCATTTCAGAGCAGGGAGAAGAAAAGGACACAAAGTTGCCAAGGAAAATCCACAACACAAACGAATTTCCTCACCTATCCACTTAACCTCAGAATGAATTTGAAATATAGCAGTTAACTTCAATAAAAAAAAAATTATTACAGGTAGAAGCATATTCTTTTCCACTCTGTTTCAGAGACATTTAAACATTGTTTCAGATATAGTCTAGATCAGTAGTTCTCAACCATTTTGCTCTTAAGGACAGCTTTGCTTTCTTAAATATTGAAGAATATTTATCGCATATATCATCAGTAAATTGAATTATGTATCAGTAAAGCTGTTAAGGGGCTCCCAAGATGTCCTTCTTCAAGGATGAGCAGTTGTGTCTGGTCACTTTGCGCCCTACCCGTGACCCAGCTGAATATGGCATATCTGCGGAAACTCAGAAGCTGCAAGGGGAGCTGTTGGCCATAAGATCGTGGCTTAAAAGAAAGTACCTGCTTCAGTACAACGACCCCAACCACTGAAGGCTTATCAAAGATCTTGCCTTGACTCGTTGGATTTACACAAGATCAGCTAATGTCTATCCCAAATTCAGACCCGCTCCCAAGACCTCACTCTTAGGAGCTGTGATTAGATTTGGCCTCCTTTTCTGTATCATGTTTTTAAAACTGACAGTGATGGGAAAGAAAAGCTTATCTGCGAAGGAAATTGGATTGAACATTTAACAACCTCATATTAAGTCTGGCAGTGATAACTATGTTATTGTAAATATTGTATTAATCATTTTTAAAAAGCTGTTAAAAGTTATTGAAGAATCCAAAGAGCTTTTGTTTATGTGGTTATATTTATCACTATTACAGGATTAGAAATTAAAACCAATAACTTTAAAACATTAAAAATAAACCAGTTATTTATAACAAACTTTTTTCAATGCAAAATAACTTTTCCAGTTAAAGAAATAGAAGTGACGTTTTATATTTAATGTCTTTAATGTCTGGCTTAATGGTTTCTCATGTGCTTCTGCCTTCGGTTTGTTGGAATAAACTGGTTTGGTTAAAACGTGGAGAACATCTGACTTTATACAGATAGTGGGAAGAGAAGGAATATTTTAATAGCTATTTTAGATAATTTTGTAGCTATTTGCCAAAACTTGACAAGTGATAGTTTTAAAAGATGATTTCTGATATGGAATCTGAAATCATATCAACAAACTTTTCATATTTTGTTACATTGAGACCATGGTCTTGTCCTTTTGTATTGTGACAGCATAGCATCCATGTATTGCTTCCTCTGCTCCTGTATGTTGTTGTTTAGCAAGCAGATCTTTTCAGTTTTGGCATCCCTGTTAGCCATGGTCAAGTCCATTGTGCACATGTTTTGCTAGGGGCTGTTCTTGTATGTATGAATGAGTTGGCTCTTAGTTGGTTTTCCAAAGGAAACCATTTTCATAAAATCTTTGTAGTTAGTTACCGTGGACGATAGAGTAGAAAGCTCTGTTGTGCCAGATAGTTTTTTAAGGTCCATGGAAAAGAGGAAAAGGAAATGTTTTTATGTTGAAAATATCTTATGTCCTTTTCTAAATATACATTAGAACATTTCTAACCTTTTTTTTTTTTTGAAACTTTCTGTTGTCATGGTATATTTGTATGGCTGTATGTGAATGCTTTAGTTTATCATTCTATAATATGAAGCACTTAGATAATTTGGTTAGTCAGGTGGATAATAATGGTGAAAGAGATTTTTAGCATTTGCTGTCTGTAGCAGCAGCATCAACAAGTAGATGCCTGTTAAAAATACAATATCTCAGCTCTTACCCCAAACCTGCTGAATAAGATCCCAGGTGATTAATAGACAAATTAGTTTGAGAAGCACTGCTTTAGATTATTTAAACTATCTGAATACTGTGTGTGCTTTTTCTGGCTGAGATTTTCTTCAAAATACCAGACTGTTTTTGTTCACATTTTACGGAATCTGTAAGTGTTCATTGGAAAGAACTACTGATTGAAAAATTTTAACATATACATGATCCTAGAACTATTATAAGATCAGATGGAATGTCACCTAGTTCTGATCATCTTGTTATCTTACTGTTATAGAAAGGACACTGCTTTCTGTATGTAGCTCAGGGTTCTGTCAAAATAAGAAATCACCTGTAACTTGTCTCCTGTGCTCCCCTGCATCAAGACTGTTGCCTTCATCACTCTTCAGAGCGGATGGATCTGGGATCAAGAGAGAGCCTGCAGGCTTAAGATTGAACATTTTTTAGAAGTTGAGGAGTCTTAAGGACTGAGAAGCAGGACTCCAGTATGCCTTGCCTGGCTATGGGAGGCTCTGTGGGGATGGCAGCACATGTGTGAAGTGTCTTTCAAGTCTTTCAGGGCACGGGACCTGCCCTTCACCTCCTCTGCCATTTCATTTGCAGTTTTGTTGCCAGTGGTAGACAGCGTTCATGCTCTTAACACCTGCATCATGTCCTTTTATGAGGATCTGTATCTACAGAGTACTGTTCTTTAGTGAATGATAGCACATAGACTGATTAAACAGTGCCTTAGAGTTCACAGATATTTGGACTTGTACGGTTCCCCTTCAGTGGTAAAGTTAATAAGCAGAAGCATGTTAAGCACCATGTAGATAGACTGTATTGCTAGTTGGATTTATCACAAGTACATGAGTCTCTTGACCTTGATTTACTTTTTCCAGTTTAAAGAAAATTGGTTTCATTTTCAACTAATTTTGGACTTTTAAATAAAAGCAGTAGTTTTGTGGTTAAAAATTTTTAAAGGATATGTACAGTGAAAGCTTCTCCTCTGTTCCACTTTCCCACCCCCAACACTGACAGTGTTTCGTGTATCCTTCAAAAAAGCCTTTGCCTTTAAATCTATTTTCCTCCTTCATTTAGGTATGCAAATTGGAACTTTGCTACTCTGTACTTTTTAAAAACTGTACCTTGGAGATTGTGCCACAATAGGTCATTGAGATTTATCTCTTTTCCTGAGATTGTTGATATTGAGTATGATTGGTGTTTAAAACTGTTAATATTTTATTTGCTTTTGGACTTAGTATGACTTATGAAAGTATGAATTTTACAGTTAAAATGTTTTCATATATGAAGCATGATAAGGAAAATAGTAACCATTTCACAGTTAAGAGCCTCTTGAAACTTGAAATTCTAGGGCTTAAATAAAAATTTGTGTTTCAGTATAGAAAAAGCTACCATACCTACAGTTTATTCTTGCAAAAACAATTTATGAACAAATATTCAGATATTCAAGAGCTGATTCATATTTAAGAGTTTTATAGAGATTACACAGTTTTAAAAATCAAGTTTTAGAGTTGAATTTAGAATCTATATATTGACTGGTAGATAGCCAGATAAACTTAAATATGTGAATATTCTTTACAGGAAAACCAGATGTTTTTCTTATCTGAAGCATCCTATAAGAACATTTTTGCTAGCTTTTTGAAATGGGTACATTTGAAGTTAGACAAATTATTTAAGCTTACTTGAGGGTTAAAATTTAGTTTTAATTGTTAGGTTTGAGCAAATAAGGTTGTGGTATAAGGGAATGTTCTTATTTTTTAGAAGGTGGTGCTGAAATGTGGTTGAAATATCATGTTTGCAACTTGCAGTTGTTTGAGAAAATCAAATTACACACAGCCAGTAGAACACAATGTTAATTGTTGAGTTCAGATTTGTATGCACTTTTCTGTATCTTGGAAATTTTCTGTAATAAAAACTTGAGGTGGGACAGCATACCCCTTAATATAATTTTTATAATTTACTGGTATATAAATTGCTAGCTTTTGATGGATTTAGTCAGAAAACATTCTTACCGTTGACCCTTCTGTGGTTGAAGCTAGTTCCATGTAGCTTCTCTGTTGGGAAGATACTGAAAAAAAAAAAAAAAGAATTGCTTTTTTAATGAAGGCAAAGTGAGTTACATTTTATTAAGATGTGAAATTTTGAGCATTCAAAATACTCAGTTACTATTACTCATTTTTGGGGGGGTAAATAAATGATTAATAAGTAATACTTTAGTAAATAAAAAGTAAAGGATTTATTGGCATTTTCAGTCTTTTGGTGGATAAAGATTAGTTTTAAAAAAAAGTTGAGGGTCCGGAAAAGATATTTTATTTGGGCTTTGGTAAATCAGAAATTTTTGATTGAACCTAGTTTTCTCTCTTCTGCTTTTTTTTCTTTCTTTTTCTTAATTTAGAAGGGAAAATACAGTGAAATTTCCCAACTTGTTTGAGATGGAAAGAAGTAGGATGTGATGGCAGTTAGATTCTCAGATTAGTGAATAGAAGAAAAGATTTCAGATCAAGTGATTTGCAAAACCGTGAAGATGATCTTTTGATTGTGAATTGTTTATAGCTAGACACTATTTTTCATGCTTTTTAGAACTATGGAAGGGATGAAATGTGATGAGCTGTATGTTTTTGTATGTGTGTCTGTGTTTGGTTTGTTTTCTCTAGTGTATAGTACTGGAGTTCATGTCTGCCAGAAGTTGCTTAAATTATCTCATATCTGGTTTTGAGGTACTAGTATTTTTTTTTGCCCTGATTTGCACTTTATTGCCAACTAAATAATTTCAAAGCAGTGTTGTTTTCTAATGGAAAATATGGGTAGTATGCTTTGTATGGAGCAGAATGTCAAGTGCTATTCTTAATTAAATATTTATAAGATCATATTCATGTTAGTGAATTTCTAGGAATAACACAGCCTTTTTTCTTCTTTTGTAGCATAAGCAGTACTATAATGGATGTAGACAGCACAATTTCCAGTGGGCGTTCAACTCCAGCAATGATGAATGGACAAGGAAGCACTACTTCTTCAAGCAAAAATATTGCCTATAATTGTTGTTGGGACCAGTGCCAGGCTTGCTTCAACTCTAGTCCAGATCTGGCAGATCACATCCGTTCCATACATGTAGATGGTCAGCGAGGAGGGGTTGGTTTTGTCATTTCTTTTTTTACTCCCTGTTTTCATTAGCTTTATTAATTTATAATTGCTAGTTAGGCTTATTATTTTTTTTCTTAAAGTAATTTGGGATTGTTTTTACACAGGTTTTCTTTTTTCAAATGTTTTCTTTTTATTTACTTCCCACATACTTGATAGAATCAAATTAAGTGGAACATGTGATGTGTTGGATTTTAATTTGCTCTTAGGTATATTACTTTGAAGAAATTAGACTTTCTAAAATAGAATAGTCTAAGCGAATACAATGTGTTCCAAGGTTCTGAAGTTTTGAGTTGAGGACATTCAGGAGTTGGCACTGTTTAGGATTTTTGTTTTTAGAGTGGTTCTAAATTTCCCTGATGCTGAAATTAACTAAATAAAAACTATTGGTATCAGGATTAGTATATACAATCCTATTAAATGACAACTGCACTCTTTCGTGAGTGAGAATTGATCATCTTTCCCAGGTTTTGTCAGAATTGGCTTAGATAAAAGGTTCTGATTAGTCAGTATTGACATATACCCTTTCAGGAATACATTTAATTGTGTCGGTTCACATAATTTTTATTGGATAGTGAATAAAGAGCTAGGCAAATTAGATGAGTCAGAATGTAATGGGCCATAATATTTATAATATTTATATATTTTTTCAACTTTATTTAAGTTTGTCTTGAATAGTTACTGCATTTAGTATGTGTTCCAGAAATTGTCACATTTTAAGTACAGATACTTTATTAGGTCATACATTTCCCATCACCCTGCCATCACTGCTGAGATACAGACACTAAAATGGTTAAAATCATCAAGGTTTAAGTGAGTAGGCAACTGATTCTAAAGGTGGTACTGTTAATTAAATTATACTGAGTATTTTTTTTTTAAACATGCAACCATATAAGCAACCCCAACATTTTAACCTGCAGTACTGCATTTGAAATTTCTTTTAAGAAACATTTGCTATTGTTATTTGCTGTTGTCACAATATGTTACAATGTGTCAGCAGTCTTTTGATTACCGAAGTTTGAAAAGTAAACATTTGTCTTATTATTAGATTTAATATATATGGTGTCTAGGTGGACCTCAGATGTTTTATTAATGAACTGTGTCTGTCATATGTTATTTTCACTGCTTAACCCAGCTCAGTCAGCAGTAAGACAGCTTTGGTGCCAGTCTTTTTTCCCATCCTCACGTATATCAGATTTTTAGTGTGAACTCTCTTAACCAAGTTGGTTTCCTGGTCATTACAGAGTTGCTTTTTGTGAGCCAGTGCTTGATGTCACTTGGGGGTGGTGGGGTGGTGTGTGTGTGTGTGATCACTAAGATAGTCTCTTGAGTCATGGTGTGATGCTATTTAGTCACTTGCCTTAGCAACTATATAGGATCATGAGCTATGTAGAAGATCACTGGGCTTCTCTTAGTAGGTGTGAGAGAATTTCACATATCTAAGTCTTGGATCCTACAAGTTTAGTTGGCACACAGCCTCGTGAGAATGAATGTTTTCAGGCCTTTACAGGTTTGTAGAAAAAAATGGACTGAATGTATCATGTAATCACTGCAATTACATGTACCTTATTGATATTACAGAGGTATGCATGAAGTTTCAGTATTTCTACGATTAGTATAAACTTGTTGAAATGAAAACCCCCATGTCATTTCTTGAACCCTTATTCATAAAGTTACTTTATTACAAATAATGAGACTCTCTGGCTGATTTTAAGATAAATGCTATTTCGACCGCAGAAAGGAGTCCTCATCTTTGAAGGACATTAGTTGCTAAAGTACAAATGTAAAGGATTAGAGAAATGTAGATAACACATTCCAGTTATTTTTACATACCAGTCACTGGTAGATAGACAAAGCTTTCAGAATGAAAGTGTGAATGAGAATTTGAAAACCTAATACTACTGTAGAAGATAGGAAATTTTGATCTGGTTTTGTGCTTTAAAATACAGTAGTTGGTTAGAACATCTGATTTTTTTTTTTTTTAATAGCCTCTTTGAAAGGAACTTTAAGAAAAACATTTTAACTGTTTTAAAGTGTACGGTTCAGTGGCATTAGTTGCATTTATGTTGTTGTGCAACCATCACCACTATCCATCTCCAGAACTTCTTCATTATACAAAACTGAAATCTGTACCCAGTAAACAATATCTCCCTTTTCCTCCCTTCCCCCAATGCCTGGTAGCTGCTGTTCTGCTTTGTCTGTATAAATTTAACTATTTAGGTATCTCACATTAGTGGAAAACACCTGATTTTCATGATGTCATAATAATTTTTTTTTAAGTATTTCTTTTTTCTACCCCAAGTGTAAAACTGTCATAATGGAACAGAAACAAATGAGGGAAAAGTTGCTAACTCTAGAGGACTTTATTATTGAAAGATGACAGTTTTACTGAAGCAGTAAGTTAGCAAGATCTAAATACTATATTAATTCTTGTTCTTTTTCTCATCCCACTCTAGTCTTCACCCTGGAAAAACCAAAACCATATAACAACTTAGAAACTTGTTTTTCTCCCTTTAAGCTACTTATGTTGCCATCTCATGGGGACTTTATATTTGTAGGCTGAAGTCAGGTGGAGTTTAGGTTTTCTTAACCTTTTCATATGTCAAAGTAGGTAGATACTTTTTATATTAAAAGTTATATTAACCATTGTATATAACAAATTATGAATGTACCATTTTAAAAAATGATGAGGCTTTCTCCTGTTTTAAAAAAAGAAACAGGCCAAAAAAGAATCAATATTTTTTGTAAAGTATAATAAGGTTCATTTTTTTGTCTATGACTGGTTTTCAAAAACTAGACTGATCTACTTTACTAATCAAATTTCAAACCCAGTGTCCTCTTAATATAGATATAAGTTTTGGTAAGGAACTTCATCTTGTAGGATTTCAGTGGATCAATAAGATCCATTAATCTTTTGTTCTTTCTGTTTTAACTGTTTCTTTAAAAACAGTTGTCAGAAATATGTTCATGTTTCTTGATGCAGGAGTTATTTTACACACGTCATTTTATTGTTTACTTTTGTATTTGTTCTTTGGTGTGTTCGAGAGGAAAGGGCCAGAGGGAGATTTTGGCGGGGTTCATAGGATATATTGTTCAAAGACTTGAATGCGGCCAGGTACTTTTATGTTATGTAAAATGACATTTGTAGACTTGGGGTTTAATCAGATTACTGCTAGGAAGTGAAATCAGTTTTAGGAGGCAGTCACTTTGCGTTTTCATTGCCAATATGGTATCTCCTGAACACAACATGAAATTGGGCATATCTTTTGCAATAAATGAAAAACATTTTATTCTTGTAATTTGTTTTACTAAATGTTTTTATATTCTGTTTTGTTGTATTACATATCTTTTAACAGAAGAAATTGAAAATGTTAATATATTAGCTAAAAATAATAGGAATAGGATACAAATTTTTGACTCATTTTAGATCTTGAAAGAGCAGACTGATCTGAGACAGAATTATTAGATGTAAAAAATATTTTGCTTCTCTTTTGTATATTTACATTTCGTAAACGAATGAACTCCTTCCGCCCCGCCGAGAAATATTAAAGCTTAAAGGAACCATGAAATCATCCCCTTTTTGCCTTTAGATGGTGTATCTCTGTGTAAATATGAAATCTTTTCATGTCATTTTACTGCAAAAAGAATTTAATTCTTTAGTAAAACTAGCCACCCCCCCTACACACACCCACCCTAGGCATATAAATTATACTGCTTTAGTCATCTCTGTATTTAGAATATATTTGGCTGATTTTAATTTGTTTTAGTAATAACTGCTGAATTTCCTTTATGCATACATAGACTCTGTCAGGTTGAATTGTATTCTTTAGAGATAGATTTTATAATTACAGAAATGTTGATGGATTCATTTGCACAGTCCGAGTGAGATATTAGTGACCAGATAAATATAAGTGTATTTATCTTAATCTGTACTGTCACACAAATTGTTGTAGGTGTAACCTGTGCAAGTATTCAGATAAATACACTGGTACATTTATTCAAGAAAATTGACCAGAGCGAAGGAAACTAAAACTACCTTTGTTTCTCAAATTAGTACCAGCCTTCTTCATTTGGGGCATTTTGGAAGAGATCCCTGAAGGTTAATCTGACCTATTCTGACAGTGATGAATAAGGTTTTATAGAGGAATTCTCAACAGAAACCCCAAACCTCCCTGTAACATTGAAATTGTAGACCTGTACATCTTATAAGTTAGGTTATTGTAAATTTGAAGATTTTTTGATGATCCAAAAATATTTTTTTAATGGTTATGTGGTATCGTTTTCTTTTGACAGTAACAGAAAAATCTGGTGGCAGTTATTTTGAGAAACAACCTTCAGTGTCTAATATAAATTCAATTTTTCTGTTAACTAGTCTTTCTGAGAGATGATTTTCATCGTGTTTTAGAGTTATCAGATATGTGCCCATATTGTCTATTTGATGAAAAAGAAAGAGATTTTGATAGGTGATTTTTCTAAGATGATATAGCTGTGGAGTGGATAGAATTCAGGTAATTTACTTTTCAATTTCTGTTACATCTAATACAACCTAATTAACATAAATCTGTCTTATCACAAGATTGGAATGTGAACCTCTGCCTCAGTATTCTAATTAATATAGTTAAATCTTAAATTCATTTAAAGATAGTATAGAGGAACCATGTGAGATTTTATTTTTGAATAATTTCTTTCATATTTGGGTTTAATTCCTATGGTGTTTGTTTTTCAGAGTTAATTTTTATAATGTGAAAGTTTCTAAAGATAGGGTATAAAATGTTTTTTGCATACTGTGCATCTAAAAAGACTGGTTTGAAGAAAGACCCTTTTGCCAGATTTTCGTCTACCTGTTTTATCAAAAGTTTTCCTAATAAAAATTAGAAAAGGAAATTTAGCTTTTAAAAAATTCTGGTTTTTGTGGATCCTTGATGTGGACTTTTAGTGCTTGTTTTGTGTATCAAGACTGTTCTTGTGCAAGTTTAGTGCTGCTTCTCTCTCTCCCCCAATTATTTTTCAAATATATCACAAATATTTCACCCAAATATGGGTAAACATAGTTAGCTTTGGTCTCTTTACACTTATTTCATTTCCTGTAAAATTTACTGGGTTGATTTTTGTTTGAACCTGAAGGGGCCTTGCCCTAGTAGTGTTACTAGACGTTATTCCTTCTATAGTCTAGACTGTACCTACTCACAATTAAGGCTATTATCTGATAGAATTACAGGGTCTGACATTGCCTCCATATTTCTGTTTATTCATATAAAAAAGGAGCCAAGAGATTTGTTGTTTCTCAAATGTGGCGGTTAGGTAATGTTAGGTAGGGGCAGCATTTGAGTATTTATCTGATTTTTTCCTTTTTTTTGAGAGTAATTCACTTACAGGAGTCACTTAAAGAGTTAGATCAACAGAATTTTTCATTGTAAAATTTGTTACATAAATTATGTTAATTTTGTTCCCAAATACTAGCTTTAAGGCATTTCTGTTTATGGGGCACGGCTTGTGAGAATTTTAGACTAAGCTCTGATTCCTGTGTATTATTTCGATTAAAAATTTAAGATTCTGAGAGTCTGTCTAGTAGTCATGAGTTAGGAAATTGATAAATAGCACCGATTATCTATGTGATGATCACACCTTACTGAATTAATTTTCACAACATATAGGTGTAGCATTACAATTTTTTTCTTTTTTTGGATTCATTTGAAAAGTAGCTTTTAATTCTGGGAATTTCAGGAATTATAAATGTGTACTAGGGTCAGAAATTTTAAGCATGAAGGAAGAAATGTTATAATTTAGTATCTGCTTAATTAAAAAAATTGAACAAATCTGTGGGAGAATTAGGATATGCTATAACTTTCTCTAAACAAGTCACGTCAGATAGCAATAGCAGTGTTGCCTGGTTAGGCCTATCTGATATAAAATGGTTTGGTTTTGAGTAAAGGTTGATCTCAGTTATTTTAGACTGTTGATTTTTCTAGACTCTAAAAAATTTTAACCTTCAGTGATTGTTAATCTTCAGTGCTTTGTGCATCTTTGTTTTGTTCTTCATGTATGTAGTACATTATAGTCTTCAAAGTGTGGCTCTATTTATGATTGTTCTTACCTTAGAAAAGAACAAAACCTAGAAATGGTATTTTGAAGTTGACGATTACAGTAGATTCATATTTCTTTTACTGATAGGGAGCAATTTCAGTGTTCAGTTTGATAGAAACATAATTAGAAAATTGATGTCACATTAGTAGGAAGATGATAAAGATTAGGTTGTTAGGTGTTAGATTTATGCTTTTCGAAACCCAGTCATACTCAGTTCCCTGAACCCAAGAATGTAGGTTATGACTGAGTAGCTCATGCTCATTGCTTTTGCAACTATATTAAACATTTTATGTTAGATTTTGCTTTCTAATCATGATAATTTTGGAAGTCATTTTTAATGAATAGAACAGTGTAAGATTAAGTAACATGCATGTGAGAGTAGGAATTCAAGAGCAGAAAAATTATAATTTGATAATTTGATTGTATTCTTCATTCTTTGAAGATGAAACTATCAGTATCCACTAAGTAACATTTGACTACTTTGATTTATTTTCATTGTTTCTTTATACCTTTATATTTTTCTGATAATTTATTAATACATGCTTGTTCCCTCATACAGTAAATACAAAAATGTAAATAATGGTCTGTAGTCCTAGTTCCTAGCGATATATTATTAATGTTTTGTGTGTTTACTTCTGAATGGCTCTTTGGAATTGTTGTATCTGTTCCTTATTGAGGGAATGGACAGCAGCCTTAAGGGAGTAGGGTTAATACTGTGCCTCTCATTGGAAGTCCAGAAGGTTCGAACTACATTAAGCATTTGATTGATACATTAAATGACTCTGTCAATTGAAGACTTACACTTGCAACATGTTCATTTGATCTTAAAAGGAATAAAACTTTATTGAAATAAGTGATGGAAATTATTATGGCTCTTCTTTTAACAGGTATTTGTTTGCTTATGGAAAGGTTGTAAAGTATATAACACTCCATCAACCAGTCAGAGTTGGTTACAGAGGCATATGCTGACACACAGTGGAGACAAACCTTTCAAGGTAAGTAAATATATATGAGTTTATTTTCTTTTTAACTTGAACTCAAGTTGACAAGATTCTTAATGGGTATACCTTTGCTGTACTAAAAATTTTAAAGAACCATTTGTTTTAACATTCCAGTGGATGCATGGAATTTAAAACATAGAGGGGGAAAGATAATTTAATCAAATTTTTAAAATTTGTAGAACAAAAGTCTCTGCGATAGGGTCTTGAAAATAGTGAACAGACTGACAGTCTGAATGCATGTCTTTAAAATTGGCTATTAATACCTTATGCTCTTAATTGTTTTTTCACTGTCAGAAGTTTTAATTAGCAAACAGCACTGATTATTATTATAGGAAAAAATGAAACTGGAGAACATTAAGGGATTTGATTCTTTTCACTCAATTTTGTGGTCATTACTGAGCTTACTTGTAAATTACTGTGTCTAATAGATTTATTCAGAGAAATCTGTAAAAGAGCAAGTTTTATAAAAACCATTTTTCCATTTATAATTATTAAAAATTAAAATATTTTGGTTTGTAATTATGGAAAGCATATACCATAGAGATTAAAAGTTTGTGTTTAAAGAAATTTAATAGTTGTTAAACTTATAATATCTGTTAGTATGTAAATACTGTGCTAGAAACTTCCTTTGAGTTTCATTAGAGAAGGAGATAATTCTTGTGGAGTTGCTTTTTAAAAATCACATAATTTTTTTTGAAAAGACAATCTTTAACAAGTTTTTTAAAAAATAATTTACATTGAGAAATTTTGCTCCTTTTCTTGTTCTTATTCCCTCTCCCCCAAATAACGTAACCACTGTTACTAGTTTCTAGTGATTCTAGTATTTCTGTATGAAAATACAAGCAGATAAGTATATAGTCTTATTCTTTCTTTCTTATACAGAATCTAGTAAACTATATACTGTCTGTATTTTTTTAAATAAGCTTTTTTTTTTTAGAGGAGTTTTAAATTTATAGGAAATCCTGTATAACTGTTGATTCCCCCAAAACTTAACTACAGTTGGCCCTTGGTATTCGTGGGGGATTGGTTTCAGGATTCCTGAGTATACCAGAATTTGCAATGCTCAAGTCTCCAGTAGAAAATAGTGTAGAACAATGCCCGCAGTCAGCATAGTCCTCTGCATTCACATCCACATTTCCATCTGTGGATTGAAAATAGTTTTCGATCTGTGGTTGGTTGAATCTGTGTATGTAAAACCCATGAATGTGGAGGGCCAGCTATTGAAAAATACTGTACTATAAAATATAAAA
>NW_006436288.1:5538556-5566174 GCF_000325575.1 Pteropus alecto
TTGAATGGGATGACTCTAGGTAGGAGGAGGTGATAATGTTTGAAGGGAGTCTAATTTTTTTCTCAAAAAATGTTCTAATTTATAATATGTACAATAAAGTGTCTACCCTTAAGTGTTCAACAGTTTAAAGATGTTTCATATGTGTGCATGTGTGTAACCACCACCCTGATAAAGAATATATTCAGTAAAACACATTTTGTAATGCCCCCATCCTCCCATCCTCTACTTCTCTCCAGGTCATGTTATGATTCCTGTCATCCTAGCTTAGTTGTATGAACTCTTGTGTCTGGCTTTTTTTGCTATACAAAGTAGCAGCAAGATATTCCTTTATTGTTGTATGTACCAGTTATCTTTTAAAAGTTGCTGTGTAGTATTTGATTGTACAAATAAACAATAGTTAATCCGTTTTAACGCTCATGGGCATTTGGGTTGTTTCTGGTCTTTGGCTATTAATCAAGCTGCCCACATGTCTTGCACACATGCACTCATTACTCTTTGCTGTATACCTATGAGTAGAATTGCTGAGTCATAGAATAGGCCATTTTTAGTTTCTAGAAACTACCAAATTCTCCAGATTGGTTGTATCACTTCACATTCCCACCAGCAGCAAATGAGTGTTTTAGTTGCTTTATATCTTGAGATTATCAGTCTTTTGTGGCTTTAATTTTTATTTCCCCGGTGAGTAATGATGCTGAACATATTTTCATATATTTAAGGCTGTTTGATTTTTCTGTTTTAATGCAGTGCCTATTTAAGCTTTCTCTTATGTTATTGAATGGTTTGCTTATTATTATTATATAACATTTTAATCTATTTGGAAACAAGTCTTTTGTCAAATATATGTGTTGCAAATACCTTTTTCTAGTCTGTCTTTGGTTATCCTTTTCACCTTTCTTAATAAGATTTTTCGAAGAATAGTATTTTAACTTTAATGAAATGAAATTTATCGACTTTTTTTTATGATTAGGATTTTTTGTATTCCTTTTGGAAAAAAATCTATGCCCATCCCCAGTACATGAAAATGAGGAGGGTCTTAGAGAAAAACTAAGAGTTTTGTCTTGTGATAGGGAGATCATTTCAGGTGTACATATATTAAATATACTTTACATACCTTAAAATGTACTAACTGTACAATTCAGTAGTTTTTAGTGTATTCACAGGATTGCGCAACCATCACCCCCCTCTAATTATAGAAATATGTCCTTTTGAGAGAAAGCATAAAAGAATAGAATAAGTGGACTATTTAAGGAATAACATGTAGTTATATATAGGTGATACTTTATGGGGTCAGGTTGAAAAAAAAAAAATTTTTACTTTATTTTTTATGGTGACATTGGTTAACGAAATCCAGTAAGTTTCAGCTGTATACTTTAACAGTAAGGCATATATATGTTTATACTGTGTTCACCTCCCATAGTTAGATTTCTTTCTGTCACCACATATTTGACCCCATTTATCCCTTCTACCTCTCCTCTCTTTTTCCCCCTCCCCTCTGGTAACCATGAGTCTATTGTCCATGACCATGAGTCTCTGTTGGTTTGTCCCGTTCATTTGTTGCTTTTAGGTTTATACCCCACATGTAGTTTTCAACTTTTTCTGTCTTATTTCGCTTAGTATGATTATCTGGAGGTCCATCCACATTGTCGCAAGTGGCAGTATTTCATCTCTTCTTATGTCTTGAGTGGTATTCTGAAAATATTTAAAAACTATTTCTGACTAGTAAGCTTGATCTAGAAATTAAATGTAAAAGCAATTGGTTGCAAAAAGTTTCTCATATTGATCATTCTAGTATTTGTTGTGTAACGAACAAGTTAAAGTGTAGGGGTCGGAAGTAATCATAATTAGCAAAAAGCTTGCATAACGCTGCTCTGTGCTTTGCACATTACAACATATATTGTTGCATTATATATTTTAATTAATTTAATCCTTACAACAAGTATTCTTTGAGGTAATTACTGTTGTTGTCCTTATTTTATAGATGAGGAAACTGAGGTAAGAAGAGAGTAAATATTTTCTAAGGTCATGGGCAATTAGTGGTAGATTGAGGACTTCGGAGGCAATATCAAACCAGGGTCTGTGTCCTTAACCATTTGTGCTTTAGTGCCTCTCAGTAATTTATAATGCAGAACAGCTCCAGTGCAAATATGTACTGTATGTTGTCTTTGGATTACTGTTATTATCTCTTAGCTATTCTAGTCTGGAATTTGATTATTCTAAGGAGTTTGTATTTTTTTTCCTTTTATATTTACAATATGCTTCAAGCATTTGCCAAAGGTCAGTGTTATTCATATCTTAAAAAAAACATCAGTGTGGGTGCTCTACAGTCGGGTGCTTTGTGTATGTGATAATTGATATAGTCATCATGATGACTACCTATACACACACACGTGCGCATGCTTGCACACATTTTTGGGGGAACCCTTTTAGAGGAGCAGTATCCATAAATATTAAATTCAGTGCATGTTTTTCCTAAGAACAAGGACATTCACTTATATAATAACCCTAGTACAGTTGTCAAGATTCAGAAATTTAATATTGAAGCTATTAGCTAACCTACTGGAATTTAACTAATTGCCCCAACAGTGGCCTTTATGTCGCAAGTGTTGTGTGTGTGGTTTAGAGTCTAATTGAGGACCACGCATTGCATTTAGTTTTCATGACTCCTTTAATCTTAATATTTCCTCAGCCTTTCTTTATCATTCATAGCACTGATATTTTTGAAGAGTATCAACCTTTTATTTTGTAGTATGTCTCCAATTTAGGGGTTATTTCGTGTTTTTATAATGATCAGATTCAGTCTATGCATTTTTGCAGAAAATAGAACAAAATTTTCACTGTATCTCTTCAGGGGACACTTGATAACAATTTATTCCATCATAGATGAAGTTACCTAGCATCACTTGGTTAGGGTGGAATTTGCCAGGGTCTCCAGTGTAAACTTATTATTTGTCCCTTTACTGTTAATTGTTTTTGGGGAGATAAACTTTGAGCCTACATAAATATGTTGTTCTCCATTAGAACTCATTTTAGTAGCTGCGATGCTTTTTTCCTGAATCAGTTATTACTATGAGGGTTACAAAATTAGTATTTTTGTCTTCCCATTTAAATTTATTAGTTGGTATTCTACTTACGGAGCTTTCTGTTCTTTTACTCTGTCTAATCTTTGGCTAATAAGCCAAAACTATCATTATTTTGATGCTCATATAATACAGATTTTATATATTGAATATATCAGTATTTGCTCATAAGGTTTCTGGGGCAACTATAAAGATTTGAATTAGGTAAGAATCTCCATTAGAGTGTTGGTAATGGCAAAGGCTAGAAACTAGAAGTCAGTGAGACTTAATTAACTTGATATGGGAAATGAAAGCCATGGGTGTATCTCATTTAGTGTTAAGCCTACTTTTATGGTTCCTAAATTTGTCTTATGCTTGATAAGAAGGTAGGTAATGTCATGAAAATAATTGATCATGTCAGCTCATTATGAAATCAAACATCCTCCTAAAACAAAAATATGGGCTTTTTTTTTTTTTTTTTTGGCCAAAGGTTTTAATAATATTTATCTCTGATAATTAAAGTGCAAAGATTATTCCTAAATAGCACCCCCCCCTCCCCTGGCAGTGTTCACGTCATCATGTATATGAATCTCTGCTTTGTATGTACATTTAGAGTTTGTGGGAAGAGGAATTGCTGGAAAACATCATACGTATTTATAGTACTAGGATTTTGAGATTCTTTACAATTATTCTCTTGATCTTTTTGTAATTGTGATTTAGATTCTTGTTAGTCATCTGTTACTAAGCTTTATCGTGGCTAAATGGTTTCAGCGTTGCCTTGCTGAAAAGTATTTTAGTTAACTGATGAAAATAAAAATCAGTTATATGCAGCATGTTTGGTGATTGTTTTGATTTCCTTTTTCTTACTTTACATTTTGCCATTGTGGCAATGGTTTGTATAAATTTGTGTATAATAGTTCGAAATTGTGTAGTTACACTTTTCAGATAAGCTCAGTAGTTTTACTTTCTTCCCACAGATGTTTCTCCCCTATTCTGACATTTCTGTTTATTTTGAACACAGTATTTATAGTCATTTAGTTGTCCTGGGTTAATTTATTTATTGTAACTTTTCCTCAGCAACTAGTCCTCTATTAGCTCAGCATGATTGACTCCATTCATAATATTGACATATTTGAATAACTTCTCATTGTAATAGAGTAGTACTTGAAAAACTCAGATTTCCTTTCAAGTCTGTTACATTAAACAGCCGATCTTTTTAGATGTTTTAGAACTAAGAACCTAGCCTTAGAAGGTTGATAAAGAAAAGAAATTTTATCACCAGACTTAAACTATTATATCCTCACTATAAAGTGGCTTATAATTGTGCATACAAGCAAATCTGGAAGTTTGTTACAGGACAGTGAGTGATACTAATATTATTGCACCATTCACTGTGATGGATGATGAAATAATTTCCTTCAGTTCCTTTCTGATCTCTTTTATAGTGGTAGCTGATACTGATAATTTAAAAATCTTTTACTCTTTTTCAGCTTTATTGAGGTGTAACTGATAAATAAAATTGTAAGATATCAAAATGTAAATTGTGATTCGATATGTGTATACAGTTAACACATCCATCTCCACATACACACACACATTTTAGTGAGACTCTTTTGCTTTTCAGCCTTTTCTGTAATAATACAAAGCTTTAAACACCCTGTTCTATCTTTATTTATTGTCCTTACCATTTTGTATGATGTCTGTGTGTCTCTTTGAAGCTCTCATGTTCCCTAGCTTTGACAGCCAGTTTTTGGGAGGCTCCCTCCCACTGACTAAAGATGGTACAATTTGAATATACATAAGGATAATAGCTGTAGTGATCATCAGACTACCAAAAAAAAAAAAAAAAGATCCCCCACCCCCCACAAACAAACAAACTAATTGGTCACTCTTGGAGAATGGTAGGGATCTTATTATTTGGAAAGCTAGTAAGAATCAGGAGGTTCTTTATTATGTGGACTGTGCCACTGGGTAACCAAACCCGGGTGCCTGAGTTGTACCCATGACCAATTGAATTAGAATCTTTGGGGCATGTTGCCAGGCATTTGTTTAAAGAGATCTTTCAGGTGATTTTGATGTGCACCCAGATTTAAGAAACTCTGTTCTACAAAATATTTCTCTTCTGGGTGGCCTTATAAGAGAAATGTCACTTATATTACTAAGTGAACTTTTTAGTTCATCTAGTAATATACTAGCTGACACTAAAGATTTCCCTGGTAAATAAATGTGTTTACCAATTCATTGTTCTTTGAAAGGAAGAAAAAAGCACAGAGAGTCCCCCCTGTACCTTCATCCAGTTTGTTTCCCCTGATTTTATCTCATGTTACTGGGATATATTCGTCAAAACTAAGAGAAACCAACGTTTTCTACCTGGGTTTTTTTGTTGACCTTAATATTCCTGTTAATAAATGCTACTGTATCTTCTGTGAAACTGGTATTTTATGCTTTATATTATAGTAGTCCCTTGTAGATTTTCATAGCACTTCTAGGAGTATAAATATGAATAAGACAGTCTTAGTATTGCTTCATTTGAATAAATCTGTTTTGGGGGGAAAAACCCAGTAACTCCATATTTCAAGTTTTAGAACAGCTAATTGACCTAGTGGTAGCCAACATAGGTAGTTTCAGTGAATTTGGGAGATAAAACATGTAAAACATTCCACGTGCACGATCAGTTTTGTTCTCTAATTGTTGGAACAGGGTGTTTATTCATTAGAACACTGCGTGAGGCAGCTTCAGGGGTCATTGTTGTACGTGTGGGTGAAAACCTGAATGCTCGAACACTAAAATCACACTCAGCACCATGAAATGTTCCTATTAAGAGGAATGAAGGTGGTGCTAACGTCACTTGAGGCAACAGCAGATTTGTCTCACCTGTTCTCTATGATATACACTTACTGAGTAGAATAATTGATTAAATGATTCTTAAAATTCTTTTCTCCTTTAGGGTAAAAGACTTTGCATTTAAGTGAAATGGTTTTGATTGTGATTTTCTATTATATTTCTTTTTCATTAAAGTATCGTTTTCTTTTTTAGATTTGTTTATGATTCTTGATCAAAATCAAAAATAAAAATTTTCTGTTAGAATTCTCATTTTCAGAGCATTGAATCATTGCTGATTAAGATAATCTTGCAATATATGTATATATTTAAACTCATAATATTTACTCTCAGTTCTAAATCCTTCTAGGGCCTATTCTTTGCAGTCTTAAAGGATCCCAGGAGAAAATGAATCCACCAGCCTACCAGAACCTTATAATTAAGGATAATCCTGGTGGAATCATATCACAAAATCTGAGTTTAAACCTGAGGGCTTGGATCTGGCCTGTCACTTCCATCTCTGCCCTATTCATTGTAGTCAAGTAGCTGTTTTAAAATTAGAAATAAGGAGTTTTTCAATACATTTGTTTGAATAACCAATATTAAACTGGGAACCCAAAGGCAAAGACTGTTTTATTTATATTCTTTGAAGTATCTAACACATTGGACACAAAAGAAGGTTATTTAATCTATGTTTTTAGAGTAGGTGTTAGGAAATATAGGGCTGATATCTTCTTGGAAGTAAGAGTATTGTATGGCTCATTCTTGGGCAGTACTGTGTCATAGGAATACGTGTGAACCAAGTAGGTAATTTAAAATTTTCCATGCTACATTAAAATAATTGAAGCAGGTGAACAAAGTTGATGAAATGGTTTTTTTTGTTTGTTTTTGGTACTAAATCTTCCAAATTTGGTGTGTATTTTAAAGCTACATTTCAAGTGCTCAGTAGCTGTATATGTCTGATAGCTAAAATGTATTGGAGAGTGCAAAACTAATCCATTTAGAGTAATTCTACTTAAGGCTAAGTAGAATTCAGTTCAGATGTAAACACTTGATCTATATTTAGATTTCACAAAATTTGCAGTTGCAGAAGTAGATGCACTACCAATTTGTTCTAAGCATACTTAAAAAGTTTTTCAGTAGTTAAATTGAGCAAAATGTTTTAAATTAAAAAATAAAATGGTTATTAAGAAAATACAAATAAAATCCACAATGAGGTACCATTTCTTGCTAGGGTGGTTTTAATAAAATAAAAAATAAGCGTTGGCAAGAATGTGGAGCTAATGATTATACAACATTCTGAGTACACTAAATACCACTGAATTGTACACTTTAACATGGTATGTATGACATGTGAATTTTGCCTCAATAAATAAAAATTGATTTAAATAAAATTAAAAGTTTGATTTTTTAGTTATAGTATCCTTGCTGAAAGTGATTAATAGCAATATTTGGCTAGTGGCTTCTGTGTTGGACAGTGTTATTCTATGGCAATGTGGTAATCCACAGAAGGTGGAAACTTTAAAAAGCATTATTCTTTCTTGATACTCAAAGTATAGTAAGTTTAAATTCTAAGAATTGAATAACCATTAGTTGCTAAACTTCTCATGGTCAAGAGTCTGTAGCTGAACATTCTTGATGCAGGATATCTGGACCATACTATTGATGGGGTCTTTGAAGAAGTGAATTAAATAGTAATTTTAAAGTACCGGATTTGGCTAATGGGTTCTTTCCATGGTTTCCGTAGCACTCTGTGCCTGATTCCTGACTATAGTCTTTTGAAGGTGTCACTTCGTATGTATGTCTTGCTTGACTACATGTAAGCACTTTCAGGGTGAGAACTGTATCTTTGTCATCCTTATACTTCTAGAATTTTGCATAGTACTGGACATAGATGACTATGTGAACTAAAATCTTGAATCATTCCTCTGCCTTTTAATTTAGTGTGCACCCAAGAATGGGCAAAGATTTTTATTAGCAATGCTGAATGCCATTAGAGCCCATAAAATGGTTTCTTGTATATCAAAATAAAAAGAGAAATTATTATGGCACTATATGAAGAGCGTGCTGTGAAATGTTTTTAGCCAGCGTTGGTTTTATCAGAATTTATAAGCAGTTCAGTTCTGCTGATATATTTAGAAATATACCTGTGATTTACAAGATGCTTCTGTTTATAAAAGTATGCTCCTGCCTTCATAATGAATGGAAAGGAGGATGAGTTGGGATAGGTATCTCCATAAGGAAGGATGAGCTCCTTTTCACTGGGGTAGATTTAGAGAGACTTTGAATAAAGTTAGAATCTTTATTAATAGAGAGTTGTGTTGTGTTCTTGGAAGCTGAAAATTATAGAGGTTCCTGGATTGGAAGAAAGAGCCCAGAAGCCTGTAGACTTTTTTGTGGTATTATCTAGTTAAAGTAGCTAGGAATAATGTGGTAAATATAATTGGTGTTAAACATGACAAATTTGTATGGTTGGAGTTTGGTTGTCAAGTCAGAAACGAAGTAAACTGGATAAGTTACTAATAGAAAAGTCACCTGTAATCTAGCTGTGATTTTGCTTTTCGGGGATCATTTTGGAAAAGGTGTTTGTTTTAATTAACATTCATTTGTTAGAAGACCTGCAAATATTATTTCCTAAGATCAAACTAGAAATCATACACTTGTACAATTTGTGTATTGTAATTTTAGTGATATCCAAATGTTCTGTGTGCATTATGAAATAGCATATCCACTAGGTTGACTTGGGTAGTTAACCTTTTGTATTCTCAAACTTGAAAGTACAGAAGACTAAAGAGGCAGTATTTAATGGAATTGTGGAGGGTTGATTAAGACCAACCCCGAGCATAAGTCTTCTCTGAGAGGCTAGACCTAGTAGTTTAAAAGTTAATATTCATGTATTTCTTTCCTATCTGTTGCGACAATAGGGAGGCTGCTGAAGGTTTGAAATAGCATATTTTATATGATAAAAATAATTTTAAAAATCCAGGAATCCAAAGAATTGTCAATATATCTAATTCTTTGATGTGAAAACATTTTATTGCTCCTCTTAAAAGAGTGATTAATTCAAAACCAGATTTTTTTTTTTTTTTGGTGGTGGTGGTGGTGGTGGGACAATGATCCTACTGGTTTTGTCTTGCATATAGAGGAAGAGCACTAGGGAGACATTAAGCTTGAGTTTTATTTTCCAGCTCTGCCACTGCCTAATGTGTATTATTTTGGGCAACTTATAAAGTGAAAGGGTTCTTAGTTTCTGGAATTCTATAGCATTACTGATTTACTTCTGAAAATATGAAATATTCACTCATTTGTGTTATGCTTGTTCCCTTACACAGCATCCTGACATCCTTTTTTTTTTCTTTTTTTGTTGTTTGTTTGTTTTTAATTAATTTTTTTATGGTGACATTGGTTAACGAAATCCAGTAAGTTTCAGGCGTACAATCTAACAGTAAGGCGTATATATATTGCATTGTGTGCTTAACTCCCATAGTCAGATTTCTTTCTGTCACCACATATTTGACCCCTTTTACCCCCTTTTGTATTTTCATTTAGTGTGTTGTTGGTGGCTGCAATGCCAGCTTTGCTTCTCAGGGAGGGCTAGCTCGCCATGTACCCACACACTTCAGTCAGCAGAACTCCTCAAAAGTTTCTAGCCAGCCAAAGGCCAAAGAAGAATCTCCTTCTAAAGCTGGAATAAACAAAAGGAGGAAATTAAAGAACAAACGACGACGCTCATTACGTAAGTGTTTCACTGAAAGTCTGTTTGTGTTATAATGCTTTCGTTTATATCTTGAGCTTTCATATGAGTTTAGTTTTTACCTTTCTTCGACTCTGTTTATCTATTTTTTTGTTAATGATAATAAACAGGATACCTGTGGGATCATGTGAGAATTCAGTGGATGTTTTGTCTGTAGTAGCTAAAGGAGTAAATATATATGGCCTTAGAGTACAAACTATATATAATTAGATTTTGAGAGTTATTTTGATTCTCTTCTAAATTAAGAAAATTTTAAATATGACAATATGGTGTTTCTAACAATATTTTAGAAAAATTGAGCATATTAAGGGTAAAAATCAAGTAAAAGTTAAGTAACCTATCTGCTCCAAAGTGGTATGTGTGAATAGCAAAACTGTTGATAGTCTGTTTCAGCACTTAGCAGTTTATTGTAACATAATAATATATTAAGAGCTTAATTACAAGATGTGATGCATCCTCTATATTTTGGATAGAACACACTTAGATGATAAGGCTTGTAAATGTTGGGGCCAAGAATTGACTTTGAAACTCCAGAGCCTAGCACTCTTCCTGATTCTTAGTATCAGCTGGTTAATTAAATATATTCTAAATGAGGAAATATGATTTAGTGAAGCTGTTATTGAAAAGGGAGGCCACTGCAGGGATGATCAGAGAGGAAGAAAGATTGCATTTTACTCTTTGTCTTGGGATTTGATTAGAGTGTAGAAGAGACTGCAGAATTAATTCAGACTATAAAGCTTGTCTCTAAAACATTGAAATTTTTTTGTTATTACAAAGCTGCAGTGGACAAATGAACAGACCACAAGTGAAAAATAGACTTTCCTAAACTCTCTTAAGATTTTTAGTGTTAAATAAAACATTTTTTTTTCAAAGTTGGCTACCAAATTTAGGTTATATTCATTTTCCTTATCAATTATGTTGCTCGTCAGTTATTTATTTAATTATTCATTCATTCATTCATTCATTCATTCACTCATTCATTTATTCCGCCTACAGTACCTGGTATTCCTAGGTGGTCTCCCATCCAAGTACTAAACCAACCCTGCTTAGCTTCTGAGATCTGACGCGATCAGGCATGTTCAGGGTGGCATGGCTATAGACGCTCATCGGTTTTTAAAACAATGCTTGGGCACCCAATTTTAATGTGTATTTGTATGGTATATGCCAGTAATACTGCTACTGCACATTATAAAAGTTACCAAGAAGGTATATTGAAAAACATTAAGATGAAAAGAAGTGATGTTATTTTCTTCCCTTACTCTAATGGATCATGAAACATCTGCTTTGCAGACTATTGTTCAAGTTTAGTATTCTTGAAACTTTAATAGTGGACATAACACAGTTAAGATCGCAATGCATAAAATTTGAGGTTTGAGAGTTTTTTTCATTATCGTTAATTTTAATTCAAGTGATGACTTCTGTGTTTGAATCTTGAATGAGAAGGCTAGATTTGAATGGTTCAGAGGGTTGAGTTATTGCTATTTTCTCTAAGTGCTTATCTTCAGGAAAAAAACGTATTTGGAGAGCGTGGAGAAAGTACATATTTTTTTCCAATAGCCACAGATCTCTAATAGGAAGGAGATTTCTCAGCATTAAGTAAAATCATGACTTTTTTCTCCCATAAATGTCAAACACTTTTTTTCTTACCGATTTCCCGTTATTATTACTTTATTTATCTTGTGGGTTCTGCTGGTTTATTACTAGTTGGTATTTTGTTTATTTCCTTCTGAGGAAAAATCCAGTGAGAAAAGAGCTTAGTTTTATTGAGTATGCCAACTGGTGAAATCATCCCCCCACAAAAACTCTGGTGGGTTTGTGTAGATGTTCTAAGAACTCCATGAATGGTAGAGATAAATCCATTCCACGTACTAGTAAATCACAATAGTGTGGTAAATGAGCTGCATCAATTCAGAATGTGCTGTACCAGGAAATCAAGCCATTTCTTCTATTGTCAGGATAATTTAATTTTTAATTACACATAATCTTATAAAATTACATGTATTAGTGAGCTTCACAGTTATAAACAATAAATTCGTTTCCCTTACTTTGAGCAACATTTTTATTAAGAATAAAAATAGCACAATTTATAACGTTAGTGCAAAGAAAATTGAAATTTTAAAAATGTTCTTAGCAAATTAAATCTTCAGTGTATAGCTTTGTTGTGATCACATTAAAAGATTGCTTACCCTAGGTTTATGAATTTATTATTTTTTAAAAAGTGGTATAAACTTATTAATATAACTGCTTTATGACTTAAGGCATTTTTTATATGTATTTATTTTACCTAATTATAATCTATAGCTATTTTATCTCCATTTCACAAAAAGGAAGCAGGCTAAGGTTGATTAAGAGATTTGCCCAAAATCACACAGCTGATAACTAACTGGTGGAGTTGGGAGTTTGACAGTATTTTGGTGGACTCATTGTCATTAAAAAACGTATTATTTATAATTCTCTTAGATTGTTTAGAAGAGTTATTTATAATCACGAAAATACTTGTCAGAAAACTCAAATAATATTACCACTTTGTTACACTTGGAAAATTTTTGATTGCATATTAATATAGAATGTTCATGTAATGTATTCCATATGGTTTGGCTGTGGTGAATGAGATCTCAGTGTGGTGCACAGATGGAGATGTTCATCAAATTGTTGAAAATGTAGGACTGACACCCAGGAGAGATTCAGGTCTAAAATATAAATTATGTGAAAAAGATAGTTGAAATGTGGAATCACAAGGTCTGAAGTTAGAACCTCACATACCAAGGGGCCACATTAACCCACATTCACTCAGTTGGAATTCTGCTGTGTACATCTTTAATCTTGTCAGCTAGCCTTCATGTTTTGAAAACAAAACTCTTGCATTTAAACACTACGTTAATACTTGTGAATTGTTTCAATCTTTCTTACTTATATATTTTTGTGAAAAACAGATTCTTTGGCTATATTTATCTAAATATTCTTTATCTCTTTGTTTTTTAGCACGACCACATGATTTCTTCGATGCACAAACACTGGATGCGATAAGACATCGAGCCATATGCTTTAACCTCTCAGCTCATATAGAAAGTTTAGGGAAGGGACACAGTGTTGTTTTTCATAGTACTGTAAGTATTTGATTTTTTCCCCAAATTATCTATAGATTTGTAAGAACATGTATTTTGACTTTCACAGTCATATTTTTAAATTGCTCAAAAATCTAAGAAAATACATTTTAACAAAAATTATAAAAATTTGCTTTATCAATATTTTAAAAATTACTTGCATTGTTGGTTATAAAGCAAATATTTCTCATAAGTTGACATTTTTATGAATCAATTAAATATTTTTTAGCCTTTCATTTGAGCTATTTAGGAGTATTGTGTTGGCATTTGGGCTACTAGGCATTTGAAAATCAGGCTCTGACCTTAGTAAACTACGTGTCTTTTCTGACCTGGTTTTTTTATTTGTAAAATTAGGAACATTAGATTACTTTTTAGTTAACGTCCTTATGTGCTGCATGTTCCTCCCTTACCCTCAAAACACACATCTAAAGTTCATGTTCAATAGAAAAAAAGAATAATGGCTGTCAAATTAAAGCTTTGTGAAGTGAGGAGGGAGTTTTTATCTCTTTTGTTCCAGTGATGTCTCTCAGGTGTCTAGAATTGTCCCTGACACATAGTAGGCACTCAGTATAATCGTTGAATGAATGTGTTACTCAACATAGGAAAAAAAGTATCAAATTTGAAAAAGCAATACATTGTTTAATTTTGCTTAACTAGGGGCTAATATAGAGTTCTTTCTTTCCGTGCCCCTTTGCCAATTTATTATCCATTCATCTTTAAATTAGAGTTTCGTAAGGTAATTTCATAGAGGTAAAACTTAGACCAGACTCTTGGTGATTTGCATCCCTTGTAAAAGAGATTGTTTAATTTTGGTTGTTGGAATACAGAATAATACAAAATTAAGTTTTTTAAAAAATATTTCAGTTAACATGCACAAGAATTTAAATAGGAAAGAAAGATTAATATTGATATAATCAGTATCTCTACTAATTTGAATCTGTATTTTTTCCATCTCCTGTAATAATGAGGATTTCTTGTATTTTTTACTTTTCTATGTATACTTCCAATTCAAAATTTCCAGTTTTGATTTTGATTCTCAAAATTAAAGGCATGAAGGTAAAAGATTACTAATACACAAAGGACCTTTTCTGAGATTGGAAAACATGAGAGGTGTGAGTTTCGGTTTGAGGAAAGGTGTACCATACTTAGACTCTCTTAAAGAAAGAAATATAGTTAATATAAAAAGAAGTAAAGGGTTGGAAGGAAATTAGAGGGTTTAAAGAGAAAGTTAAGATGGATCTGCTGGGAATTTTTGTTGGGATTCAGCAAGGTCAGGATCTTGCTCAGCAGTGATGGTTGGAAGGCCCGTTTTGAAGTTTGATAACAGATTTTTGATTTGGTAGGTCTATAATTGTCTTTTGTTTTCAGAGGTCAGTAAGATGTGGTCACCAGACCTTGAGTGTAGCATTATGGTTAATTTGTTCGTTCACTTAAATATTGAGCACTTACTGTGTTCCAGGTACTCACGATGCAGCAGTGAACAAAACAGGTTAAAACAAAACAAAATAATAAACCTGTACTCTAGTGGAAGAAACATGACAAATAAGATAAATTAGTAAAATTGTAAGAACATAAACGAAATGAGGGTATGAGCCATTCAGTTATGAGGTGGATGAACATTGTAGCCAGAGGGAAAATCAAGCACAAATTCCTGAAATGGGAATATGCTGAGTAATTTGAAAAACAGCGAGAAGGTTAGTGTGGCTGTAAGAAATGAGTGAGGCGGAGAGAGGAGTTTTAAGTCAGAGAGGTTCTAGGAAGAACCTTGTTGGACTAATACCTTGGCTTTTATTCTGTGTGTGATGGGAAACGAAGGAGTTTGAGTAGCCATGATCTGACGTGATTTTTTAAAATAATTTTTATCAAGGTGTGTTAAACTGCACTCATGTAAAGTATACAGTTCTATGAGCTTTGATAGTTCTACGTTCCTATTAAGTTACCACTCCCACACTTAAAATACAGAACATTCCCACCATTCAAAACTTTACTGTTTGTATAGTTTTGTGGTTCATTCTGCCTCTACTCACTACCTTAGAGAATTCACTGATCTCTTTCCTTATGTAAATTTTAATGTTCTCGCTTTGGTTTCTTTGTTGTGAGAACAGATTGTAGGTCAGGGTGCTGGGCAAAGGAGATCAGTCTTCTCAGTATCCCATGAGAGAAAAGACTGGAATGGTTCGAGCGGAGATGCCAAAGAGGTTAGATTCTGGATGTCTTTTGAAAGTAGTACTGACAAGAACAAGAATTATGGATGGATCACATGTCAGATTTGATAATGAGAGGAAAGGATGGCACTAGTGTTTTTGGCCTGGGCAGCTGGCCAAAAGGATGGAGTTGCCATTTAAAATAGAGGTTGTGGTGGTGATCAGATTAGGAGAGAAGGGGAGTATATCTGTAATATCGACACATTCTGTGGAATCATCTAGTGCCCCTGTCACGTAGGCAAATGGGCATATGGATATAATACTAAAGAGTTTGAGCTCAGGAGAGGTGTGGCTACAGATTCAAATATGGAACTTTGCAGCATATAAGTGGTTTTTAAAGGTATCAGACTAGATAAGATCACCTAGGATCTAAGTATAAATAGAAAAGAAAAGAAATTTAAGGACTGAGGTTTGGAGACCATCAACATTTAATGATTTAAAGGGCAATAAATCTGATGAGATAATGGTCCAGTAATGAGCAAGTATCTACATATTAGGGAATAGTGGTGATGATGATAAAGTGGTATTTTAAAAAAATAACCTTCTTTCACATGCTTTCATTAGAGTAGCTCCTTGTGATGAAGTCCTTAGGGTCACCATAGGAGAGTAGAGATAAAAGAAAAAACAACTAAAAGTAATGGTGATGGTATTAGGAGTGTAGTAGAAAATTTAAAAATTTACTGAATGAAATCATCTATGACAGTAAAAATAAGTTTTCTAGCTATAGAAAACATCTGAGGATTTAAGAACATGAAACCTATGTTTGTCATAAATTTAAAAAACTGAAGAATAAGAGAGATTTGTACCCACAAGTGATTTCGGGGAGGTAGAGGTGCCTTGACTGAGGAGAAGTCACAAAGGTGGAGTGAAGAAAGCTTTTTCCTGAGGAAGGTGGAAGGAAGAGACATCTATAATGGGAAAAGGTCTTTGTTGGACACAATAGAAAGGAGGTAGGTAAGCAAGTTCCCCAAAGTTCCATGTCTGGGAAGGTTTGATGGAGGCAGTATGTGTTAATAGAATCACTTCCGTTAGTAGTCAAAATGTAGTCAGTACTAACTACAAATTTAAGTTTCCTAGCTATCAAATTAACTTTTATAGGAAGCAGCCATACTGATAAACAGTTTGCAGAGAAAATATGTAAGTGAAGGGACTGTGCTGTACAGTTTGCCTATTCGTCTTAATTGAAACATTTTCTTTCGAGCCTTCTCCAGAAGAGGTCAGCAGATTCCTAGTTAACAGTCAATTGACTTGCTACGCTTGGTTGGTTTGCATTGTTTCTATATCTTTATTTCTTTGTAGAAGTATTTTGTTTTAGCATCTTTGGATCTGTCCTTGGGCTTTTTAATTAATCTCATTGCCAGGTCTAGAATTAGGGTACTTAATTAACTATAGGTTTTTAAATAATGGGCATAGGAAATGTTTTATTTTTTAAAGGTGCTGTTATTTAATTCTGATATGTTTTGAGGATGTCATATAACATTTTGTGTTGCTCTTTGGAACTTAAACTTGGTAAAGTGCTAATTTTGTTAATACGGAAGTTGTAAGAGTTGTAAAATACTATTTCGATTTGTTTTTATTTAAACATTACCGTAATTTTCAGAATCTGGTAATGAATGACAAGTGTATTGTTTTTCTTAAATTCTATTGGTCTTTTTGTTCTTGTTGAGCCATCCTTTAACTTAGATAGAGTCCCTAAAATTGAACCTAAACACTAATTGGCTAATTTTTCATTTAAAATAAACCAAACTAACCAACAAACAAAAAAACTCCAAGCAAATAACAAATACCTTAGTTGTAAATTAGAGACTTTCCCCTTCCCAGCGCTGTTTGTTCTTTACTGTTTCTTTATTCTTTAAAAATATTCCAGCCAGTATGGATTCTTGGTTAGCATTTTAGCTAAGCTACAGACTTAATAGATAGTAAAATAAATATCAATTCTTTAGTAAGGATATCATGGTTTTAGTATTTGGCTATATAAACCACCTTCAGTTCCTTTTTTTCCTGTTTCTTTTGTGAAAATATATGATCAAAGGTGAAATTGCTACAAAGCAGGGCAGAACAAGACAAGGTGGTATTATTTGGTCCAGAGTATGAACGCCTAAAAATTCTTGATTAGTGCTTTTTAATGATATATTAGAATAATGTGTTACTAATCATTTTTATGATTTCTTATCATTACTAGGTAATAGCTAAGAGAAAAGAGGATTCTGGAAAGATAAAACTTTTGCTTCATTGGATGCCTGAAGACATGTAAGTATTTGGATTACTATGTATAATTAATAGACTAGAATCTTTTATTAAAACCTTACACTCAAAAATCAGTCAAGTTATTGGATTCAGGCATAAAAGACTTGCAGAAATTAAACCATGAAACATTTTGAGGTTATTAGGATTAAAGAGGTAATCTCTGAAAGCCCCTTCAGTAGTACCTGCCTCAAGGTTATAAGCTTTAAAGCTAGCCTTCTTATTGTTTTTAATAAAAGTTGTCATAGCAATTTTTAATAGGATGTGATTATTTTAGGATTTTTAATGACCCTTAAGTAGTAAGCAAGCAACCTTAGTTGTACTTTTGTTTGAAAAGTTTATTTAAAAAAATTTTAAACATTTCCCAACACAATTAATGATATTTTATAGAAAAAGCAGTTGGCCAGTTTTCCAGCAGTGTTAAATTTTTCTTTGAGTTTTAATACCCATTTTAGAGTACGTCTGGTCCAGATGCTCCTTAATTTAGTTAATCAATTTTGATTTTCTTTTTATCCTCTTACTGACTTTTTTTTTTCTTGTTACCAAAGGTAATAAGGGTCTTTCATAGAAATTTTGGATAAAATTGATAAGCACAAAGAATAGAATAAATTTATTATAAAATAAGTTATTTTAATTGAAGAAATGATTTAAATTCCTCTCCATCTCCCCTCAAGAATAGGATAAATTTAAATGAATGGAATCACACTTTGTATACTTATTTTTCAAAACTTAATATGTGGTTAATATTTATCCTTATTAAATATATATATATATTTTTTACAGTATTATTTCCTAAACTCCATTTTAAGATGTTAATGAATGTGATGTGAATTAAAAGTACTTAAGTAGCTTTCGGAGTTTACAGGACACCTTAGCATATTGAAATAAATTATTTAGGTTTTTTCTTTTAAAAAAATCTTATATCAGACTTCATTAGTGTAGAACATATTTTCTACCACTTACCTCTCTTCCCTTTCCAGATTTTATGGATCCGCTACTGTAAAATGTTTTGAAACGGCAGTGTAAAATTTATTTAATAAGTTGTTTTTTACTGAACATTAAAGTTACTCATTTTTCTCTTAAAAAAAAAAAAAAAAAGATTAAAATCTGTTGTCTTCCTGAAAGTTTGTGCCCATTTTAAATCCCATCTACTGCGTTAGAGAGCTTATTTCTCTCTATTATCAACATTGGTTATTATAATTATTACATTTTGCAATTCTTTGATTACAGATCATTTTTAAACTGTTCATTTATTTGGTGAATTGATGGTTTGTGTTCTTTGTCTACCCCGTCTCTTTTCCCTAATGAGTGTTTACCTGTTTCATACTGATTTGTAAGACCTAGTTTTATATTAAGGTTCTAAACATAGTTTCTTTAAAAAATATATTCCAATGTCTGTGTATTTTTAGTTAGTACTTTGAAAATTGATCACTCCAAATATTAAAATGCTTTTATTTGAATGTCCTTGTAGGATTAAGTTTCTTTGATTTTAGAATTTTGGTTATATATGCATATATATATTTTTGAAGTGGAACTTGGTGAGGTTTTTACTTATTTCTTCAAAATTTGGTGTCTAATTTTCATCAAGTCAGGCTCAAGTGTGAATTTCACTAAGTAGGCTAAATGACAGGGGAGGGTGTTCTAATATGTGTTTCTAAGTTTGATATGGCTTTGTCACCAGAAATTTTTAATGGATCTCCAAATTCGTGCCTAAATTTTCACCCTGCCATTCTTAGCTGGGACTCAGCATCCCACTACCTAATATTCTGAGTTCCCTTGGCTCCTGATAAGCTTGTAAACATAGGTGGCCCTGTCAGACTGGCAGAAAAGACTAGGTAATGTGAAGCTGTTGAGGGGTAAATTTAAAATTAATATTATTTTATTTGCTTGTTTTTAAATTCATAGTCTGCCTGACGTGTGGGTGAATGAAAGTGAACGACATCAATTAAAAACTAAAGTAGTTCATTTATCAAAGCTACCCAAAGATACTGCCTTGCTTTTGGACCCAAACATATACAGGTAATTTAATGCTTGATGTGATGTTTTACTTTCTGCATTGAAATCTTAAATCTCCCTAAATTTTGGATAAAAGGTTAGGACTTATTTTAAGTACTGAATTCAGTACTCAAGCATATCTTGCTTTCTAGAGCTTTGTATATGGCAATTACGTCACAAAGATTTATAAATACAGAATTCAGAAAGATTATATTTTGGTAAAGTTTTTGTGTCAGTTTAATTTTAGATTTATCTTAAGTAAATTAATTCTAATATACATAGTACTGAAAAGAATGCCTTATGTTTAAGTATGTAATTCTTTTTATAATACCAGACTTTTGTGGACCTGGGAGTAAGTGTATTGCATGTGCTCAAAATACCATAAATGATTGAGTTTTTTAAACTTAGGCTTTCCCCAAAACTTTTCAGAAGGTCAGATTATATATTATTGTGTTTGTTTTTAAGAGGTAGCATAGAATGTTCGCATTTCTAATAATTTTCTGATCCGACCTTTATTTTAATAATGCTATGCTTATGAAGGTATGGGGGGTGAAGGAGATCAACATTTCTGACTATGTGCTGAGTCACTTTGCTAGGTGCTTTACATATACTTCATCCTCACAGCAGCCCTGTGAAGTAGGTGTTGCTATCTCTGTTTTACAGATTGGAAAACTGAGACAAGAGGTTAAATAGCTTGCCCAAGGTTACCAGATAGTATGATGTGACTGAACTCCATACTGCCTCTATCCAAATGACATAACACTAGAGTGATTTAAAAAGTGGTAAAAATGCTTAAAAGGCACTCTTAATGAACAAACTTTCTGTACTTTTTAAAAGAAATTTTAATTTAAATGTATTTTACGGAAGGAATAAGTTAGATAAGTATACGATGACATATTATAATAATTGATAATCCCAAATGTAAATTTTATTTATCATGAAGAGACTGTGTTCTGTGCTAAATTTTGAAGCAATTAAACACTTTGAAGGTTCTGTTCATTCCATGACTCAACTTTTTTAGAATGTTATTCACTGTTAAAGGAATTCTATAATTTGAGCCATCTTCTGAGAATGAAATCCTAGCATAATGAGTGCTTGCCATGTGGAAACACTGAGACTCTATAGAGTTTTCCCTAGTCCAAAAATTAAAAACATATATATCTTTTGGTCAAAGTGCTAAGTACAATAAAACCCTTGTTTTTTGTGGGATGAGCTAGGTTATGAAATTAATGAGCAAAGAGAACAGTGAAATACGACTTTAAAGGAGAAGATTGAGGGGAATCCACTACCAAAAATATGGAAAAATTACGATTTAAAAAATAATTGAATATTCTTTACTTACTGGTAGGTACCTAATTTGGGGTTTATTTTTGTTTACTCTTTAATGGGAGTAATTAGCACTACAAAAGCATGATATTTTGGGAGAGCCACCCTGCTGTCACAACCAATTGTAAATGGCTGTTACTTAGGCAGAGAGTTGACAAAGGGACATGAATCTTAATTATAAGAGTAAGACTGACTTCATGTTTCTGCTCTGCATTCTATTCCTCCCCTCCCCCAGGGTCTTCCTTTTTCACAAAAGCAGCTTATTATTTTATTTTATTTTTTAATTAATTTATTTTTATGGTGACACTAGTTAACGAAATCCAATAAATTTCAGGTGTACAATTGAACAGTAAGGCATATATATATTTATACTGTGTGTTCACCTCCTATAGTTAGATTTCTTTTTGTCACCACATACTTGACCCCTTTTACCCCATCTACATCTCTCCTCCCTCCCCACTACAAAAGCAGCTTATTTTTTCTGTTTTTGTGCTGTATAGGAAGCAATTAAGATAGTTTAATGAAAGTGACAAAATCATTCAGGCTCAGAACTGGTGTTCAGAAGTGCATAGGAATTGCATTGCATGTTCTCAGTGTAATTTTACAATATTTGATGTCATTCTTGGGTAATGAAGATGTTCTTAAGACACGTAGGTGTGTAGTTAATTTTCTTTAGCTGTACGCCCCCTTTCCCACATCTTAATATTTAATTTTAAGTATAACCTTTCATGCTTCTGCTATTCTGGAAATTAGAATTTAGGCTACCTTAAAGTGACAGAGAGTAATAGAACCCCCTACATTTGCCGTATTTGGTGTAACATTTTACTAATATTTTGGATTTTGATTGCGAAAACTTGTGAAATTAAATAAAAGCGGGGGAAAGCAATTATTCTAACTTGTTTTAGGAGAAACAATTTGTGGTTCATGTGCATCTCAAAATGAAAGCATGGCAAATCTTCCAAAAATATATTATCTTAAAAACAAGACTAAAAAGAACATATTTATTCGAGATCTAAACATCAGTTTTAAAGTACTAGTTGGTTAAAACACATGTGTTAGACATGAGATTCTTCTTTAGAAATACATTAGCAGGCTACATAAAAAGAATTTATTAAAAAGCCGTATTTATAACTAAATTTGCATCTATTATGTGTGAATGCTTTGGAAATAAATTTTAATGATCAATAATCATCACCTTTCCTATATCATAAATATTTTTAATGTCCCTTTTGAAGTACTTAATGTGTTTTTGATTCATTTGAATAAAAGAATATTCCCTTTTCTCTTTTTTCTAGAACAATGCCGCAGAAGAGGTTGAAGAGGTAAAAAATAAATAAATACATAAAAAGCAAACGAGCGGGGACACCTGCAGTCTTAGTCACTGACAATGGGTTTAGTAAAAGTTGCACATTAGAGTCAACCCCCTTCCTTTTTTTTAATCCAATATTTAGAATAATATTTATGCTTAGTGTAAACATTCTGTGAATGAAGTAGGCTCTTCTGTGGAATATATTAATATATTACTGTATATCCACATTTTCATGGAATGGTACTGTGGGAGACTGAGCAAACACTCTTCTGGCAACTTAGTGGAACAGCTTCTAAAAGGCTTTTGCATGCTTGCTGCTTTAAGCTGCTTTTTCCCCCCCTTTAGTGATTACAATAACTTATATTGGAAAGAATACAATTACAACATGTGCCCTTACAAATACCAAAAGCACTGTAAGGATATTCGTCTTGACAGTGTCTATTGATTTGAAGTCATATTAGGAAATATTTAGACAATGAAAATTATCAAAAGATAATTTATCTTTCAATTATGATAAATAGATGTGATTGGTTGCCATTTGTGTTCTTTTGCAGAACTCTGATAAGAAAAGTGTTCAATTTGTATTTAAGCAAACAGTGAACGACATTTGCAATCAACTAAAAATTCGTCTTTCGAATTAGGGCTGAAAATTTCTGTTAAAGAGTGTTGCCGTATGTCTGGTCGCTCCCTTTTCAGGACTAGGGTTTTCTCATGGAGTACAGTATGTTAATATTTACCTATATAACTAATCTGTTAACGGTTTTTGAAAAACCTCTATTTCAAATATTTGAATAGTCATATTTTATTTTAAACCTGCATAAGCCTCTAAAATTTTTTTTTCTGAGGAAAGCATTTCGTTTTTTAGTTATTAACGCAAGAAAAATTGTATTTTTTTTCTCAAAGTATCTTCAAACTGAATCCTTTATGCACCAAAGTTGGTTTTGAAAAGGAAAATAAAATCACTTTCTTGCTTGGTTAAGCAAGAAGCCATATGGATTTTTTTTATCTTACAGAAATGGAAATATGCGTAACTTGTTAGTAATGTATCAAACAAATGTTGCGTAGAGATAATAGAACATTGCTTGTAAATAATTCAGCAGATTTGTAATATATTTTTATATTATGAAATGTACTGTAGATGTTTTTCTAGAGGCATGAAAGTTAAATGTATATATTATGGGTAGAAATAATATTGAAGGATATTGTAATTCACTAGTGCTGCCAGAGGAATTGTTAATAAAGCACCTTCTTTAACAATAAATGTCTTTTGCAGACTTAAGGGACTATGAACTACTGTTAATATCTTTAAGAACAAAACACATTGAACATCCTTCCAGAAAGTCTTGAGGGAGGACCTATATCCATAATAGAATTATGGCACTCATTTCTGACAGTGACTGTGAAATCAATTATTTCCTTACTGTTGGAAGGACATATTGTAAAGTATGTGCTTATATGCAGTCAAACTGCAGAAAATACTCCTGATTGAGGAGTTTTCACTTTACTACAGTAATATGAAAACCAGCAATTTTTACACTAAATTTTTTAAAGAAAGAATAGACAAAATTACAGAATTAAGCCTTTGGTTTCAAAATGGGAAAGGTTCCATGATACATAAATCATTTCTCATTTACTTTAAAAAAATTTAAAAATAATAAAAATTATGGGAGACTTTATTCGTTAACAATGGGGAAAAGAGCTATATACATGAAATGAGTCATATAAAATGAAGTGCAAATAAAAGCACTGCTATTATAAGACATTCTGGAATGGTTGTTTAATAAGGGTATTATTCATATGATCTGTAGCAAATGTGATTTTATTTTTTAAAAAAAGCAGTGTGTTTTCTTTTTGTTTTTTGCTTAAGCACTTCGTCATTTGCTTTATTCTGTATCTACAAAGTAATCTGCAATCTCCTTTGTTCTTTTAAAATTTTGATTTGTTATAAAATTGCCAAATAGAAATGTTTTCAGATATATAGTTTGTACCTGTATTTTTTATTTTATTGCCTCATGTTCTTGTAAGTCATTCTTAATTGACCGATGATTGTAGACCTTGCCTGAGTATTTTTTCTAATAAAACAAAAAGCAAACCACTTTAGCTTCAAAATTGTAACAATTCAATTAAATTTTGCAACGGCATCTGAAATAATCATCAAACATTTTCTTTAAGGGCACAGCAAATAAATTAGTTTTTCATTATGTAGAAATATTTAGATGACAAAACCAAATTTCATGGTTCTTGATTAGCCTGTGAGTACTCAATCAATCATCATGCTTTGCTGCTTATCTGACTTTGGTCCGATACTGTTAATAGGCCAAAAAGAATATGGAATTAAAGTGAAAAGAGTTGTATAACTTTACATAATGTTTATTAAGTGATGTCTACCCATCTATATTGTTCCCCCTAACCCCCATATATGACATATTTGTGATATGGTACCTGAAATATAATTAGTCTCTTACTCAAAATCCGTTGTCTAGTTCAGCAGCAGTCGAACTGCAGCCTACAGGCATACCCATTCATTTAGGTGTCGTCTGTGACCGCTTTCACCCTGTAGTGGCAGAATTGAGTGAGTGAGATATTTTGGCCTGCAAACCTGAAATATTTACTCTCAGTCCTTTAAAGGAGAAATTTGCCAATCCCTGGTACAGTTGATAAAATCTTTGGAAAAATAAACCTGGACAACACAACTTATATTTTAGTATGGTAATGTTGCTCTTGGTAAGCCAGCACATTAAATTTCAGTGAAAGCTGTTTAATATACTTTAAATATTGCCATGTTAGATTCTTACAACAAATGGTGGGTTGTTTTTTTTTTTATATATACTTTCACATTGGATTTCTTAATAGTTAATACCTCACCATTTGTGTTTTTGTATTTTGTTTTACTAAATAGGACCAAATGAGATTTTGTAAATCAGATCATGTTTAAACCACAAGGCACATTTTGCTCTATCTTGGAAGTGGAAAATATTGTGAAATTTAAAGTTGTTTATTTTTTAAATAAACTTATTTTTCATATATAAATCTTCCTTAAAGTGGACACATGTTACTTCTGAATTTCAGTTGAAAGGAAATTAAGATGAAGAACAATCAACTCTGATGGGTATTTTAAGATTTGTTTTATTCTCATTGAAAGCAAATGATAATCATGTCAGTAAACCTTTGTAAAACTTTTTCCTTTCACACCTTAATAAAATGTTTTAAATATTCAAGTACTCTTAAAGGATAGAATTTGCAACAGTTATTTAAATCATCTTTTATTGTTTGCTGTTTGAATTCTTTTTAAAATATATGGTTAACAAGAGATGTTTGAGTAAAATATAAAAGTGTGAAAAGGTGGTTGAAGTCTTTAAAACAGTTTGTGGGGGAGCTTTTTTAAAAGTGTTTAATACTGCTGCAAATTTCTTTAAAAGGCAAACAAATTCTTAGTTTTAAGTAGACTCTCAAGATGAAAACCTGTTACATGTATCTGTATAACAAGGCCTAGGGTTGCAGACCTACAAGGAAAGACATAATTTTTTTAAAAAAGAGAGTTAATCATGCCATTGAAAGTTTTTTTTTTTTTTAAGCAAAGCGGTACATTTTGGGAGATTTCAATGAAAAATATTTTTCTATTCTGAAAAATGTCGAAAGTAATTTTTAAAAGGATAAATTCTTTAAAAGAAGTTATATAATTCTTTAAGAATTGTGTGTGTGTATGTAAATTCTTAAAGAATCTGTGATGCAGTAGAAAATGTTTTGCAATTCCAACATAGTGTTTTAATATAAATAAGGTCTGCAGTTATTTATTTTTTTTTGTCATTTCTCATGGGCACAAGCCTCAGTATCCTTTAACATGTAATGTTGCATTCTTTTTTTTAATTTAAAAAATTTTTAAAATATTTACATAGTCCAGTTTATTTCCTGAATCAGGTTTGCATGGTATATAACACACATGGTTTATTACTCAGAAAAGTAAGAAGGACTTTTAAGTGGTTACAGTAGGAATTTCAACCCATATTTTCTAGATCAGTATTCTTTAAACTCTTATCTACCAAACTGCTTTTCAGTGTGAGAGGAAATAGATGTACATTGTAATACTGCTATAAAGTTGTTCCCAGTGTTTCTGCCATAGGCGATCCCTAGCATGATACATAGCACAAAATAGTCTCTAAAATATTTGTAGAATGAGTATTATAGGTGAGTACTTGTTACAGTAAGGTATTTTGGAGAGTTATGACTACATAAAACTAGTGGGGTTGAAGCTACCTGGCTTAAACCATACTCTATGATAATGTTGTATAACTCTTCATATGAACCCTAAATTTGTCTAAACAGTTTCAGTGTAAAGGATTATTGATGTTATATTTTTACATACTCAGTTGTAATGAGTATGTAAACCAGTTTTTTGGTTTAATTTTGTTAAAAATAGTCGTTTTCAGTAGTGCCTTGTTTTTTAAAATAAGACCTCAGTTATATTTGCGATATGAGTAACTTTTAAAGTAATAACACTACTTTGAAGGAATTACCCAGTATTTGATTTCTTTCTTTGACTTTTTTGTCTTGTTTTCAGAGCATTGGTCCCCAAAGCACCTTTTCTCCTCTTCACTATTTATATGCTTCTAGTAAAAAAAAAACTTAGGTTTTACAAATTTTAACAAATTTATTATGAAAATTCAAGAATTTATATGTTCCTATTAAAATCATGTCAGAAATTCATCTATATTTGAATGCCTGATAAGTCTCACATAAGATTATTATATGCTTTGGGGCTTTTTCCTTTTAGAAAAGTATACTGTTTTGGGAGAACTGTTTAGGGAATAATAGATTATAAAATATGAGCATTTACTTTTGATAGGTAAACGTAGTGCAAGTAGTTTAGTATAAATATTTGAGCATTGCAGAAGAGTGGGTTAGAAGATTCTGTTTGTCTCTTTGAATGTCATAAATTAAGAGAGCCTAATTAGTTTTCTTAATACTTGGATATCTTTTTAATACCTTCATAATACCTTTAAAAGATTGCAATAAATGTCATAAATGCCATTTTTTTGGTAGAAGAGCTCAAGTTTCTCTGTATCTTTTTTCTTCTCTATATGTTCTTCCCTGAATCATCCAAAATATCTAATTTCCTCCTAAAATGTAATTCAAAATAGCAGTTTTCTAAATTTTGTCTTTGAACATCAATAATGTTAGAATACCACAACTAAGAACAGTAAGTTTTCAGAAAAAGAGTTAATGTGGACTCTTGAGATCCCGTGGGGCCAACTCTTAGAAGAAATGCATTTGCATATTGAAAGTCTTTATAACTGATAGTAAAAATAAATATTTTAAAAAATATTTGTTATTAAAATTACAATTGCTACAACAAGAAAATAATATAGAAAAGGGAAAAAAGTGAAAGTCATCACTGTCAACTGGCCACACGTCCTTGATTTCCAAATTAGTGTTTTGTTGAATCTTAAAAAAACATTTTGTGCTTAATTAAATTGTTATTATGTATCTAGTTCTAAGATTTGGCTTTTACTCAAGAATTCATATAGCTCCTATTTTTTATGGCCAGGTGTAATGTACCATAAATTATTTAACCATTCCCTTTTGGCCTACATTGAGAGATTTTACATAGTTTCTGTCATATAATGCAACAGCATCCTTGAAAATAACACTTGGAGATTTTTATACTGTAGGTTCCTGGAAGATATGATTAGCTGACTTAAAAAGAGTTTTGAATTGTGTCTATTATAAGTTTTGGTATTGCCAAAATGTTTTCCTAAAAAAAATGGTGCCAAGATAAACTCTCACTGATTGGATGTAAATGCTCTTT
>NW_006436288.1:5566196-5568286 GCF_000325575.1 Pteropus alecto
GTCAATCTAAGGTGAAAAAGTGGGCTAAGAGTATGATTCCCTGGGTTTAGTTCTCAGTTCAGCTGAAAACTGATGGGTTTGGGGGAAGTGCCTACAATCTCATTTGTAAAATGGTGTATTATTACCCAGTAAGATTTGTTATAAGGTTACAGTGAGATGTATAGTCGTTTTGAATGAGCATGGCGTGAAGGGTACAGTCTTAATCTTTACATTTTATGACCTTTGCGAACTCACTCTAGTTGTGGTCTTTTTTTGTCATTAGAAGAAATGTAGGTTTTTCTGATTATTCTTGGGTAATAACAAGTTCTCCATGTGTAGTCACAAAAAAAATCTCATTTTAACTTATTTTCAATATTTTTAAATTCATTTTAACTGTACAATTAGAAGAGTTCTGATGACTCCACATAACCATGAAATCACCACAAGATACAGAACATTTCCATCACCTCCCATGAGTTTTCTTGTGCTTGTTAGCAGTCCAGCCTCCCCTTCAGCCCCAGGCAATCATTGATCTCTTTTAATGTTGATTGGTTTGCTTTTTCTAAAAGTTTTTATAAATGAAATCATACAGTGTGTGCTCTTATGCTTGTTTTCTTTCAGCACGATTTTGAAGTGGATCAATAAATGCCATAAATATTTACATTTTCTTATCTAATGATACTGAATATTTTTTCCTGTATTTTTTGGCTATTTGTGTTTTACATAGGTATTGGGGATGCTGTGTTATGTGAACTCATGACTTAAGGTTATTATTTAAGACTAAAATACAAAAGACTTCTGGGATGTGATTGGGTAGCGTTAAGTGTATTAAGACATTTTAAAAACAATTTCATAATTTATATCAATTTTTAAGGTAACTGTGGCTAAGAATGGAAGTTTTTAGGTATTACTGGAGATGTTAGAACAAATACTCTTAGCAAAGAAATTTGCTGCCGTTGTACTAGGAATGTTGTGAAGTTAACAGACTAAAAATTAATAGAATATAATAGAATGCAAAATCTTAGAGCATCTGCAAAGTGCAAGGTACTGCTCTAAATGCTGGAGATTCAGCAGTGAACAAAATAAACATTCTTGACCTTATGGGTCTTAAAAGTGTGTGGATGGGCAGTATACAAATGAGTAAAATATGGTGGATCGTGTGAATGCTGTGAAGGAAAAATGGAAGGGACAGGTAGAGAATTTGTGATGCCATCTAAAGGTAGTTAGGAAAGGCCTTATCGATAAAAAGTGATGTTTGAGCAAAGCCATGAAGGAGCTGACTGAGAAGTCATGTAGGTTTCTGAGGGAAGAGGATTCCTGGCAGAGAAGCATAAAAGCCCTTGAGGCAAGATCCTTTATTCAAATGTGTGTTAAGTTCTTAGACTTATAGTCCCAGGTATTGGTGATGCTGCATTTAACACAACGTGTTTTAAAATTCCAGCTTCTTGGAGCTTACATTTCATTATGCTTGATGTGTTGTAGGGTTGGGGTTGACTGATATGACAGGACTTCACATGAGGAGATGGGAAGCCATTGGAGGGTTTTGAGCAGGGAAAAAGTCATCTGAATTAGGTTTTTAAAGGATCATTCTGATGACTGAACAATTGACTAAGTGAGCAAAGGCAGAGGCAGGAAGAACAGTTAAAAGGCTATTAAAATAACCAGTAGCTCAAAACAGAATAGATGGTAGTGAAAAGTTGGAACTTAAGTCTTTGAAGGTAGGTTTGCTGAGAGTTTAGATATGATGGGAGAGTCAAGAATGACCAGGTTTTTTGGCATAAACTAGAAGCAAGGAACTGTCATCCCAACAGTGATGGAAAGCTTGCAATGTGGAGGAGGTTTGGGGAGAAGTGAATTAAGCTTTGAATGGTTTATATTTTGGATGTTTATTAGACATCCAAGAGGAAGTGTCATGAATCAGAAGAATTTATGGTGGGAAAGATTTAAAATAGAAGAATGTGAATGCAGTTTACATACTTTAAAATCTAGGTTAAGTTGTTACACATTCATAAAGATTTTATTTCACCTTCAGTGAAGAGTTTGTAAACTTCCTTGTGAGTTGGGGCTTGAGCAAGAGCAGGAGTACTCTGGGCACTTTTAAACAAGCAGCA
>NW_006436288.1:5568329-5587123 GCF_000325575.1 Pteropus alecto
AGTAGAAATACTTTTCCATAGGTTTTTCAACTGCCAAGTAGTGGTAAAGAATGATCAATAGTTCAAGTTCCTTGTGCTAAAATATTTAGGAACAGGTAAACAACTGTTTATCCTTTATATCCTGTATACTAAACACCAGTTTAAAAGAATCATCTTTTCTACTGCCATGCAACCACCCTGAACAAGCCCGATCTCATCTGATCTCAGAAGCTAAGCAGGGTTGGGCCTGGTTAGTACTTGGATGAGAGACCACCTAGGAAGACCAAGTGCTGTAGGCATAAAAAATAAAAAGTAAGGGATTGTAAAATGACAAGTTCCTTGCAATCTGTGAGGTCAAACAAGGGTTGCCTCGCCCCCCAAAAAAAAAAAAATCTTAAATCTTTACAGCAATAGTGTGGGATAGGTAGGCATTAACTTTAACCACTTGGAGTACCAGGAATAGTGAACATTTATCAAATGCTAAATGCCAGACTCTTCTGAATGCCTCAGATACATTAGCTCACTTAATCCGCATAATAATTCTGAAACTGATATCCCATTTTATGGTGGAGAGAACAGGTACAGATTAATGTTTCCAAGATCACATAAGTAGCATTTGGCAAAATCTGGAGAATTTGTGAATTATATCCCATGGGAAGTGACTTTCAAATGGTGTAGTAGGACAAGGCAAATGCCAGAGGGAATAGCATGTGCAAAAAAAAAAAGTACAATTGTGTGAATATTTAGTACCTAGCACGTACTTAGTATTTGGAATAAAAATGAATAAGGCGTTCTGTTTATACTTTCTAGACTTGAAAGTAGGGAGAAGATTATAGTGACATTAATAATTTCTGTATAATGTGAATTGCTGAATCAGAGATAACACCCAGAGTATTGAAGCAGGGAACATTTGGCCAGTCCTAGAGCATCAGGGCAGGCTCCCCTTGGAAGACAACTCAGAATAACCTTTTAAAGATTACGTGGGGCTTAGTGCTAGAGAGTGGAGGGGAAAATGGAATAGTTTAAGATAGAGGGATCTCCATGTGCCATATTGTAGAACAACCTGGTGTCTAGGTCAAGTGGAGGCCCAAAGCAGTGAGAGGTAAGTCCGAAGAGGTTGGGAGGATCCTCTTTTGAGGGCCTTATTTCTATGTGTCACAATTTGGGCTTTATGTGAAAGGTTGATGGGGGAACAATAAAAGGTTTAGGAAGGAAACTGATGCTCAGATTTGTTTTGGTCACTGCCTAGTAGTAGACGAGAAGCTGGGCCTGGTGGAGTGACAATGGGAAGATAGTCCAGGTTGCTGCTCTGCCTTGCTCTCCAGAGGGGAAATTAAGAAAAGGAAAAAAATCATAATTTTCAAAGTTTATTGTTTACTGAAAAGTAATTTTCCAAGATTTGCAAATATTAGAATTTATTACTGGGGAAATTAATATATATTTTTTCTTATAGTTCTTAATCAAACATATTGCCTATTAAATAAATAGGGGGCTAGACCAAGTGTCCCTTTTAGTTACACATTGCTCTGATTGTACCATTACATGTTTTCTTTCAAAATGGGTGTAAAAAAGTACTAGAGTAATGCAGAGTACAATACATTACCCATTTTACCTTTGTGAGAGGTAAAACAACAAAAACTGTCCTTAAAGCACTTAAAAAAATGGTCTTGTCTTTATGGTATGTAATATTCAAACTGGCAGGCAAATCCTGCCTAGATTTGTTTCCAAATAGAGAAAAACTGCCTCATTAACATGGGGCTGAACTAAGATTTTTTTTTTTCCTCCAGCATTATGGCTTATTTTGCGACATTGTACAAGTCGCTTAGGACCTTAGCAACATAGGGCATATTTCCTGAAATAGAGACCAATATATAGTAAAAAAGTTAGTCGATATTTATAGTTTATAAGGAAACTTGAACATGAGATAGATAGTCAAAGCAGATTTAGTAAATATCAAATAATTGAAATTTTATCTTTGTTAGAAAAAAAGGGGAAGGGGGAAATAAATGAATCAGTGAGCAACAAATCTGTGTGTAGTAGTCATTCCCTTTGGCTGGAATAAGGGCCAGCAGGTCAGCCTTGGACACCATATTATGAAGATTAGAGATTGAAGTACTTCCAGAAGGTACTTCCTAGGATTATTTTATCCTCCCCTTGGAGAAAATATCAAACTGGTTCGGTCTCTTTTTTTTCCCCTTTTGATTGAAAAGGTTTCCTGCTGTCATGAAATGAAGCAAGATAATATTGTTTTAAAAAATATAAGGAAAAATTTTAAAGTAATACAACTGGGATTATGTCCACAAAATACATGCTTTGAAATTTATAAATTTACTATAGATTGGCCATAAACTTGTTAGGTCTAAGCTAATTTATGGCGCAAGTGTAAAAAGGAGGTTGTAAAATTCAGGGTGTTTAAAACTCAGTCATTAAGCATTTAGAATTAGCTGGATAGAGGACTCGTGAATTTGTACATGCTTTACACTTAATTTTTACAGTTGACATGTGAAATATGGGTTTTGCTATTTTTGTTTTACAGATGAGTTGCTCAGGTGACTTTCCCAAGACTATACAGCCAGCAAGTTGCTGAGCCTGGAGTTTGAACCAGTTCTGTCTGTTTCTAAACCCAGAGACCTTACTACTGCGACTTTTTGATAAGTGGTTAATTATTTGAATGTATTTTGCACCTTGTGTTAAAAGAATAAACATTGCTGAAAGAAAAAATTTTACATTAGTATCAAGAAAATCTTAACCAAGTTTTACTCATCTTTCTCCTTGCCTACTTCCAAACTATTTCCGCTTAGTGCAACTGATTGCCTAGCGATTGAAAATTTTAATATGTGACATATAGCAAGATAAATATGGTACAATACCATTGGAAGTATCTTATCTATCTTCGCTTATTCCTTCTGTAATGCTCTTCCTTTCTTTATGTAGATCTGAATTTCTGACCTATATCGTTTCCTCTTCTCTGAACTTTTCTTAGTATTTCTCTACTGGCAACAAGTTCCTTCAGTTTTTATTTGAGAAACCTTCATTTCTCCTTTACTTTTGAATGATTACTTCACAGAATACAGAATTCTAGGTTGGGTTTTTTTCAACACTTTGAATATTTCACTTTGTGTGGTTTCTGAGATCTCTGATGTTATTTTTATCTTTGCTCTATAGATAAAGCATTTTTCCCCTCTGGCTTCTTTCAAGATTTTTTTCTTTATCTTGGATTTTTCTGCAGTTTGAATATATGATGAAGTGTAGATTTGGGGGGCATTTATCCTTGTTCTCTGAGCTTTATCTGTGGTTTGCTATCTAACATTAGTTTTGGGAAATTCTGTCTTTATTGCTTCAAATATTTGCTTTGTTCCTTTCCTCTCTTCTGGTATTCCCATTACACGTATGCTGTACCTTTGTAGTTGTCGCACAGTTCTTGGATATTCCCTCCCTCCCTCCTTCCTTTCCTTCCTTTCTTTCTTTCTCTCTGTCTCTGTCTCTGCCCCCCAGCACCCTGTTGCCTCCCTCCCTCCCTTCCTTCCATTTGCCTTTTTTACTCTTTGCTTTTTAGTTTTGGAAGTTTCTATTGTTATATCCCTAAGCTCACCTGTGTCCTGTCTACTAATAGGGACATCAAAGTCATTCTTCATTATTTCTGTTCTGGTGTTTTTGATTTCTAGCATTTCTTTTTGATTCCTTTAATTTCCATCTGTCTGCTTACATTACCCATCTGTTCTCAAATGTCTACTTTTTCCATCAACATGTTAATACTTATTATCTTAGCATATCGATCTTAATTATTTTAAATTCTCAGCCTGATAATTCCAGCGTGCCTGCTGTATCTGAGTCTGGTTCTTGTGCTTGCTCTTGTCTCTTTATAATGTGTTTTTGCATTTTAGTATCTATGTAATAATTGTTGAAAATAGGACATGGTAAAAAGAACTGTGGTAAGTAGGCGTTTAGTGATATGGTGCTGAGGTGTGAAGGGAGGAGAAGCTTCCCTGTGCCCCTGGGCTGTGACATTCTCAAGTGCCTCTCAGTTTCTTTCTTAGGTGAGGCAGGATTGCTGGAGGAGGATGTAGTTGGATATTTCCCTTCTCACACCTGGAAGACTTCTCTCAGGTCATTTGGGCCCTGAAAAAACTCCAGTAGGGTCAGGCTCTGGTGAAATAGTTTCCTTAGAGAGCTAGCCTTGTTAAGAATCGCAGAATGCTTTGGGTGTCTTTCAAAATGGCTTCTTAAGCAGAAGTGGACTTTTCCCTGTCTTCACTGTGAGAACCTGGGAGGACTCCTGGGGATGAAACTCACAAAAGTAGGGGGTGAGGCTAGAGCATGTTGCCTTGGAGTTTTTCTCAGGTTTGTCCACACTGAGCCTCCAGCAATTCACCAATAACAGTTTTCCTTCCCCAGTCCTGGTTTCCATGGTGGTTTCTGCTCCAGTAAGTTGTGATCCTTGGTATCTGCCTGTCTGTCTCTCTAGTTTTTGGGGCAGTGATTTGCCCGGTGACCTCAATTTTCTGATGGATCTAAGAAAAACTGTTGATTTACAAATCAGCTTTCTAGTTGTTAGGACTCTTGAGTGATGACTTCCAAGCTCCTTGTATCCCAGACCAGAAACCAAAAAGTTAAAACCATTAAATAGTAATCTGCTATTGATCCTTCTATTGCTCTTAACTTTGTAAATGAGAGTTAAGCATATGCAAGGATCAAGGATGTATTTTCAGACTGTATGTTACATAATTCGTATATTCCGTGTTCTCAGACAAGAATAAAATACAATATTTCTGTTTTTATGATTTTTAAGTTTTGTTTTCTCTCTACTTCACCCTACTCAAAAAAGAGGAACTTGAAGAAAAAAGATCAAATGAGCAAAAAGGGAGAGATCAAATGAGGATTGAGAAAATTTGTTAATTCTACTTATTGGTCTGGGGATACAGGAATGAGTAAAACAAAAGGCCCTGTCCTCATGGAACTTCCCTTCTAGTGGGGAGGTAAGGAATAAGACAATAAACAAAAATACAAAGTTAGTGATGAGGGCCATGAAGAAAAATAAAGCAGAATGAAGAGCTAGAGAAAGCTGGGTGCTAGTTTAGTCAGCGCAGTCAGGGAAATTCTCTTTGGGGTGGTTATGTTTGAGCAGAGAGAGACCTGACCAACATGAGGGAGCAGGCATGGGAATATGTGGGAAAAGCATGTTGAGGGCAGATGGTGTAAGTACAAGCCCCTGAGGAGGGAGTAGGCTTGGCCTGCTGCGTGGATAGAAGGTCAGCCAGTGTGGCAGGAACACAGTGAGGGAGACTTGAGGCACATCATGAAGGACAGAACTGGCAAACATTGTTCTGTAGAAAGTAGGGTTTTTTTTTTTGTTTTTTGTTTTTTGTTTTTTTGCAGAGGGGGAGTGGCTTTAAGGTCTCTGTCACAACTACTTAATCTCTGCCATTGTGGTGAGAAAGTAACCAGAGATGTTAGGTAGACAAATGGCATGACAGTGTTCCAGAAAACTTTTTTACAAAACAGGCAGTGGACCAAAGTTTGCATGTTGGCAGTAATTTGCTAACTGCTAATATAGGGCCTCCTAGGCCACTGGAAAGCAGTTGGGGTTTTATTCTAAATATGATCAGAATCATTGGAGGGTTATGAGCAGGTGAAGGAATGGATAGGACTTATTTGGAAAAGGTTATTGTTGCTTTTTGGGGAACAGAATATATTGTCCACATAAGAGTGGAAGCAGAGAAAGCAGTTGGGGGTTTTGTAGGAGTTGAAAGACATGGTGGCTTGTGGCTTGAACTGAGGTAGTAACAGTGGAGTTGGCAAAAAGAGGTATTAGATGTGTGTGCGTTTGTGTGTCTAGGGGCCAGATAAGATTGCCTGGCTATTTGAGCAACTGAATAAAAGGTAGAACGTCTTACTAGTTTGGGGAAGAGTTCACACGAATGACATTTGGTGGAGAAATCAAGTTGGGCTAAATTTGAGATGCCTATTAGACATCTAAGTGCCAGAAGTAAGTAGGCAGTAGGATGTATTCCAGTCTTCTTTCTTCAAGGGAGAGGAAAAGGTTTGAAAATTGTCTGGGAGAGTGAATGGAATAAGTAAATGTAATAAAATACTAGACAGCACTGAAATAACATGAAGTTTTTCATCATAAATTTAAAGTGATTGTGTATATTCTCCCCAGCCACGGGGAGCTGTGTGGGTGCATGTGTGGAGCTGGTGGAGGATTGGATTTAACTGGAACTCAGATTTTATTAGGTAGCAGAATGGAGGGAGAGCGTCCTGGGGAAAATATTTGGTCTCCAGAATCTAATTGGGGTAAGGAATGAAAAATCAGTAGGTCCTGGTAGGGTTGAAGAATTGTTAGACTTACTGTTACAAGAAGTGAAATGGAAAGGCAGGAGTTTGGTCAGAGTAGAATCATTGAAATTAAGATTTTGCTCATGATAAATTAATTGCTACTGCAAAGATCCAACATAGGACCACAAGAGTCAGTGATTGAGGTGAGAGGGAGGCTATGATCTTGGATGTAGGGGAGTCGAGTAACTGAGGGGCTATGGTGTGTCATTAATCCCTATGGGTATTTTGGAATCAGAATGATCGTAAGAGTAGTGGAGATCAAGACAGTAAGCTTGGACCAAGTGCAAACGATGAGGAGTGAGCCGGAAGGTAGTTGTAATTGCTAATTCTAAGCAGCTTTGTGACTTTAGGCCAAGTCAGTTAACCATCCAGGTATTTGCTTCCTTATGTTTGTAATGATGGGTTCATGATCCATTTTTATAAACCTGAAAACCTGGACTATAGTAAATAATGGAAGAAGCAGGAAACGGCTAGAAAGGGAAAGAATGGAAGTTTTCTTCCAGTGCAATGATCATCTGTGAGCATTGTTCACGTTGGGCATCCACTGATCCAGAACGTTCTTCAGTGACACAGTCACCAAATTGTCGCCAAAGTCAAGAGGCCAAATTATAAATACTTTTCAGTTATAACTGACTTTTGTGTCCCGTGTTATGTTTGTCTAAGTTTTTCAGTCTCTACCATAATGTTTTATATTTTAAGATCATCAATAAATCGTTATTGAATGAATATAAAAGATTTTCTAAAAATAACTTTTTAAGAAGCAATTTTTCACCCTTAATGCAAATACAACATGAAAGAAAGTAGAGGTTATAATTCTGCATATTTTGCTTAAAGTATGGGATATTTAATAATTGTTTTGTATGTGAATAATTCTAAAGGGTGTAAAGTCTTGCTGTTAATAATAAAAATGTTGCAGTATTGAACCACAGTGGTATGTATTGTCACTAAAGTCTATTTATAATAAGATATGATTAGAGTTATTTAAAACTCAGTTATTACAATTTGATCTTCACTCTTTTGAGAATTTCATAGTCTCAGGTACAGGTATTTCTTTTTTCCTTTAGCTCCTAAAGTGATTTGTAGGGAAGCATTCTCTAAATCGACGTGCTCACTTTTCATTATAAATGTCGAGCTACCCATATTCGTAGAAAAAAACTCAGTCTAAGACCAGGGCAAGGCATAGAGTATATCTATAGGTATAGTGAGTTTATAGAATATTTAGAAGGTAGCAGGAAAAAATCCTTTAACTACAAATAATCTTTCTCTTGACTCAGATCTGTCGCCCATAAGAAATGCTCAAAGAATGTTTGTTAAGTGAATGAAAGAGGATGTCATTATCAGGCCTTTGATGTTAGACTTTGTCTTTGTATTAAAATTTATAAATCTTAGAACCATTATGGGGCATTAGTGATAAAGAACAGAGATAATGTACTTGTGAAAACAGCACTGGAGTGCAACTGCTTTGGAAAGGCTAAAGTTTCTGACAAATTTGATTTGCCTACTTGATTTAAACAACAATAACTTTTATACACAGCCATAGTTTGTGCAAACTGCTTTGCTTTTGTGATCATAAATTTTCACTTCGTCTCATGAGAAATACCTGAACCAGGTTTTTACTAGGTGCTATACAGCTGACTGAGAAATGTTCCCTTGTCCACGATTAGGAGTAGAAATTTGTTTTCACCTAGGTATAGCCAGATAGAAGTAAAGAGAAAACTTAGGATAGTATTTGGAAAATTTGTAAAGAAACCTCTAAATTGTTCCCAGTCATATATGTGCAGAATATTGAATAGATTATATCAGTCCTAAATCAATTATCATTTCAGTGACAAAATCCAGCCAGACTGATCAGTCCTAGAGGAGCTTGTATACTTGTATAGCATGTCTGAAGGAAGCTTTCCTTTTTGGTGTATAGGATTATCTAATTTTTAAAGAGGAAATATGTATAGAATCTGAATTTAAGTTGTGTAGGCTTTTTTTTTTTTTTTTGGAGAAAACAGGTAGAAATTTCAGAAGAAACAATAGCGCTTCAATAGTTAATTTTTTATTTGATAGCTGGATAACATAAAAGGAAAAATGGTGACTTCATTTTTAGCAGCACCAGTTTGCATTTCTTTTTATTTGAGCCCCTTGGCAAAAGGAAAAAAAAAGTTAGAGTAATTCTTTGTCCATAAAGTACATTTTTCAAAAGTGTTAAATAATTTCATTGAAAAATTTCCAAATATGAAAGTAATATGTATTCAAAATAGAGAATTTAGAAAATACAAAAATAATTAAAACGATTATAATCCAATTGTGTTTTTAAAAATCACTAATATATTAAATATCAATGTATGAAGATATTTTCTTCTGTCTGCACAGAGATTTTTTTCCAGATTGGGTTAATAATGTAACATGTATGTGCTAAACATCTTTACATCATTGAACCCCTAGTGCTGATGTAATTAACATACCTTTGTGTGTGCCATACTTTAGTTAACTGATCATCTGTTGAGTATTTTAGTTTCCAGTGTCTCACCGGTGTAAACAATGCTTTCATAAACATCATTAAACGGAAAACTTTGAGTGTCTTTTGTTATTTGCATTCTCCAAATGGTATGTGGCAGTTTTTAAGTGCCCTTCCATCCCTGAATACTATCATTAAAATAAAAAAAAATCGATAAGTATAAAGTACAGTTCATTGTTTTCATTTACATTTATTTTATTATAATAAAGTCTGGGTATATTCTTATACATATTGTCAGTTATATTTCTTATTATTCATCTATGTAAGACTATTAATTTTTTTACATGTTGCAGATAGTGTCTAACTCTTGTTATTTTTATACAGATTTTAATCAAATCTCTCAATCTTTTTCATTAGGGACCTTTACTTTGTTAATGCGTAGACAGTCCTTTCCCACACAATATCAGAGTAAGTTATTTTCTTCAAGTTATTTTTTTGGTTTCATTTTTTAGAAAAATAATTACGTAAAATTTCAAGCATATTTAAGAGTCTAGAGAGGAACTTAATCAATCTGTAGCACCCATCACCCAGCTTTAACAAATATCAATACATGGCCAATCTTATTCCATCTATATCTGACCCCAGATTCTCTTGGTGTATTTTGAAGCCAATCTCAGATATCTGAGTATCATTTAATCTACTGACGCTTAGGGTTGTATCTCTAAAAGATAAGGTCTTCACTTTTTAAAACATAACAACAGTATCATTATCACAAAGATTTAACAGTAATCCTTAATATCACTTATTCAATATAATTTTCCTGATTGATTTATAATTGTTTTTAAAAGTTTGAAATTAGGAATCAAATAAGACTTGTACATTGCTTTTAATAGATACACATTGAAGTTTCTTTTAGTTTGTAGGCACACCCTCCATATTTTCCACTTCCTTCTTACCCTCATATTTTTGCTGGAAAAATGGCTTAAATTTTTTTTTTACTATAATGCAGCAGAAATTTTCTTTTATATATATTTTGAAGCTGGGCTCTACGTCTGCCCCCTGCTTTTAACAGTTAACCAGTACTATTTAAAATACAATCTTAAATTCTCCATTTACTTGAAGTGCTACTTTTATCATATATGAAGTGTTATACAAGAATTATTATATGATAAACATTTCAAATTAATGGAGCAATATATTTTTACTATGTAAAAATCCTTTGGTGTTTTGATTGTTATTGTAATAAATAAGTTAATTTTTAGAGAATTAATTTAGACAATATTGCGTTTTCCACCCAGGAATGTGTTGCATCTTATTTACTTAAGTGTTCTTTTGTTTCCCACAATAAAGTTTTTTTTTTTTTTTTTTTAATCCGATAGGCCCTGAATGTTTCTCAGAAAATTCACTTCTTGAATCTCAAAACTACAAATTTTCTAGTGGCCTATTTTTCAAATATTTTACTAACACTGTTGTGACACATGGTATGTAAAATGTATTTACACTTTATGGCAAATGAGGTTTACAATAAAATCATTCCCTAACATCCTGAGCCTCAGTTTCTCTCCTCATAGGCAAGCACTGTTAACAATTTCTTTGTATTCAGAGAACCTGTGTATGTATTCTGGTATCTACATAATATATACATCTTTCCCTTTTGTTATACAAACAGTGTATTTCTTTTTTGCTTATCAATAAGCTTTAGAGATGTTTCCATATTAACACATAGAGATTTATCTTTTTTTTTATTAATTTCTACAGAGCATTTCACTGTGAGGATGTACTATAGTTTATTTAACTCATTTCTTATTGATAGGCAATCAGGACCTTTCCTCTATTAAAATCATGCTGTGGGAAAAATTCTTGTATGTGTATCTTTGTGCATGTGTAGAAATATTTTTGAAAAAAAAATTTTAGAAATGGAATTACTGGGTCAAAATTGATACCTGTAGTGCTGCCACGTTACTTCCAACACAGCTGCACCAATCTGTAATTCCAGTAAGATATATGGGAATATCCACTTTTCTACATTTTCACCAATGCTGGATATTATTAGTCTTTTTTTGGGGGAAAGGGGCAAATATGAGAGTCATAGATTTTTACACCTTTATTTTTTCCAGCTTTAATGCGATGTAATTAACATAAAATTGTATACGATGAGTCGATTTGATACAGATTAGATTCCCCAGAACCGGAAGTTTGTACTCTTTGGCTAACATCTCCTCATGTCCCTCACTCCTCAGCCCTTGGTAACCAGCATTCTACTCTCTCTTTCTATGAGGTCAGCTTTTTTTAGATTCTCCATACGTGAGATCATACAGTATTTGCTTTTCTTTGACTTGTTTAGCATAATTCCCTCAAGGTCCATCCATGTTACAAATGGCAAGATTTCCTTTCTCATGGCTGAATATTCCATTGTGTGTGTGTGTGTGTATAGACTCATGTTTCACTTAACTGGGATATGTTCTGAGAAATGTGTCGTTAGGCGATTTTGTCATTGTGCTCATCTTGTAGAGTGCACTTACACAAACCTAGATGGTCTAGCCTACTACACATGTAGGCTATATGGTACAGCCTATTGCTGCTAGGCTACAAATTTATACAGCATGATACTGTATTGAATATTACAGGCAATTGTAACACAAAGGCAAGTATTTGTGTATATAAATATATCTAAAAATAGAAAAGGTACAGTAAAAATACAATATAAAGATATGAAATGGTGTACCTATATAGGGCACTTACCGTGAATGGAGCTTGCCAGACTGGAAGTTGCTCTGAGTGAGTCTGTGAGTGAGTGGTGTCTGAATGTGAAGGCCTAGGACATGACTGTACACTGCTGTAGACCTTAGAAACACTGTACACTTAAGCTACACTAAGTTTATAAAACAGAGATTAAATCATATATAAGAGAAAATGATGCAATAGAGACTCAGTAAACATGAGATACATGAGGCTGCTGTGACATAACATGGCATATTATTTTACAACAAACTTTGTTTTTATAGGTAGAAGGAGTACACTCTAATGATAAGAAGTATAGTACAATAAATACAAAACCAGTAACAATCATTGATTATCATTATCATCTATTATGTACTCTATATAATAGTAGGTGCTACACTTTTATATGACTGGTAGCACAGTAGGTGTGTTTACATCAACATCACAGGACCTCTGAGAACAGATAGATGTAGAGATCATGAGTTTGGTTTTGGATCATAAATAGTAAGTAGCAACGGTCTGTCTAAAAAGTAAATAATGTAATATGGATTTATTGTTGTGAAGGTGTAAATGAGCCTAAAGTTTAGTTTCTCATGATGGGAAGAAGGCTATGGAGAGGACAAGATTGAAGATACATAAATGAGGGGAAGTAACTGACAATACCATGTCCTGTAGAAAGCTGAAAAAGATGGATCTCCAGAGCACAAGTGGCTTAGATAGGAGGAGGGACATGGTACTTTTCTTTTAGGAGGAGAAAAGGAAGATTAATGAGTACAGATGTTGGTGAGTTTATACATTTACTTGGGGAAGTTGAGGAATAATTACAGTAGCTAATGTTGAATGCTTAGTATCCCATTTGCTGATCTAAGTGCTTTAGGTATTATAATTTATTTAATCCTCAAACAGCCCTATGTGATAGCTGCAATTATTATCCCCATTTGACAGATGAGGAAACTAAAAGAAGTTTTGACTGGTTGGAGGTGAAATCATATACTGAGACTGAAGATAGAGGTGAAGTGAGAATAGCTTCATCCTCCCGTCCAAATGACTTCAAATTAGAGAAAAAAATTTGACAAGGGCAATGAGCATTTTTGAAACTTATTAAAGTGTAAGTGCAAATTCTAGTTGTTGTAAAATACAATCTAAGTACAAATTAGGTGATTGTTATGCAAACTCAGCTCAAGATAATTCTTATAGCCTCTAAACCAATCACATTGCTGCTCCTAAATCCCTCTAACAACTTCCTGAGCTGCTATACTGGTGGAGAAAGTGGAAATTTGGAGAGAATGAGCATGAGTGCTAATCAAGAAAAACCGGTGTTCCTGGCCAGGAGGACTCGGGCCACTGCTACCCACCCCCAACCCCGCCTTTTTTTTTTTTAAATAAGGATAGCTGTCTATCCCTAAAAGTTTTGTAAAATTGTCCATTTTTATAAGGAAAGCCACTCTCTTCTCAGAAATCTATTCCTGGTTAATCAAAGCTCCGCCTTCTTGGCACTGAAGTTTGCGGTTTTTACGTACCTATGTTTTATTCTCCTTTCACAACTGTATTTCCTCTTACAGTGTTTCTTTTGATCTCCTGCCTCGGTGGTTATTTCTTTAGAAATACGGGAGGTCCCACTTCCCCCCAACTAAATAGGCCATATGTCAGTTAAGGAAGTAAACAGAGAAAGTGAGTTTTGGTAACAGCAATATGACTGTTTACACTACCAGAATAGCCTTAGCAGGAGTTGACGATGCCCTAGAGAGTGAGAGCAGTGGCGGTTTCTGTTGTGTGTGTTTGTGGGGAGATGGGGACTGTGGCATGCGATGGGATGGTGCGTCACTTGATGATTTAGACAAGAGACTTCATTTCTACCATTCATGGAGAAGATAGGGGCTAACTTAGCCTAGGTGCATTAGAGAATTAGAAATGAGATCCTTGAATCGAAACAGGACTTTGGGGTGGGGGTGGGAGGGTAGAGAGAAATCTCAAAAGATTAAATCTGCTCAAATGTGGCATGAATGGAAAGAATGAATGCAAATAGCCACGGAGAGCTGAGGTGGAAAAGGAAATGAAAATGAGTTAATATTTATGTTGAACCAACATGTGACTGTATGTTTGTGGAAACAGATTTTGATTTGCAGAGAAAAAATTTTTTGAAGACATTTTTATGTAGAGAGATTTTATAAATATTGCCATTGCAGTTGTGAATTAAAAAAAAGGTAATTGATGTTCGAGGCTTTAATGTGTTTACCTAGGAAACATAAAGTATCTCCCATTACCATTCCCATCCCCAGAAGGTTAGTCCAATGTTGTTCCTTAAAAGTCTGAGTGGTTTGACAACCTGCTTTTTATCTCTCGGCCCTAATGGGGCAAGTGTTGGTTTTTGTATTTCAGGCCCATTGATGGGGATAAAACTGAAATAAGAGGATGGAGTCAGGGTTGTTTGAAGGATGATTCAAGAAGAAACTCTCTTGACATTGGGAAGAGCGATGAAGACCTATGTCCATTGGACTGCAGCATCCCTGACTGCGTGTACGGGGGCAACTGCAGGAGGCCTGTGGAGACTGGATGTTGAGGGCCCTGGTTTTGACAGTGTTACTGAATATCTCTCAAGTTGAGCCCGAGGTAAGAGGAGAGGACAGCTGGGATTGCATCTCAAAGTACCCCTGAAGTGAGGGCGACCAGTGCTTGTCAGCATCTTCAGGTGTGGAAGGAACAAGAGTAATCACGACAACCACAACAGACTAAAACCCCTCCCCTCATTTTCCAAGTACTCTGTAATCTCCCAGAATTCTTGTATGATCTTGGATGGGGAAGACCTTCCCCCAATAACAGGAGGGAGAACCCCTTTTCTTCAAAACCATATTGCACTGAATTTTTTATTAACCCTACTAGGTGAGGGTAGGCTGGAGCCAAAACCTAATTAAACTGATTTATAAAAATAAAAAATGAGACATTAAGTCTTATTACTGAATATCATGAAGCAAATTCATTCCTACTTCCCTTTTTATAATTAAAACCTATGGGAGTCAAATGATAAACAGCTTTGCAAACAATGCTTTGCGAACCATTTTGATTTTGAAGTATTATTTTTCAATGATTAATTACTCTCTCTTCTTCTCTAATTAAGAAAAAAGTCCCATTCCCAAATATACAACTTATTCATTAATTTCCAGCCTTGTAGTGAAACCAGATTATTCTCATCATTTATTTTTTCCTCTATCTTTGAATAGAGAGGCTCTCTCTCATGTTCATTTGCCAGGTGATCTCTTCCTTCCTCAGAAGGAAGCCTGCCAGCAATGCATTTATGTATTTAGGTCTGTCTGTCTGTCTGTCTATCTATCTATCTATCTATCTATCTATCTATCTATCTATCTATCTACCTATCTATCTATTGTTTATCTATCTATCTATCTATCTATCTATCTATCTATATGTGTGTATCATCTATCTATCTATATCTATCTATTTGCACCTTTATAGCACTGACTTTTATAGCATTTACCATGTGCCATACAAAGCTAATGAGCTTATAAATAAAAGCTCATTAAAAATCTTGACAGATCATGTTATATGGGTTTTGTGAGGATTCTTGCTTCTCTACTCCTTTTGTCTTCCCTATGTGAATATTTAGTTGGTAGAGAGAAGCCATATTGGACTTATTTCTCTTCCTCCAGCACTCCCTGCCCTCTTCAGCTTCCATGTCTTTAAGCATGCTGTTCTTTGTGACTGGAGCACTCTCTACCCCTTTCCTCCTGGATACCCAGCCTTGAACATTCACCCTTCTGACCGTGGTTTGAGCATCACTTCTTTAGAGCAGCCTTCCTTGGTACTGCTCTATCTCTGTTAGGCTCTTCTGTTTTAGTTTAGGGTCCTGTGGCATCAAAATGTACTGATCATATTTGTGTCCATCTGTGTCAACATATCTTCTTCACTAGACTGTAAGTTCCATGGAGCTAGGGACCTTATTTCTCTCATCTTCTTTAGTCCCTCTTCTGGTGCTTATGTTGGCTGACATCTATTAGATGCAAAACAAACTAAAGTGGAGTTGCAAATAAATGTTATTTTCATGTGCATTTTTGGCTTTTGTTATGGAGACATTCAAAACTCAGTTTATAGTTACCACAAACAATAGCACGTATTTTCTGACTTTAAGACAAAGCTGGACATAGATGTGACCCAGCTCTTGTTAAGAAGCATGGGTTGCAATTTGATTCTTAGCTCATTGAGTGGGGTAAGTTCACTGATGAGGTAATGGGAGCTCAATTCCCTGGTCACCTAAGCAAAGATAGTAATAATGCTGAGAATCCATTAGTTGCTAGGGTGAGGAAAACCAGTTGTGTCTAACTGGTGTTCAGTTTTTAGTTGGATAGAATATATTTTGGTATTGTGTGAGTATCTAAAGAGCTAGTCTATTCTTTGATAATCGTATTATGTAAGAATTTAGTCAAAGTGTTAGTCAGTATAGCCTGGCAGCTCATTAGAAATGAAGAATCTCAGATTTACTGACCCAGAGCATTTAATTCCCACAACCTTGAAAGGAAGCTGGTATTAGTTCCAGTTTACAGAGAAGTCACTGGAGTTTGGGTAGCATGCCCATGATAACTCAGCAAGTATATCAGTGAGATACAATTTGAGCTTAGTCTCATCAAACGAGTCCCCTAACTTTCTACTTTGAAATCCTGGGTAATCATAAAGCACATTTTTGGAATATATAAAGAAAGAGAAATATGATCTGGTTACTTATGTTCTGTGCTAAGGCTTCACATGGAAGAAGGTTGCAGATAGGAGAAAGCAGAAATTCCTAAATGAAAACGTTAATTCTTCTCTGTTCATACCGGACAAACGAATAACATACTCATTTGTCTCACACTCTTTTTGTGGAGGAGTAAAATTAATTTCAAAACACTCAGTCTGAAAAATTCCTGGAGAACTGAATTTCTCAGTACTTTGCATCAAATCTTTTGTTTGACCTCAAAAGCCCAATGATGATTTCAGGTGAAAAGCAGGAAGGCGAGGGATTTGTCTGTCGGCCTGGCTATGAGCTGACCACTGCTTTCTCTGGGTCTCAGAGCATATCATTAGGGGGAAAATAAAAGAAGATCACATCTTTGCATGCTTTTCTGAGCAATGGGGCACGATATCAATTTTTCTTATCAATCACAAAGCAACTTGCTTCCAGTCAGCAGAATGATGCCTGAGGTGCTGCCCATGCCTCCACCTTCTTGTTTGTTTGGAAAGAGAGATTCCAGAGGCTGGCAATTGACGCAATGAAGTGCCTTTGATTTCTCCTCCAGAGTACTGGGACACGTGTGTGTGCTGGGCCGTTAACATAGTTTTCAGTGTCATAGTCATATTTTCCATTGCTGCAAGAAAGACCATTTATGATTTTAGCACTGAGAAGCCAAAAAGTTTGTTTCCTTATTAGCCAAAAAAAAAAAAAAAAAAAAGGTATCATTATAAAATATTGACCAGTTCGGGAAAAGCATGAGGATGCTTGAGGTAAATATAATTCAAGCTTTTCTAAAGCTAGGGAATTGGGATACCGAAACGCAGCTTTGTTTAGGATTGCCATGAACTTGCTTTCTGTTTGTCAGAGGAAAACTTGCCTTTTGAAGAAATGTGGCACACACACTCAATATAACATGAAAGGAAAGTTTCTCTGTGCCAAGAAATTGCTCACGTGAGATGGAATTTTTTAAAACAAATCTGGTGGCAAGCTTTTTCTGAAAGCTTGAAGGAAGAATGGAATAATCTAAAACTGTTCATGGCAGTCATCCTCAGCCTTTCATATGGAGTTTGCAAAGCCTGTCTAAAAACAGAGTCTCAGCTCTACTTTTGTACAGCGAAATGGTGTGCAAAGGCTGTTTCTCTGGCTAACTGGGATAGCTTCCAGGTAGTGGTGACGATTTTTAGATTTGTGGCAAATTCTAGATCTGCCTAGAGACACAGCATGTTTTAAAAAATGAGATGAAAGTATTTCTGGGGTGGAGGGGTCACCAACTAGTGTCTCTCAGGGTTATGTTCAAGTTCAGAACCGCAAGGGTAAGCAATTCAACAATGAGAGAAACAAGCGCTTTTGGAGGATTCTGTTTTTATTTTTTATCTTCCCTATAACCAAAGACTGAACTATTTTTCCTTTTTCACACTTGGCTCTGTATCTTTTTCTTAACTATATACAAGTATAAAGTTTTGCTTAGGATATGTTGACTCCGCTGGAAGCTTAGGAACTCTGAGCCTTCAATCCCTGAGCCTCGGTAAAACTCCACCCATCTTCATATTTGCAAGTTTTTCCCATCCTGTTAACATTCCTCTTTAAAATGGAAACACACTGTTTCCATCTCAGCCCTGCTTGCTTGACCTTCCATACCACTGATGATTTGTAGAAATAAAAAAGGCATCTCTGCCTCTGCATTCTTTTCCCAATTTGAGACTTTTCTCCATTTGGAGAGACTTGTTGTTGCCTGTTGTTAGTGAGACCCCTTTGACATCAACCTTTGGAGAGAATTCAACAAAGGCACGACTGCAGCCAAGAAATAAAACTGGATCAAACTTCTGGAGAGTGGTCAAAACACAAATATTGAGGCTTCTGTCATCCTGAATAACAACGACCTGAATAACCCCTGAAAGTTATTTCCCTCAGTGACACAAGTGTGATAGGAAACATGAGAATGTTACTAGTTTTAAATTTCTTTTAAATAAGTAATAATATCCTAGGGTGAAAAAATAATTATTTTGTTCATATTGGGAGTGGTAGCCATCATAAATCCCTCCTTTTTTCTTTTTCTGATTCAATAGAACACAATTAGTTTTGAAGTTTGTTTTTGCTGTTATAAAAGGCAGAATTTAGTCCTCTACCCAAATGAATGAGAATTGAATTTAGATTTATGACAAATCCTAGACTTCTCTTGGGTAAAGAATGTATATTTATTTAAATATGAAAGGCAATCTCTTGAGAGCATTGTGTGGGAACCATGCTATTTATTCTTATGCTGAAAAAGCTATCTTTTTCAAATCCTCTTGGCTTCCAGTCCTGGGGAACAAGCTTCATTCCAGAGGGTCAGGAAAGAAATACTGGATTAGAAATCAAGAGATGTAAATGTCCTAGCTCAGTATCTACTGCAGATTTGATTTGTCACCTTGGGCAAGTCATTTTCTCTCCCTCCCTCCTTAGTGAACTGATCAGCACATGATGTGGCTGAAATGAGGCAGTGAATTTAAAATTTCTTTTTTTATAATTTTTTTCATTGCAGCATTCTCCTATCAAATCTTACATAGACTCTAGTACATTATACGTGCGCGCGCGCGCGCGCACACACACACACAC
>NW_006436288.1:5587151-5628060 GCF_000325575.1 Pteropus alecto
TATATAAAATAGCTGTATTCTATTAATTTATGAATCCTGAATTATAACCTTTATTAAAAAGTTAGGCAATGAGAACAGAGGCCATTTGGGTGTACTTAAACAATTGAAATGGGAGTTGTGTCAGTTTCCCAGAGCTCTGCTGTAACCAACGACCACAGACTAGTGGCTTTATACAACAAATTTATTCTCTTACTGTGCTGGAAGCTAGAAGTCCAAAATCAAGGGGTCGCCAAGCCATGCTGCCAGCAAAGTTCTAGGGGAGAATACTTCTTACTTCTTCCTGCTTCCGGTAGCTCCAAGAATTCCTTGGCTTGTGGCAACGCCACTTCAATCTCTGCCTCATTTTCTCATGGCTGTCTTCCCTCTGTGCTTGTGTGTAGACTCTGTCTTCACACAGTAATCTCTTTGTGTCTCTGTTTTTGCTTTTTATAAGAACACCAGTCATTTGGCCTAGGGCCCATCTGACTCAAGTATGATTTTATCTTAACTTGATTATGTCTGCAAAGGCCCTATTTTTATTTTTATTTATTTTTTAGGTGAGGCAACCCTTGGTTGACCTCACAGATTGCAAGGACCTTGTCAGCTTACAATCCCTTATTTTTTATTTTTTATGCCTACAGCACCTGGTCTTCCTAGGTGGTCTCCCATCCAAGCACTAACCAGGCCCAACCCTGCTTAGCTTCCGAGATCAGATGGGATCCGGCTTGTTCAGGGTGGCATGGCTGTAGACTCAAAGACCCTACTTTTAAAATAAGGTACTGGGTGTAAGAATTTCAACATATTTTGGGGGATGTAATTCTACAGTAAGAGTTAAAGGTTAACAATTACAGTGTTCCATTAACATCAGTATCTAATTTATTTCTGTATTTTGTTTTGTAGCACAATATAAAGAGAAATCCTGGTCCACATGATTAAGAAATTTTAAAATTATAATTGAAAAAATTTTAAGCATGTCACCTTGCCATCTCAATCACAATTCCCTCAGTTTAACCGATCTTGAGGTCTGATAGAACCGCAATAGGAGTATGTATCAATGTGATAATATTGAGAATATCCTAAAAAACACTCTCCTTCCTTACTCGAGAGGGTTCACTTTTTAAAAGGAGTTGACTCCTGAAGAAGCTTAAATCACCATTATATTTGGCTGACACTGTATTTTTAAATGTCATAATACCCTGAGTTTCTCAGTGGTTCGATTTAAAAACGTCTTGTTAGTGGCATACTTAATCTGACATTCCCTCAAAATTTCAAAAGAGTAAAAATAGTGTTATTTTGTATTTTGAGTCTAAACTGAGTTTCAATTTTGTTGCTGACACTTTCTCTGCTGTTGTGAGCAGCAGTGTGGAGGCCATGAACTGACAAAATGAGCCCATTCAACTGGTTAAAAATCATATATCGATAGTCCAGCTGGAATGACTAAATTACATTTGAGAGATGTTTAATTAAAGAGTTTTTAAAACAAAATTTTTTTATATTTTATTTGAAATATCTGTTTCAGAACCTTGTCTTAAAACTACTAAAAATTTCAATGTGAAAACATACATTCTGGAATTTACCACCCCTATCATTAAAATAACTCTGAAAGTCTCCACTTTAAAGAGTATGCCTTAATATATTTGACAATTTTTATGACTTTATCCAACTTCTTTATAATGATTCATAAACAACTGTTTAGCATAAGCATAGAGACCACAAGCATATGTCAGCAACCACTTCGTCTGAGCAGCTCTTGTCACATCATCAGAACAGATACGGCTATATTTTTGTCAAGTCACTTAATGGCACATTATAATCTTATCTAAAAACTTCATTTTTTTTCTCCAGTTTTGTTTTGTCTAATAAATCGTCCTTGTGGTCATTGTGTGATTCTGTGGGAAAACAAGCAAAACAGAGAGATCAGCAAATACACACTTTCATTCAGCTGAATCATAAAACCTGAGCTTTAAAGGAATTCACCAGATATATATTTTGAATGTGTATTTTGGGGTTCGATCAGTGATGCTAACCAGCATAGTATGGGCCCTCAAGGATATTAGGAAACATGTGAGGGCATTTTTGGTTTTCTCAATACCTCAGGGCACACCTGGTATGTAATTTCCTTGAGCCAAAGATGCTAAGTGACTTGCACTTGTCTCATCTTAAGTGCCAGCAGAAAAGGAGGGTAATTATGTTTTTGTAAATGTCTGCTTATTTAACATAGCCCCAACTTTAATAAGCTCTTGCTGATAGAATTTGTCTTTACTTCATTTCTAACTTTGGTCCTGTTAAGGAGCTGTCATTGTCAGGTTTAACTTTTGTTGACATAAAATTTTTGCTGATGACACTAAGGAGTTCTATCAGGCAGGAGCATCTGAGCTCCTTTTGGAACTTTTGTGTTTTGTTTCAAAATCATGGAATTTAGCAGAAGTAAAGACTGTGAGATTTCACTACATGAAGTAGAAGTTGAGCAGTTTTAGTCACATTAAAATGCAATTGGGTGACAGATAGTTCTCATCATATTTTCTTGCCTTCAAAAGATTTCATGTGAAACTTATAGGCAGTTGCTTTCATTTCATATATCATTGCTGCAGTGGTGTGGTTGACCATTACTTGAATACCACTTAGTGCCAAGTTGGCACTTTTTTTTCAGTGTGAGGCAGTTTTATTTTACTTATTATATTTTCTCATTAAATTCACTTTTAAAGCAACGATTCATTTCTACTTTTAAAGATAATTACTTCATCTCACCAGAATTTTATTTTTTTTTAAATTTAAACAAAGGTGTCTAAAACTTACCATAAGCCTTAAAAGCTTAAATAATTATTATGGCATATGTTACTTGTTTACTGCACAGCTTTCTGTGACTTTCTGACAAGAACAAGCACTGAGCAGAAGCATCTGAGCCTCGTCTGGCATTTGATGAATTGGGTTAATGTGTTCTAGGGTAAGTCTACTCCCCTGTATAATTTTTTTTTTTTTTTTTAATAGGAGAGGCCATGTGCAAGTCTGAGTTAACAACAACAAAAAGACTGGTGCAGAATTACTACCTATGCAGCATACCCTAGAGATGGCTGCAAAAGCTGTAGTTCAAGGCCTGCATAGACATGAAGAAACCTGAGTAGAAGTTAACACAGTGATGGTCTCCAGTGCGTTCAAAGTTGGCGTTTTGGGTGACATTTAAGACATAGTTAAAATCTAGAATGACTGATTTCTGACCAGGCTGAGCGCTCGGCCAGCCTAATGGTATTCAACTTGGTCCAGTCAGTTTCATACTTTTCATTTTCCTGAGTCCAATCTCGTCATTTTTAAGTCAGCTTCAGTTTAAATAATTTTAGTACAGACATGGCTCTTTCTCAAGATGTTCTCCTTTTCTCTCATCTAGGTCCTGATTCTAAACTCCCCAGGGCTGACACAATCACCTTTTGACACAGCTGAGGAGGGGACACTTCCTTTCTTGGTCTTTCCTTGGCTTGTTTTACTGGGGAGCAAATGGCAAGTCTGCCGGTGTATTTGATTCTCACTAAACAACTTGCAAAAATGATGGCTCTGTGTCCTCTTTTACTTAAGTCAGGAGGTCCATGCCATAGTTTTGTAGTGTGTGTACCTCTGCTCTACAGATGGCCTTCTGTCAGGTAGACGCATCTGTGCCTACCTTCTTGGGGGCCATGGAGACTTCTGGATCTCCTCCATCTCTGTAGGATCTGCAGGGGAACTGAAGATCTTTCTTTTTGTTTTTGTTTTTTTGTTTGTTTGTTTGTTTTTTAGCTTCTCTTTAGGGTGGGTACACCTTGTTGACTTGTTCACTGTCAAAAACTAGAGAATACCTCTCTAATATAGTTGAAAGAATTGCCTGGTGTGAACTAGGTTAAGTAAAACAGTTGATTAAATGGCTACCCATTAATTAGAGTGTTAAATATTTAAGAAAAATTGTTTAAAAATTAAAAGTGCTGTGCTTAGCGTAATATGAGATTCTCTTTCCTTTTAGGTGCACAGATAAAACTTTCGTGCAATGGAAGTAAAAAAAAAATAAAGTGGCAAACATATATGATAAATAATTAAGTAAAGCCTAATATCAAAAACATTTATTAAAAAAATATGTTTAAGGAAAGTATTATAGCCTCAAAGAAAAAATAGACTGTGAAATGGTAGTACAGAAGAGAATGCCCAAGATAATATAGAATATTAATCTAACATTTAAAAATTGGTAAAAGGAAAGCAAATTAAGAATGATATAACAAAATATTTAAACATTTGAAAATTCAGCACTGATAAGACTTTGGAGAAACTGGCAAATCACTGTTTCTTGGAGCCACCTTAAATTGGTTTAATCACTTCAAAAGAGTAATTTGGCAATAAATACTGTGCCGCAGAAATTTTAGACATCTTTTCCCCAGTCATCATAATTCTGAGAATTTTTCTATGAAAATAATTCCAAAGAATATACTATTTTTAGAGTGATTATCTTAACTTCTCTATTTACTATAGAAATAAAAGATACATCGAAAAGAGGGAAAATTAAGCAATTTATATTCTACTAATTTAGTGGACTATTTTACAGTGATTAGAAATGATAGTTATAAAGACCATGTGTGTATGAATTTTAAGTAAAAAATTTAAAAGATAATTTTTATCAATAAAGATCAAGTTTATGTAAAAACATCTACATTTTGAAAAGATTATAAAAATGTAAGTAATAGGACTTAACTAGAATTGGTTATTAGTATACTTTTAAAAATAAAATTTAATAATAAAACTATCATTAAAAAGATTTGTTACTTTGATACTGATGTGTATTTTTAAAAAGATAAATTGAAGAAGATATTTTCTTTCTGAGAAGAACCAATAGATATTATAATGTCAATAGACATGATAGCTAAATAGCTGTCAAAATTGTTTCAATAAAACCTAAAATGATTTTATTTAATTCTTTCCCCTTCTGTTTAATTTATATGTACTTCAGAGAAAAGTTCTTTCAAACATCAGATTAATCTTTTAATTCATAAGAATGCTGATTTGGAAGATTTCGTGTTCTGTGCCTAAATATCTTGTTTATTGGAGACTCAGTATTCTCATCTTTTGTTGAGAAAAATCACAATTAAACTTCCCATCGTTATAGTTGAAACCATACCCCCTTTGATGGTGATAAAAATGGTGTGATGTACTGTAAAGGCACAAGGTCCTGGTTATAAGTTTAAATAATTTTTATGAAGAGAAAAGGGACAGAGAGGGATATATAAGAAGATTTCACATGAAAAGAGATTCTAAGATCTAGAAACAAAGAAAAATAAAAAATTTAAAGCAGAACTCATGAAGGCCTGTGAAGAATGAAGGAGGTGGTCTTTGAAGACCACTTAAGTGATGAATTGACTTAATTTTGGCTTAAATTAGCAATTAATACCAAATACTTCTTGGCAAGGAGCCACATCTAAGCATGCAATTTGTTCAAAGCTTGTAGTTTCTTACTATAGTACAAATAATGGTAATATATTTACTAAAAAATAGATATATCATCCTTTTAAACATTTTATTTTTCTCCTAGATTTTGATATTTTGGCTAGTAACACTGAGCAAGTCAGTCAAATACCTATGTAATATGACACGTGGTGTCATTTAAACTGAAAATATTGAATTTTGTCAAGTTTCTTTAAGAATTTGCAATGGTATGACAGTGAAAAGGTCACATTTCCCCCCATTGTGTCTCATTTGTTCAACATGTAAAATAATATCAAACTTTTGTTGCCAAATGTTTTTCCGCCTAAGCTTTTAAAATGTATTCATTTTAAAAGACAACAGTTCAGTTGAAAGGACTACAAATTCTATGGTTTATACTCCCAAAGAATAGCATAGTTTTCAGAGAAATCAAAGGTGAGCAGATGAGGTCATGTTTGTAAACCTGCTTGAGAATTAATCATAAAAATTTTTGAGAAAAAGAGTGCCTGTTTCATGGTCCTTCAAAGGGTAAGAGAATGAATGATTTCCTAGAGACCACCGTTTTAGGTAGCTTTAGTTTGAATTGCTGTTTAAAGAATAGCTGTTTTAAGACTTCACCCTCTACGACCATTCTCCTCACCTTGAATTGCAACATATGGTCTCCAGATCTCCTTGCCACCTGAAAAATGACTATGAACAACAGCCAGATCTTTCCTGTTCTTTATAGAAAATATTTTTTGATGAACAATTTTTTCTCTTCAATAAACCTTTTCTCTTCTGAAGTTTTATATGAAGAGAGACATTCTCTAAATCTTTCATCTGAATAAATTGATCAAATATTGCTTCATACATATCACATAGTCACAGAAATGTCCTCTTAGAAACTCTACATTGATTTCTAAAAAATTGCTGCCTCCTTTTTTTCCAAAACAATAAAACTGCATTTTATATCATGTTCAAGGGTAATTCTGAAATGTGACTGTGATTTTGAGAACATAGGTCTGTTCAATGATTTTGCCTTAAGGTCTCAACAGATGAGTAAGGTAGGAGAGATGGGTTCTAGAATTGTCTTTTCATGAACTCACTGTAAAGCCTACATTTTCTGTCCTGGAGTGAAGAACATATTTGTTTAAAATAGATGATCTTTACAGTGTTTCCACTCATATGAACTAACTTAATTTTCTACATTATTATTAAATACTATGTTCATATTCCTTGTCGTCTGAGAATTAGTTCAGTTATTTATTGCTGCATAATAAACCACTTCAAAACTTAGTGTCTTATAAAAAATGTTTTATTATCGCTCATGATTCTTTGGCTTGACTAGGATCATTTGGAGATTCTTCTGCTCCATGTAATGTTGATTTAGGCTATAGGCATCTAAAGATTCAAATAGTCTAGAACATCTAAGATAACTTTTTCGTTGTGCTAGCTGTTGGCCTGGAGCTCAGCTGGGTTGGTTGACTTTGATTCTCTTTAATCTGGCCTTTCCACATGGTTTGGGCTTCATGGTTCCTGTGCTTCAAGAGGAAGAGAGTATGATTAGCCAGTTCTTTTAAGGCTTAGGCTTGTAAGTCCCCAAATATCACCTCTGTTATACCCTATAGTTGAAAACAGGCATAGGATTAGCCTAGATTCAAGGGAATAGGAAATTAACTCTACCTCTTGAGATGTGGCCTATGCACACAGGGAGGGAAGGAATTGATGATGGCCATATCGGAAACTATCTACCACAAGCAAACCTCTGGAACAAAAATTCACATCCCTCTCACAAACAGAATACAGTCAGCCATCCCTCAAAAGTTTCAACTTAATCTAGCATGGGCTCAGATTTTAGTATTTCTTTATCCAGTTAGATTTAGGTGTGTTATGGACTGAATTTGCATCCCCCAAATTCCTATTTAGAAATCTAATTTCCAGTGTGTTGGTATATCGAGGTGAGTAATTAAGTCATAAGGTGGAGCCCTCAAGAATGAGATTTGTGCCTCTCTAAGAAGAGGCCAGAGAGCAAGCTCATTCTTTTTCTGCCTTGTGAGGATACAATGAGAGGTCAGCTGTCTGTAACCCAGAAGAGGGCTTTCACCAGAACCTGACCATGTTGGCATCATGATCTCAGAGTTCCGTTCTTTGGAACAGTGAGAAATAAATTTTGGTTGTTGATAAGCCACTTAATTTATGGTATTTTGTTATAGCAGCTGAGTTAAGACAGAGTGTGGCTGAGATTCTTGGGTATGGTTCCTTAGGAGGAGAGCCCTGTTAAAAAAGATAAGTTACTCAGGTATCCAGTGTATAATTCTGAGTTCTGGATATACCCTCTGAGTCACACTTCCTTTTTCATAAGAAATGGTGTGTGCCTGCATCTAACATTCTTGGCTTGATTTCTGCCTAGAAGCTTCTTTGTATTTAGAACTGCCTTTGACTATTTAGTCCAAGCTTTAAAAAACTTTGTAAGCTTCCTACACACTTCCTACATAACTTGTGCTTCTACAGAACTTGTGTCTCAAGTTATGATTTGCTCCTTTAGATGAAAACCACACAAATCCCTTCATGCTGGGACACAGGGTGTGGTGGGAGCAACGCTGTTAAGATTCTTAGTAGTTCTATGGTCCATCTGAGATCTCTGAGGCATCAACTTAAATATTTCTGAGGTTTAACAAAGAATCTTACAGCCACGCTCTTTTTAAAAAATTTTTATTTTTCAATTAGAGTTGATATTCAATTTTATTTTATATTAGTTTCAGGTGTACAGCATAATGGTTAAACATTTATATAATTTATGAAGTGATTCCTCCTCTTAGTCTAGTCCCCACCTGGCACTATACACGGTTATTATTATGTTATTGACTATATTCCCTATGCCGTACTTCACATCCCCATGACTATTTTGTAACTACCAATTCCTACTTTTTGATCCCTTCACCGTTCCACAGGGCCCCTTAACCCTCCTCCCATCTGGCAATCAGCAGTTTTTTTCTGTATCATGAATCTGTTTTCATTTTGTTTGTTCGTTTATTTTGTTCTTTAGATTCCATGTATAAGTGAAATCATCTGGTATTTGTCTTTTTCTGTCTGGGCACAATAACAGCCACCCTCTTAATCTGAACTTCAGCCTGAGGCTGCCTTTTATCAGTAGTGTTGTTATCTCCATTTTACAGAGGAGGAAACTGAGGCTTAAAAGGTTAAATGACTTCCAAATATATATACTGCTAATTCCCCTCCCAGAACTCCCAGAATTCAAAATCTAATGGGTGAACCAGAAAAATATAAGAAAATAGACAATAAGGAAGATTGACACTAACACAAGTTCAAAAACCTGAGGAATCTGAGGGAGAAAGCAGACCAGACAGGCTTCCCAGAAAAGGTGTCACTGGATTTGGACTAACATGAAGAAGGGGAGAGAGGAATTCCAGGCAGAGAAAGCAGAAGAGAGAAAACCGAATGTAGTGAGAAGGGGGATCTATTACTGGAATGCAGGAGACCTTTCGGAGGAGATAGTGGTGGAGGTGATGATAGTGAAGTGTAACGAAATATGACTAGAAATGTAGGGTTGGGAGAATTTTGGAAGACAGAATCCTAGATTGAAGAATTTGGATTAGATTGAATAAGAATTCAGATTTTTTCAGCATGATTTGCTGGTTCTGCTTATCTACATAATCATTCACACATCTTTATATTTTCATTCTCTAGGAAATTATTGTTCTTTTAATATTTCAGTCTAAATAATGTATATGAAAACAGTTTAAAATGGAAGCAGTGTGGCATAATAGTCGAGATCTCAGATTCCAGAGTCAGGCAGACCCGAATTCGAACCAACTCTATTGCCTACCATTTGTGCCTCTTTGGGCAAGTGTCTTAAATTTTTTAAGCCTCAGTTATCTCATCTTTAATGGGAATACCTATCTTTGATGGTTGCTGTGAATATCAAATGAGATAATATGCATAAACCACTTTGTATAAATTAGCCTACATGGAAAAGTACCAGTAAATATTTTTATAAATAATTATTATTGAAATTTAAAAATTAATGTTCTGGTCTGAATTATGTTCCCCGAAATTCATAACCCGAAGTCCTAATCCCCAATGTGACTGTATTTGGAGAAAAAGCCTTTCTGTAGGTAATGAAGTTTAAATGAGGTCAGAAAGGTTGGGCACTAATTTGATAGGATTGGTGTGATATAAGGAAAGGAAGAGATAGCAGAGATTGCTCCCTTTCTGCACCTGTGCACAGAGGCCAGGCCACACGAGGGCACAGTGAGAAGGCAGCTTGTGCCAGAAAGACCTCACAAAACTAATCCTGACAGCACCTTTATCTTAGACTTCTAGCCTCCAACACTGTGAGAAAATAAACTGTTGTTCAAGCCTTCCAGCCAGTGGTATTTTGTTATGCAAGCCCTAGGAGACTAATATACTGTTTAATGAAAACAAATTCAATAATAAAAAATAAATTTAAAATCCTATTTTTTTATGTATGTCACCTGAGTCAATATCATATTCCTTTTAGCAAGACGGAGAGCTTTTTTTTTTTCTTTTTTTTCCCGTGGCCTAGACAATGACAGTTGAAACACAAAGTATTTAGTTTCAGCTTTGGAAATTCATCATAAAATCAGCTGTCTATCTGAGGTGACTGGGTCACACGTCTGTTATCCTCCAGCAAAATAGTCCAGGTTTGTTCACATGGGGGCGGAATTGCAAGAGCAGCACAGGACAAACTCGATTGTGAAAGCACTCTTTAAGCTTCTGCTTGCATTACATTGGCTAAAGCAAGTCACCTAACCTACCCAGATTCAAGAGTGAATACACAGACTTTACCTTTTGATTGGAGGGGAAGAATTTGAGGCCATTTTTTTGAAATTTACCACACCTTTTATATCCCTACAGAACAAGATCTCCTAAAGTCTAAGTTGAACTGGCTGTGTAGAATAGTCATAGAGCTATAAATTCTGTCAAGTCTTCCTAGAGCTGCATATAGTAATGAATTTTATTTTTAAGCATGTCCTCAAATTCTCTTTTTACATGTCACGAGTGCTGCAAATACTTACTTGATCTTCTTTTCTTGTTTGTTCAGGGCCTTGATCAACTTCCAAGTAATCATTCATTGCTGTTAATCATGGGAATCAGACACTAGTTTCACCAGTAAAAGTATTAGTAGAATTACGAACATTCAGGGACTCTTAGAGACGATATCGTGTCCATTTTTATGGACTATTCAGAAAGCTCTTTTGCTTTTCTTTATTAAGAAGAACATCAACTGGTTCTTTTGGCTTCAGGCATTTCAGTATAACACCACTGAGCTCCAGATGCCATTTTCTCCTGTATTCTATGGAAGGGGATGTGGATGGGATCTCTGCTAGGAAATAAGTTCAGTTCCAAGAATTCTCCTTCCAGTTCCAGGGTAACCAAGGCCTTCCTCCTTATTGGTGAAGCTGACCTGCATTTTGAGGATTTTAAGACTTGAAGGGATTGATTCTAACTGAGTCTGGTGCATTCTCTGACTGAGGGCAAAGAATGGTTTAAATGCGGTCACCGAGTCACCAAATTTCTGGAATTATTGGATTTTAGAGTATATAGTGTGTCGAAAGAAACTTCTTGAACCAAATAGTTTGCAGGCTAGATTTTTTTTTTGGCTGCTAAAAGCTTTATTGTTTCCATGTGGCCCAGGGCTCAGGAGAGGGCTCGAGTGGTTAAAGAACTGCCTAGTGGCTGCAGGCAGGGAGATGGTCAGGCAGAAGCCCTGTCACCAGGGGGTGCAGAGGCTCCTAGTCGTGTTTGAGAGTGAGGCTTTCCAGGAGCTCCTCGCAGGGCCCAGTATGGAGGCCGCCCAGCAGGCGGAGTTAGGCAGGTGGCCACTGTCTTCTTGATGAGTTTCGCTTCCTCATTTAGAAAGCTTCCCCCGGAAGTCACAGAGCTGGGGGTCTGCGGGGTACAGGACGGGGCGTGCGGATCCACAAGGACCCGGGTCGGGTTCTTCTCCGGGACCACCCGGGCTTCCATGGCATCCCGGGTTTTACCCCACTTCTTTTGGGTGGCCTTCTGCAAGACCTGGAAGGGGACGGCGGCCCGTGCAGCGCTCGTTTCGCAGCTTCGAGAGACGCTGGGCACCTCCCGCTTGGGCCCCGCCGGCTCGCGGAGGTGGAGGCCCTCGCCCTGCAGAGCCACGAGGCGGCGGCGCAAACAGGTCCCCCAGGGAGGTAGGTGAACGAGGCCCGCCGGGGCCAGGTGACCAGGCGGTTGACGGCCACCTGCACCTCCGTGGAATAATTCTGAGGAATCTGGGAGCCAGCTCATGGGTGGAGGGCGGTAAGAAGCTAAGCACAGAAAAAGATGTTGGCTGGTCCCGGAGGCAGAGGATGGCAGAGAAGATGGGCCGGAGGTTGCGACCGGAAAGGAGGGAGGAGAGTGGAGGGTGGAAGAAGGGGTTGTCCCCGGGTCTGTTCCGTCCAAACACTGATGGAGCAAGAGACAGATCCCCCGGGATCACTGGGGGCACTGCAGGAGCTAGAATCATTTTTGAGAAACTTTCTCAAAACACAGCACAGAACATATATTCTTTTACTTGCTTTGAAAAGTGCATCCACTTTCTTTTGGAGAATTGTTGATGCTTTCTTAGCTCGAATATGTGGTTTGGGTGAGGTGGACTTACTTTACCACAGGATGGGCCTCTCACAGTACCCCACTTTCCTAGCCAGAATGTTCATCAGGGATGGGAGAAATTAGTTGGACCAATCAGAGACTTTCCCCATCTTTTTTTTAAGTGAGCTCTTACTTTTTATGGTCATATAAGGATAGTGCTGGTTTACAGATGTGCAGCCACATAATATCTAGAAACAATAATCTTTGGGCTCTTTGTTCCTCACTTCCTTGTATTACTTCCCCCATGTTATTCCAAGGCATCCTAGTTGCCTTGAGAAGAAGAGAGCAAGAAATAACTGAATATTAGGGTTCCCCCCTTTACTTCCTCCATTCAGGGTTTTGAGGGTTGAAAGAGAGGACCTGAAGGAATCTAGACACAGAGTTTATACTATTGCTATAGAGTTAGCAAGCAACTTGAGGAAGAATAAGATGGCCTCATTTGTAACCTCGAGGGACCAGAGAAGGACAACTGGACTAGGGAGGTTAGGGTGTTGCTTATAGGAGATCACAGTTGAGGGGTGAGAGGGCCTCACGTGGGGAGATGTTCAAGTGGAGAGGAGTTGGGTCAGCATTATCGGCTTGATGAGTGTTGCTGGTAGCTACCTTGAAGCCAGTGGGAGCCAAGCTGATGCTTGTAGATCATTTATCTTCCTTCAAGGGCACATCATGTGCTATGTGTGAATTGTACTTTAAGAGGTCACCTGCCCACACCCTGAGACTTTGACAAGCTCTATTCAAATAGTCTAGTCTGTACATTTCAAGGGTCCCATGCACGTCTCTGTTTTTGCTCTTCTCTCCAGTAACATGGGGGAGAGGAATCTTAAGATCCAGAAGAATGAGTCGTTTTTCCCCATACAGTGAGCAATTTTCTCAACTCCATCTAGTAAACATATAATCATTTTCCATTTATCAATTAATAACACCTATAAAATTTACGTGTATAAATGGACCTGTCTTTGGCAGACCATCATTTAAAATAAGAGGCCTTAAACTTTCATTTACCATGAAAGCTGAAAGATAGGAGGAAAGGAAAGCTGTGGAATATACCCACACTGTCAGTGGTCTGAGGTGGGCGGGCAGTACTGGAACTACAAAACTCATCAGCTGAGCCTACATAAATTTTTAATGTCTGGCGGATCACACAAATGGAATGTTGTAAATTTGAATGGAGAAGATTGGAGAATTTGGGAAAGGAGGGTTATATCCATGCTACTCCGTTAAAAAAGAAAAACAACTTGGGGAGGAATGGCAACAGGGCCGATGGGTTAAATAGAAATGTCTAGATTTTCTGGGTTAAATAGGATTTTATGAACTTGCCTGGGAAGCTAATGATTATTTCTAAGAGAAAATGTGTTCCAGTGTTCAACTCAGAATATCTGGAACACGTCTCCCTTTGTCACAACTCCAGAAGGATTCCCAGGAATTTAAATTCCCCTTTACACTGGTCTCAGTGATGGGAACTATACCATTTTTAAGCTGAGGCTCCACAGATAGAAACAGGAACAAGCTTACCCAAAACACATGTGGTAGGTGGGAGTGTTGACTTTTATCTCCATGGAGAAAGGGTATTTTATAGCAATGAGAGTAGGGTCTCTGGTGCCTGGGCCATATCTATACATATGTTTATGAAAAGGAAAAAGCTTGGAAAAAGTGGGAACAGAGTCCAGGACTTGGTGGGAAAGCGGGCTAGAGCTCCCCTTCCTGCACGTAAGTCCTTACGACTTCATGTGCCGGTCAGGGTACAAATGGCTGATAATATCATTGAAGCCTGGACTAACTTCAGAGCCTGCCTGGCACAAAATGCGATATCGATGTAGTATCTTTTTTCCTTTTTGTTCTGGGGACAGGTGGCATGGACGTGCTACCTGGGCATACCCTGCAAACTCGTGGAATTGGATGGGGCTTAGCTTGGCCAGTACCTGACAGGTTCTTTCTGTGGAACTAGGGACGATTGTTTCTTACTGACTTAATAGGTTAGAACATGTGACTAGGAAAGCATTTGATCTGCCTTACACAGATTTGGTTCAGAAAAACCTTAAAAATATCCTGAAAATGGTCAAAATTTTCTTTGTTGCCTAGATGCACTAATTTTGTGTTGGAAAAATATATTGATATCTAAGCACATAGAAATGGAAGTATTAGTATTATGGAAAAACAGATGGATAACTCTATGTCTCTCTCTCCATCCCCCCACCTCTTCTCTCTTCCTCTTCCCCAATTTCCTTCTTTTTGAAAGTTAATTTAATAGATAGAGTAAGCACATCTTTAAATGACTGTTAAAATAATGTTCATTTTCAGACAATTTTCCCAGCTGGAATGCTCTATTTAAAACACTCTGTTTTCATGGCCTTCACTGTTTATTTTGTATTCAGAGATGTGGGCACATGGGAACCATTTGCAGAAAATATCTTTGTTTGCTTCTCCAATTGATATAATACGGGAGCAGAGGGTAGAGGTTCAACAAACTGCCTTTATAAAGCCAGATGTACAACCTTTCCTTTTATTACTACTGGCAAGTACATTTATGAGAAAAGAAGATAGAAGTTATGCAAAGTAAGAGACACATCCATTCCGTTTCTGAAAGTGTATCTAACACCAAAGATTTACAGAAAAAAGAAAGTTCTTAGTGATCATTTGAGGTTGAATTATATTGGAAATGCTCAGGACCACTTCACTTACTTGCATTGAAAAATAATAATCGATGACAAAAGTGCCTTAGTTTAGACTCTCAGCACATGGATTACCAATGATTGATTGCAAGAATCTTCGTTTATCGCTCTACGTTCAATTTCAATTTACCTTTCCCCCAGTCAGTCTTTTCTATATGCTAGCACCAGAGTGATCTTTAAAACTGTGGGTTTGGCCATGGCTCCTTTTTTTCTTAAAATGTTCTGATGGTTGTTACCTGTTGTATCTAGAAGACCTGAAAACTTGTGGTCCGTTGGCTGAAACCAGCTTTCAAGCACATGTATAATTTTTTTTTGGACCACATACTGTGAGCCTGAAAAAACATGAAATAGTTGCCAACATTTAAGAATTGGAGGATTTGACAGAAAAATCTGGATATTCTGCTATTATTTAAAAACTGGAAGCTCTGGCAACACTAATCTTACAGTTCGTATAAAAATAATTGAACCGTTCCATTTGGAAGGGCACGATTTCCCCAGTTTCCCACAGGGTCCTACACTTCCTGTCTTTTTTCTCATTTACATGATCTCAGTTTGCTCATTGACACGATCTGTTTGGAATTTATAGGCACTTAAATTTTCAACTACTGGACTGTGGGCTCAAGTCCAGCCCCTACCCTTATATATAAGGATCATCTGACTCTTATTATCTTTTTTAAGTTCATTTCTCACATTTCTCCTCTTGAACTTTATAATTCAAAAATATACTTTCCTCTATGACACAGGACTTTCCATCTCTCTGAAAAGCTTTCCCTGCTTACCAAACTTTTTTTTCCTTCTGTAAAATGTTTTTCTGATTTCTTTTGAGTTAACCATTTCTTCTTGTTTTTTTTTCTGAACGTTGAACAATACTTCCATGATTGGTTATATTACTCTATGTTTTACTTATTTGTATAAAATAAGGAGTAACTTTTATGTGTAGCAAGTATTCCTTGTGGGGAGTTCCAGGCTTTTAATGAGGGGTCTAACAGGTGTTAGGTGATATCTCACTGTGGTTTTGATTTGCATTTCCCTGATGATGAGTGATGTTGAGTATCATTTCATATACCTGTTGGCCATTTGTATGTCTTTGGTGAGGATTTCTTTTGACAGTCTTGGCCCATGGAGTATTGTGGAAGATGTTAGCTGACTTCCAAGGCTAGGTCATAAAAATGTTACAGAGTTCTGCCTTGTTCACATATGATGGAAGTAGAAGGAAATAAGAGTCAGAGAGAGAAGATAGCATCTCCAAATCACAAAGTTGGAGGAAGGGGCCAGGAGCCAACGACTGTAAGGAATGCAGCTTCTTCCAAGGGAGCACAGTCCTGTGGGACCTTGATTTTGTCCAGTGATACTGACTTTGTACTTTTGGCCTCCAGAACTATGAGAGAACAAAATTCTGTTGTTTTAAGCCACCAAGTTTGTGGTAATGTGTTACAGCAGCCATAAGAGACTGATACAGATGGCAAAAATACATGAAAAGATGCTCTACATTATTAAACATGAGGGATATGCACATGAAAGCCACAATGAGATACCACTGTGTACTTATTAGAATGGCTAATGTTGGGGGAAAAAAAAAATTGACCAGTGTGTATCATTTACTAATTTTAATGAAAAATGGGACATACAAATATATTTTCTTGTGTTTATGTGAAAACTCTAGAAGGATATCCAAGAAACAAATGAGAGGTGACTTTTGGGGGGTGGGGGGCTAAGTGGGACCTGGATGAGTGGGGAAAGGTAAGAGAGTATTTTGACTGTATTCTTTTTATATTACTTAATTTTTGATTCTGAACGTGTGACTGTGTTTGATTTTTAAATAATGAAGACTTGTGCAATAGAACAGTTAATCTTGGGGTACGTGGGAGGCTTTTTACTGGCAGGCTTCATCTTAAAACATGTGGCCAGGGAGCCTGTAATTAGCTGGGGTTCTCTAAGTTCCAGAAGAATTTGTTGTGAGTCAGTAACATTGCCACTGGCTCTTCTGGTTCTCCCAAGATGGTTCATTCTATTCTATTGGATATAAATTATTTTCATTTTCCTGGGGGTCGGGAAGGGGATGGCGATTGTCTACTGCTGAACACTGTCCTCAAGGAGATGGGGATGGAAGCCAGTCTGTCACATTCAATTGTTCCAGTGTTCAGGCTGGTCTCTCATTTTCGCCCTTCATGGTAATCGGTGTTTCTGAGTTCCTAGTCTTTCTGGGGCTCTACTGGGCAGACTCTTTTCATCCTTATGAAACCTCTCTGTGTATTCAGGCTGTGGTTTCCTCTGCCCTGCTTCATCAGTTACAAGTCTTCTATCTTCTAACTCCTTGAAATTGGTCGAAATGCTCTGTGGATGTGTCTCCTTTCTCTTTTATTCTCTTGGGGTTTATACCTTTTAATTCCTTCGTTGTCATTTTATTATAGTCTTGGGAGGGAGAAGCAAGAAAGATGGGTCGTCTACTGTCGTGAAGAGAAACTAGTACCTTTATTGGCTATCTTCATCTCCTAACTGGTTTGTGAGCTCTGTGAGGGTAGAGAAGTTTATTATTCATTTAAAAAAATATAACTAAAGTATATTAGTCACTGTCTAGTCACAAAAACAGAAACCATAATAAAGATTTCAACAGAGGGAATTTAATATAGAGACTTGTTTCTGGAGGTGTTAGAGGATAGAAAAAAACAAAAGGGGGAACTGACTGAGTTAACATGGAGATAATTACTGGGGAGGCTGCTACCAATCCCATTCCTGGGGACATGAAAGGGAAGAGGTTCAGATTGTCAAAAACTGGAAGCTCAGAGTAGGTGACCTGCACAGCTGGGGCTCAGGCCTCTTAGGAGTGATTATGACTGGGTTGCAGCTGGTGACTCTGATGGCCTGAGGTGACGTTGGGTATCAGTGCCAAAAGTGCTCGAGGCAGGAACCAGCTGTTGCAGCTGGGACTAAGTGCCACTGACAGGAATACTAAGCAACAGGAAAAAAGGAAGGAGGTCGTTGTTTGTCTCCTTGACCTACCTTCCCGTCTCTAGGGCAAAATTTAACTGGAAACCAACTGGTAAAAGAGTCTAGGAATTATAGTTTGCAGAATCTCTGTCTCTGCCTCACAAAGCACACTATAGAAGAATTGGATTTGGAGTTGAGAGACAATAGCTAAAAATGGCACAAAGGAGGAATATATATATATATGTATACACACACACTATATTTTTTGTTTTGTATGTATGAAATATATTCAGAAATCTATATTTCTAGCTCAGATCTTTTTTGAGAGCTCCCGATTTGTATTTCTGTTGATCAGTCATCAACTTTTGGTTGTCCCATGGGGGGATATCAAAGGCAAATCCGGAAAATTAGCTGCTCAGCACAAATCAATTTACCCACATCTCACTGTACCTAAAAAATGCTACATGTTAACTTTGAATTGAATAAAAACAGAAGCAAAGGGTTATTTTCCAGAGGAAGGATGTTTACCAAAACAGAATGAATCATGTTTTTCACCCAAACTTGCTCTTCTTCCCATGTTCTTATCTCATAAAGTACAACATTGCGTAACTACCAAAGACTATCTCAGGAGTCATTTTCTACAGCTTGTTTTCCCCTCAACCTCCACATTCCAGACACTGAGTCTTGTCAGTTTTACTTCTTCGGGTCTTCTCTGTTTTGTTGCTTCTGCTATTGCCTCAATTGGGCCCAATGACATTTTCTGTGGACTGCTATAGTTACTTCCTAATTGGCCTCTCAGCTATCATCCTTGTATTCATTCTTCTGTTGACCAGAATGATTTAAAAAAAAATACACATCTTACCAGATCAATGTCAAAGTTATGTCCTTCAGTGGATAAAGGTGTTAGTGGTATATAATTTTTCAAGGCCAGTCTAAATTAGGGAGGGAAGAGCAGTGTTCAAGTGTCAGTGACTGACAGAAGGTAGGAAGGAAAGAGGGCTGAGCATGCCTGTGAATGTGTCTGAAATGAAAGAGTTGAAGGGTGGTATGGAGAAATAGAGGAAAAAGATTGATCTTGAGGCTTAGAAATGGAAAAGGTGAGATAAAAGGAACATGAGGTAAAGATTGGAAAGAGAAGAGAGAAAAATAAAATGGGAATCATAACTTTTATTTCTGTTGAGTCGGGAAGTAACAGAATTTTTGCATTAATGTGAAGGAAATTATTTTATAAATCCCAGAAGCGTCTATAACAATTCCCTAAAAAGATGTAAAGAAAGAGACCCCCATTGATATTGTAAAGGAGAGGAAAAAATGTAAATCAGGAAATGAAGTTGCAGTTCCTTTTTAAAGTTTGGGAGAAGACCAAAGAAAGTTACAAAAAATTTTGTAGAGTTAGTTTTTTTTTTCTTTTTTTCTTTTTTCTTTTTTTGTGGGTTACTTTATCAAGAGAGGCACCACCATTTTCATGAGCTTGGAGGACAGTTTCTGACATCTGTTAAATGATCTTGAAATGAGAACAGTTGCAGGCCTGGTGTGGTATAAAGTATGGTTTATGGATTAGGTTTGCCTTCTAAGTGGTTAACTCGGGTACATTTTCTATGTGAAAAAAAAGAGAATTAAAAATAAAATAAGAAAAATTATGGGACATCGACAGCTGATAAAAGACAATTGGCTCACAAATCTACTAGAAATCGCTATGGGTTGACTTATAAAAACAAAACAACAGAGGCAAAGCAGGGAAATTTACCTTTTCGAGCAAGATGGAAAATTTATGGGAAAGAGGTTGTAAATATTCAAAATTGCCTTGCCCTATCCATTTGAAGATGATGATGATAGAGAAGATAAGAAAGTAGCTAATGTAAAATAGCTAATTCATTGTGCTAGGGATAAATATATGCCCACCATCAAAAGCTTCCTCAATCAGGTTTGAGTTTAAATACATTATAAAAGGTCAAAACCAAATAAAATCGGAAAAGCATTCTTACAGTATAAATGTATATTAGAATTAATAAAACAAGCCATTTGTAATTTAAAAACATCAAAAGGAATCCCTGAACTTCAGTTTACAGATGGGCTATAACAAACCGCACTGTATGTATTCCCATGTGTGACTGGGTGGGATGTGCTTTGCAAAGAATTGCCTGGCCAAGGTGGCCAGCACACTGGTGGGGCTGACCTAGCCAGGAGAAGGAGGGTCTTTTTCTAATTTGTTTACTCAGAGGAAAGAACTTTTTGTAATGCATCCACCCAGATGGGTGTGTTTTTTCCTAATCCATTAAAAGGCTTGTTTAGAGTTAGCAGTACAAATAAAGACCAGGAAGAGTGCTTGGATAGGTGTGGTAGAACTTGGGTCTGGAATTATGTAAACTTGAGTTTTAAGTCCTCCATGCATTACTAACCATGAATATGGCCTTACGTTTCTCCGCCTCTCTCTCTTTCTCTCTCTCATTCTCTCTCTCTCTCTCTCTCTCTCTCTCTCCTTCTTTCTTTCTTTCAATTTCCTTATCTGCGAAATCACTTAGATTACTTCACACTGTTGCTGTGAGCATTAAAGGTGAAAACATATGTAAAAGTGCTTTGTAAAACATAATTCAGTCTTCATTCAGTGAACATATAGTTTCTCCGCCTCTCTCTCTTTCTCTCTCTTATTCTCTCTCTCTCTCTCTCTCTCTCTCTCTCCTTCTTTCTTTCTTTCAATTTCCTTATCTGCGAAATCACTTAGATTACTTCACACTGTTGCTGTGAGCATTAAAGGTGAAAACATATGTAAAAGTGCTTTGTAAAACATAATTCAGTCTTCATTCAGTGAACATATATTTAGCATCTACTGTGTACCAGGCACTTTATTAAGTTCTGTAGATATAAAGCTGAATGAGGCACAGTCCTTGCTCTTGGGGAGCTGGCAATCTGTGGAGATGGCAGATGAATCTATAGTTACAATGCATTGTCATCTAGAATGTAAAACACACTATGGCCTTGGAGAGGATTGAGGGATCCTCTTAATATAAGATCCCTGGACCCCTTGTGTGCCCCTCATCAGAAGTTTACACAATTAATTAGATAACTTCAGGTCTATAGTACTCCATATATCTGGATAGGAAAATACATAGACAGGTAGAGGACCACCTTGAGCACACAATTCTCTTTGTGCAAATTAGAAAGAGAAACCCCTTCTGGACAGATAAATTGCAAAATGTGTCCCCTCTCCCCTTGCAAAAACCAATCAGAAAAAGGCATCCCCGTGGGTTGAGCAAGTCAGCCCTGGGCAAATACAAGGGCTGGTGGTCAGAGGGTCAGATTGGAGTCATCTCTTATACTCTGGCAAGGGGGCCAGTGTATGAGGCACAAGCTGAATTACTAAATATGATAGTAATGATAGCCAAGGGTAGGTTTTTGTAATACTTGCTTTTAAAGATTGTAATAAAAAAAATCAGAGCAGGATATAGCATATGTACCCATATGTGCATGGAATTTAGGGGAAGCATTTAATTTTGTCAACTTGGCTTACACAGGCAGACTGATACACTCCTGGGAGGCTCGGGAGCACTTTGCAATATCTGCAGATGAAACTTGCCAGCTTTCCTGTGTGAGCCTTAAAGGTGATAACATATGTAAACCAATTTTGTAGAGGTGCTTCAGAGCCAACCAGGAACACAGAAGCAACTCGAAGCAGTTAGATAGGAAGTTTAAGGTGGGAACTGTTCACACAGGTGACACAATTGCTGAGAAGGCAAACAGGAGGTGGTGAGCCAACCCTGCTATTAGCAATGGCGGAAGTTAATGTCACTCCTAGGCTAGAATGACAAAGGGAAGAGTTAGTCTTCTAGACACTAGAGGCCAGGGTCATGCTATGGTAAATGAAGCCATTGTAGGCTTGAGTGGTACGAAATGGCACTATAGAGGGAGGAGATGAACCTCTGCTGGAGATGCTGCTGAAGGTGGAGAAGGAGAGGGAGAAATAGCTTGGATTCTTCTCTCCTCTATGTCTCCAGTCTCCTTCTGTAGCTCCCCTGGCCAATTTCAGATCCTCCAACTACAGGGAACCTTGGAAATGCAGCCTGTGAGACTCAGAGCCCCCTGCTCTACCAAGCAAGCCAGGGGAGGGGAGAGGGCTCACAGGCTCAGGCTTGGTACAAGGAGAGAGCAGAAAACATGAGACTAAATTGAAGAACCAAGAACTACACAAAGTTCTTTTTATAAAATAGTTGTTTAGAAAGAAGGAACATAGATGAAGAGAGATCTAGGTTTGCAGTTAAAACATTGGTATACAATAACTAACAAGTCTATATGTCAAATAAAATGAATATAAACATTTAAAACACGAAATATAAAAATTTTTGATCGGTATTACTGAGACTCGATGAAATGGGCCTATGTTATATGTTTATAGGGCACACATTTTCCAGTGCAGAAATTTCCGTCATGTTGTAATAACATCAGCTACATGGTATAACAGCCCAGATGAAAGACATTGATAGTTTCATTCCATCATAGCTCAGATCAACCTAATGATGAATTACAACAGTAGCTTCTGCTCAGGTCTCTCTGCCTAGCTCAAGAAAAGGAGTGATTTTTGAGGTCTCTCAAAAACTGCCTGTTACTCGTGCTGTGAACCCTTCTGGCCTTTGGTTCTTGTGGATGCTGAAGTAGAACCAGGTTACTCTAGTTGTGAATCTGGATGCCTAGTGCTGAAATCGTTAATTCTGCTATTTGGGACTCTAATGCCTTTCTTTAGGATACCTACTTTGCTTTCTTTTATGTAAGCATCTTCTAAGACAGTGCTATCCAATGCTAGTGTAACTGAGAAATTAAACTTTAAGTTTTATTTAATTTTAATTATTTATAATTTAAATTTAAGTCTATGTGTGGCTAGTGGCTACCATGTTGGATGTTGTATCTCTATGGTGTTGAGACTAAGCCTTTGGATTATCTCACTGGTTTATTCCACAAGGAGAAATAAATTTTTCTTTGCTTTCCAAATAATTCCTGGAATTAAGCTAAATTAACTCAGACCACCAAGATAGACTGAAATTTTACTGCAGCTGCAGACTTTGTTAATAATTCTACTGTTTATGTCCCCAATTCCCCATGCAACCAGGGAGATTCCAAATCTCTCTTCCTTGGCTAATGTGAGTCTAGGAAGGCATACGGCGGCACTGCCATTGTTCAAGGTCACAGAGTGGTGTGATAAGGCATCGGGAATTTATGTTTTACTCCTGAGAGAGGCACAGAAGGGCTAAGAGGGAGATCTGACATCTCTCAGAGGATACCACCAAAGAAGATAGCCAATACCAAGTCAAAAGAATAACAGAAATAACAAAGACAGGGTGAGACAGATCTCACAAAATGCTAGTAGAAGGCAGAGTATGACAGTGGACCAGAAGCCTTCTTGTCATATAAAATTACGACTCCTCATAAGGCCACTTGGACTATATTTTTCCCCTTTGATGGAAGAATCATCAAGGAAAATCCCCAAGTGACTGAGTTTAAATCTAAATTGAGAAAATACAAAAGTGAGTATGGTTGCTTCCCCCGAGAAAACCTGAGTTACAGAACAAGAATAGAGTGAGTCTTTCATATACATACCATGGGCATGGTCAAGTATATTTAGAGCAATAAAAAAGGAAAACATTAGAACAACAGAACCTACAACAGAGAATCCCATCAACAGGAGAATATGTCATTTGTGGCATTGCTATATAATGTAGTACTATACAATGGTGAAAATAAAGGAACTATTTGTCCTGGTGTGGAAGAATTTATAAAATATTCAATGGAGGAAGCAAGTCAGAGGAAATATATACATTATGTAAGATAACAAACTGGCAAATCTGAGAAATACTTGCTTTAGGAATACAGACACGAGTGGTAGCAACTATTAAAAAAAATAGAGGAGTAATGCAGAAGTCGGGACGGTAGTTACCTCTGGGAGTCCAGGAGGAGGATGGAATCAAGGGGGTTCCCATGGTGATGGAAATGTTCTTTTTCTAAGCCTGTGTGGTGGGGACAAAGTTGTTCACTTTTAAAATTATTATTATTACTAAAATAACCCATAATGTTGCAGGAATAGTATATGCATAATGTGATATTTCTATAAAGTTTAAAATCAAATCTAGGTTTATATTAAAAGTATAAAATTTACCTCCAATTCAGGGAGGAGAGAAGAAAAAAACATCATTCAAGGTTCACAGGGACTTCAATTTAAGCAGTCATTTCCATTTTTTCTTCCTTTAGCTGAGTAGTGTTTGTTATATTTTTATATGCCTAAAATATTTTATCCAAATTATAAAAAGCAGAAGCCACTGTGGCTTTACTAGAGAATCTGCAGAGAATGAAGCCTCAAAAAAGCGATGGACAGGAGGAGAGAACAAGAGGAAAAATAAATGCTAAATTACTCATAGGTTCATTAAAACAGGTGCTATGGATCAAATTCCATAGCAGACCTGTGTTCAGAGCAAGGAGATCAGGGAAGCTTAGGCCTGCTGGCTGAGAATAATGTTAACAGATGGCCGTGAGAACGTAGAGGGTCCTACTATTTCATTCGTTCGCTCGACCCACTTTTACTGACTCTTTCCAAATAAGCCATTGGAAGGCTTTGTTCTGCTCATCTTTTATTTTGTGTGTCCTCTCCAATGACTGGAAACCAAGCTGGAAAGTTTTGAAAAATTCCAAAAATAATCAGTGTAAAGTAGGTAAGGGGTTAAGAGACACCCTAGCACTTTGCTTTTTGTTTGTTTGTTTGTTTGTGTTTGCTTGCTTATTTTTGAGAGGTAGCCTAGGATAAAAGTTAAGCGAGAATATGGGTTTTGAAACCAGACTGCTTGGGTTAAAATTCCAGCTCCACCCATTTCTAGCTGTGTGCTCCTGAGCCAGCTGCTAAACCACTCTTTGCCTTAATTCTGTCTGTAAAAAACATGAATAACTATCTTCTTTATGGGGTCATGAGGATTAAAAGAATCAAGGTATGTAAAGACCTTAGAACACATGCCATATAGGGATTTCCTATTATTATTAATTCTAGCCCCCTTAATTTTATCAAAGTTTCCAGGGCTAAATTAATTACTATCTTAGAAATATGTCAGAAATTATCATATCAACTGATTACTCAAGAAAACATGAATGGGATGAGGTGCAGGGCTGGGACAGGACAAGAAGATCATCAGTTATGTCCAGGTTGATGGGTAGACTAGAGATAAAAGTTTAGGAGCATTTATGCAGATTTCAGTGGTTGATCTTAAAACAGATCTTAAAACTCCCCAGGTGACATTAGATACCCTTCATTATGAATAAAAACTCTCCCCACTACTATTCACGTGAGAGGTTTTATCCTTGCTTCATTGCTTCCACTTACTTTCCTCTTAGGATGGCATTAATTTGGAGTTCTGTCTTTTTTCATGTATCCCATTTCTATAATGACTTGAATGAACAGTGCTACACATCAAAGAGTGAGGAGAGAATGGTTTGTCATACAGAAACAACAATAGAAGTTATTAGTAGCACACATGGGACCAAATAACAGACTTTGGGAAAGGGATGCAAGCTTGTTTTGGAAACACACACACACACCAATTCCTGTGTGATTTAATTCTGATTCTTAACAAAAAACTTTTTGGGTATTCAACCATCTAGTTCTCTGCTTTGTTTCTTCATAATGAGGCCCAGAAAGCATATTGTTTTGTTACTTTATATTTTTCCCAGATTTACTTATTTTAGAAACTAGAGGTGAAAATAGTATTTTTGAGGTACTGTTTACAATATTTCTTATATCTGGGGTATGTTGATGTTACTGAAATGTGATATTCTAAATCTAAATTCTAGAGGCATGTGTTACTACGCTGAGGGCCATTCACAACAGTGTAAATTGACATCCTGCTCAGTAGCCTTCCCAGTTATGGTCTGTGTCAGAAGTCTGCACTTTACTATTTAAGAATATGAGTAGCTTTCTCTAGCCCTAAAGGCTAAGAATTGAAAATTAAATTTCTAGAGAAAAATAATCCTTTGATAATTTTGCGGACTGGCTAAACTTTCCATCCTACTTATTTGATTATTATTGAGTGCCTAATTTGTAACAGTCATATTGATTGTGAAGATGCTAAATCTAAGGCTAGACATTTTTTTTTTTTTTTTTCGGAACACTTCATTAAGGTTCTCATTTACTTGCTTTCCTGTGTCACTGTGTTTATGGTCATTGACTTTCTAGTCATGCTTATTGATCCCTTGGATTACATATGCTTTTCCCCATGGTTGTCAATCTGAAGTGGATTTCTTCTCATAAGAAATGCCAGATCACTGTCAGGGGAGTATTAAACAACTTTACGGTTATTGTAGTACAAAAGTGTTTTAGGCAAGGAACTGGCTGAAAAGTGGTCACCTCATCTTATTTTGCTTGGCTTACTTATCATTTGTCTTAGTCTTGAACCAACATCTCAATATCCATCTTAGTGTGTGGTCTCAGGTTTGGAAGGAATGACCTGGCAGGGCTTTTAGAAATATTAAGCACCCTTTTGGATCATTTACCTACTCAATATAATGGAAAAATGGTACCAAACTTTCTCTGAAATTGCAGCTAATTTATAAGAGTAATGAAGAGGAATCTACCAAGAAAGCGCAGTTCACTACTTGATGATAATTTAGCTTTTAAAAATTATGTTATAAAGGAAATCACTAACCATGGCAATGGCAGCAGTGTTTCTATCAGAACAGACATTTCTGATTAATTCCTTGGCCATTAAACCCTACAGGTCAATCCACTTGAGCAATAAAAATGTAATGAGAGAGGAGTGATGGAGAAAGTTTTCCTTTTTTTGACTGTCAGCGTTACTGGTCATAATTTTTTCACTCTTCCCAGTAGTAAATTGTGAGATGTAAAAATGGCTAAGGGAAAATTTTGAAGTATTAAATACTCTCTACATTGCTATTAAAATAAAAATTCCATCTGTAATAGAATTAAATGATTCTAAGGAAAGTATTAGGTCTTAATATTCCTTCAGTAGTTTTTTTTTTTTTTTTGAGAGTGAGGATTACATTAACTTCCCACAAGGAAGACTTAATGACAGTTTCAGAGCTTGGCTAGAGAAAAGAAACAGGCCTCTGATTTTCTTTCCAGCAGATGATGATTTGGGAAGGGGAATATTTATTTTCCTTTTGAATCATGTACACAGTTGCTTCTCCAAGAATACCGAAACTGAATATTTTTCATCCCTATTTTCCTTCCAATTTCAGGGCATACAATAATTTGCTTCCTGTAACTACAGATGGGTAGTTAGCATACTTCTTGAATTCTTAGCTCAACTTAATCTTAAGCTTAATTTGAATAGGGATTCACTGTTTTGTGGCTGGTGGCTACCGAAGCTACAGGTTCTATTGCTTTTCACATTAAATGGTGTCAAAAATTACTGGAGTGAGGATCTGTGGCTCCTACTGCATAGGGAGGAAATATCTAGGACTGTACATGCTGGCCCAAGGCAATATCTCTTAATGTGAGTGTGTAAATACAAAAGTGACTGCTTAACTTTTGTTAAGTTCTTTACAGTTTATAAGGCATATTGACATACTTTATATATTTGTGTCCTGACAACTCTTTGAGGTAGGAATGGCAGAAATCATTGTGTCCTCCTTATAGAATGAAGAAATTGAGGTTCAGAGATTAAAATAACTTTTCTAAGGTCGCTCATTCAGTAAGTGGTGGAAGTAGGTTGAAGATTCTGAAGCCTTTTTAGTGGCCCTCCCCCCCCCACATTAAACCACATTAGCTCTATGCCACATTGCACCAATGCTATGATGACGTTTTCAGATACCCAGAATGATGAGCTTAGCATAAACTAGAACAACAATAATGGATTTGGGAATGAGAAGATGAGGGCTCAAGGTGCAATTCTACTGCTACTTAGTTACGAGACTTTTTAGTTAAGAGACCTTTTAGTTAAGAGATTCTGCTTATCTCCAAGAGGAGTGTTCTCATCACAACCCCTAGCCCGCAAAGTGTAACCCTCTAGAGTTTCACAAACATTTCTCTGACTTGTGGGTTGGAAAAATCTGACTAATTCATCTTCACTATTCTTATGAAGGACTCTTGATAGGAAACGTTGGCCACTCTTGGTAGTCAAGACAATTGTGACTTCAGTCTTGAAGAACAATTATTGCCCAATGAATGGAATGATTCTTTTCTGTATTTGAAATTCTTTGGATTCTGTAGGTTGATTATTATGATAACTTCATTTTATGAATCAAGAAACAAAAAGCTTAGAATTTCTAAATGTACTATAACAGTAGCTTCTAAACTCTTGTGATTAATATGTACTGTACTAATATACTATTAGTAAGTGCTGTACACAGAAATGGAAATTCCAAAGAATGAGAAAAAACATAAAAAATTAAATAAATTAAATGAGAAAAAAAAATAGTGTTCTCTTTTTTTCTTTCACCAGTGGATCAGTTGGCTTATTCCCAGGAGTATGTGCAACACACATTGGAAACTGCTGGCCTAAAGAATGAAAAAAATATCAAAGCAGATTATATTGATCAAGAATGTGTGAAATCTTGTCATGTGTTTTGTGATTCATTTTCTCTTGTCCAAATCAAATGTTGATTTTCAAATGCACATGTTAAGAATTAGAGCCTTTGGATATGGGTCATACTAAAGGGAGAAATGATATAATGAAGTAACTTGAGGAAATTAAAGGTATTAATACTAAATGATTATGAGGTACTTTAACATGCAGCAAAGAGACAGAGTCCACATGGCTGAGACTCTAACAACAACAATTGTGAGGATCTAAAACTTTCTTTCAGTAATTGTTTTAATGACTTCCATAATTCCCTCCTTTATTTTAGTTTGGTATTTTTTGATGTTATATTTTTAATTTCTTACATTTAGTACTTTTGTTTTATTAAGGCATTTAATGGTATAATTTCTACTTTGAGTATAATTTTATCTATGGCCCATGGGTTTTGGCATCAAGTAGTCCCCATTTTGTTACTTCTGAGACTTTTTACAATTATAATTTTGAAATTAACAGGGTCCTTCTGAAGTAATGATTTCTGACTCAAAAAGTAGCACTATATAGTTTTTTAAGGAAAATTTAGGTATATTTATAGGTCTTTCTGAGACTCTTGAATCAAACTTTTCCTTCAGAGTTCCCTCAGGATTAATTCTAAAAATATTATATAATAATGATTTTTAAGAAGTACCTCACATAACCCTAATTCAATTATGGGTCAATAGACAAAGCAAGTCAACTTGGCACTGACTTATGGGGAAATCATCTCTTGTCTTATTTCCCATTTCAGGACCATTTACTCTTTTACATTGATCTCAGTGTTCTAACTTACAGCTGTTTTCACTCTGTAGATATTTTGACCTTGTATACACAAATATACACAATTTAGTCAGACTTATACAGATATTAATGACCTTCCATTAATAAAATATTCCAGTAAGCAAGTTAAATTCTTGTCCACTCCAGTATTACTACTTATTATGGTTAGCAAGTTAATCCTGTCTCTTGTGGTTAAGTGATTCTGTTGGCTTATTCCTCTCTGGGATCCTACAGTCTTTCTTGAAACAATGGAACCCATTGCAAAGGCAGCTTTCCCACTTATCTTGATGCACAGAGTTCAACCATTATAGTGTGTTTCAAAGACCTCAACATTTAAATATTTCTTGGCGCTGTGATAAAGACCCTGGGCCGCCTTAGGAAACTTAATTGGAAACACATAAATAAGTTATATATGATAATTTTAGTTTATTATTCCTGTCTTTCTAGATATTTGTACTTTTATCTACTACATTATATAGTCTGATATCTCAGCCTCATTTAGCATAGGCCACCAGTGAGTCCCAATCTGAGTTAAGCAACCAAGAAAATAGTTGGAAAGCAACCTGGGTTACCTACAACTAGTATTTTAGGTCCAGTATTTTTGGCATTTGTTTCCATATTGTAATTTTAATAAATCTAAAATTATGTTCTTCTAACTTAGCATCATCAGAATCCATTTTCACATTTATTCTCCAGATTTTCAGTAATAGAAATGAACCAATTCTTGTAATTTTTCTTGTATACTCATAGTTTGAGTTTGTAATATACCTCAGAGGGCATGCTGGAATATATCTCTAGTTTTAGGTATAGAAGCAACAAATGGGACATGGGGAAAGTTGGCAATTTTTGAGAAGTGACTCAAAATTTTTGAGAAGTACTTTAGGTGAGATATTCACAATCAAGGCTCTTGTAGTAAGTCAAGAACAGACTTGACTTAATGGGAGAGGGAACTGCTTCATCCAGCAAGGGAGGATTAGCAGTGTTAAAGGTTTAGGGGTACTAATGGACTCCATTCTAGCCCCTAGGGCCTCACTTTTTCTCAATCAGTTCCTTAACTTGCACCTTAGAGAAGGGCTATGAAATCAACTTATGTTGCAGTTGTGCAAATTCAGGTCACACTCTATGTCTGACTCTCAGTGATCTCCCCCAAGCAACTACAAGATAGAGGAGTTTTTTTAAGGTAGTCATAGAAACTCTTTATTTGATTATTGTGTCTTGAGCCAAGAATTTTAAATATTGAGGTCGGCACTTTCTTTCTTTAAGCTTTCCTGTGTGGAAACAGGGCTCACCCAGTCTTGCCAACAGAAGGTACTCCATTCCAGGTTACTACAGGTGATCATGTAAGTAACACTTTTGCCTCATATACAATGAACTACCAGTCCTTTAGTGGTCATGGGATCTTCACTGCCTTCAAAACCCATCTGGGGAAGAAAATCAGTCAATGATTTCTGTTTCTCTGAGGGTCTGTTGACTGCAAAATCTTTGGTACCAGTTACTCTGTGGCTTACTGTTCTTAGTTTGAATCTTTTCTTGCTAGTTATAACAAAAAGGACTTTCGTAAAGGGCCTTAAGTAGCATACAGAATCTTGAGGATGGCCAGATAATCAGGCTTCAACATTAGAAATGCAAATAAATTTCAAGTTGTACCAATTATAGTTAAAGTAAATCCAGCCTATCCCTACTTCAGGGCCCTAATATTGTTTCCTTTTACCCTGAAGATAATTACCAATGAAGATAGTTTTGCAGAAATATGTATGTATCCAGGGACTTTCTTAATCCTTTTGGCTCATATTACTATTATAAGAGTCAGGCAAAGATATTAAAACTGAAAGGAAAATCCTATACTTACTTTTAATTGGCAAGAAATCACTGCATTAAATGTTTTATAAACACTTTGCTGTAACATGGCCAGTGACTTATGCATTTGTCCTTTCTTTTGCCTAAAAAGACGAGCAATTGACTCTGATTTACCTTTGGGTGAACTTTTGTTTTTGAAAGTAAGCAGATATTTTTTTGCCCTGAGGTTGAAGAGTTGTTGCTTTTACTTTTGCTTTTTAAGGAAAATAATTACCCTAGTGCCTTTTGTTTTTCCGGCTCTGTTAGCTGTTCATGGAAAGGTAGAAACTCAATTTCTGTTTTATTAAAGCAAAATTCTTCAGTAAATGAACATTGACAAAAACCTGTTTTCTATTCTCTTTTCAAAATGTCCTTTGGGTCCCATGCATAGGGTTTTGGAATTTTAAAAATACTCAGGTAATTGATGATTTTAGATTAAGTGACCAGGGTCCCAGCATTCAGATCTTTCAGGCAAAGGAATGTTGTTTCTATCAAAAAAAAAAAAAATTCTTTAATATAATAAGAAACAAAAATGAAAGGAAAGCCTAACTATATTGGCTATTTATTCTGGCTGTGTCCTTCATATAATTGCTTAGTTCTCTCATTTTCTCCTTATTTGCTGATGCTAGTGCTCCCAGGAGCTTTTAGACTGTTCTCTTAGAAGCAGACCATCATTTTAGAAAATGTACACAGTTCAGGAAATGTAAACTCATGCAAAATTTTTACTTAATCTCCCTTGAATTTAATATCCTATGATGTTCAATCTCCATCCAGGAGGTCTTTCAAGAGACTAATCTCAAATAACTATTTATATGCCCGTTGGTGACCTCGGTTAAAAATTCCTAATGGTGAATTTTTGATTATTAGTGGATTAGTCTGAAATTTGAGCACATGTGAGAATAAAATGAGGAAGAAAGTTGTAAATAGTAGAGGATACTATTAGGTCCAGGCTTTGTCATAAAGTGTTGGTGAGAATCCTGTGAATATGGAGAAATAAAGGCTTTCACCATCTCAGGTCAAGTTCCAGAGAATGGACTCTAGACTCTAGATCTCCATGTAGGAGATTTATTGGATGATTTTCTCATAAGTAATACCTGTATAACAGTAAAGAGAGCAGGATTGGGCAGAGGGAGGAGTTCAGTTATGATAGAGTTTTAACAGCGACCTCTGTGATTCCTTGGGGGACATCTAGAATGACCATTTGTGCATACAGTGGCTTGTGTTCCAGTTGATGAACTCTAAGTTTAGGCAACCCAGAGCTTAGGAAACTCCACTATTACATAGTGGGTTGGAAACAAATCTGCTCAAACTTTATATAAACACAGATATTTCTGAAATGACTTCTAACTGATGCATGGCTTTTATTTCTTATGGTTTGGACTCAGAAATTTTTAGAATGAGATCTCAGAAGCTTGGACAAGTCTTGGGATTGCTTTATTACTTAAGGCATAGGTAGATGCAAGGCAAGTGAGGTTTGGGAGAGAAGAATAAAGTATTATTCAAATCACAAGACATTCTGCAGCTGTGATCGCATAACTGAGGCTTTTAGCCTCCACACACTCCCTTTAGCTATCTTCTGTCCAAGGCAGAGGGTTGATTACAAAACAGCCGCTGCTGATCTCTATCACTGTTGTTATTTCTAGCTGGCATCTTCATCTCAGAAGCATCATTTTGGAGTTGGATCTGGGTCTCACCCTGTCTCTTTTGTTGGGTCATATGGCCAAATGCAGCACCTAAGACTCTGGAGAGTCTACACTTGGCAGCTGCACACAGACGCTAAGAGCACCAGGCTTTGCTTAAAATGCTTCAAAGCTGTGATTCCCGGTTACCAAGCCCAGATTAGGGAAACATGCCCAGGCCTATTTGGCTTTGTCCTGGAGAGCCAGTGGCCCTCTCTTTCTGTCTAGAGCTTAATCATTTTGCCTGAGCAGATGTACCATGAAGTCAGTGACACTGACATCACCTTTTCTAGTTGACAGAAAGTTTAAAGCTAGTTGCAGTTGATACTCACTTGAGCCCAACAGTTTCAACTTGAGCCTTAAAAGAAATTTAATCATTTATGTCTGGCTACCATTTCCAACTGCATGACTTTTATGATAGGAATTGCTGTTAGAATATTGTGCATAAAAAGTGAGTCTGTGACTTTTTAGGTTAATTTTCCGAGTTAGTCTATTGTGTCTTTATTTTGTAGGCTCCTGAGTACAAGCTTCCAGGAGAATTAGGCCTCAGTGGTCATAGAAGATTCTAATACCTGAAAGTTTGTACATGGTAAATTAGGAAAAACTTGGTGTGCATGTAAAAATGAGTAGATATGAGTTCTATTTTATAGATAGAGGAACTGATGTTTAGCAGTTAGATAACTTTAGCAAGGTCATATAATCATTAAATGAGTGTATTGAGATTTGAATGCAGCCCCAAATCCAAAGCCTTGTTTTAAACCACTGCAGTATAACCACTGCTCTTGTGCATCAAGACTGCTTTCTGTTCTAAGGGGCTGCAGTCCTGGAATATTAGTGACAATGATTGAGCTACTGATGCTACCATTTTGGAAAATGACCTCTTCATAAAACCTGGGCGAGCTCTGTAGAAGTTGAGTTGCATCTATAATGCCTCACCGCTCAGTTCACTACTTGTAAGTAGAAATTGTTTCCTTGAATTGGTTCTGAAAATCTTACAGCTTAAAACTCAAGTTAATGAATTTTTATGAATCACTTAAATATGCGCAAGGTACTGTTTTAGGCTTTTTTTGGAAACAGAAAATCATTTATAATCAAGGTAAACTTGATACGAGCAAATGAAAACATAAACAGCTGCCTAGGGGAAGATTCACCCTTTCTTTAAAGATTATCAGGCTAAAGCAACCCCTTAAGGAGTGGTCTTATGATTAATAAAAGTATGCAGTTACCCACATGGTATGATATGAGAGGTATTCTGGACACACAGCCCACCCAATCCAAGGCTTTATGATCTTATTTGAAATTTTATTAGAGATTCATTCCTTTGAGATGTAATAGCTTTTTAGACTTTGTGAATGATTATTAAAGTACAAGACTTTGATTACATATATTTGAATACCAAGGGAGGAATACCTTAAAGACTTCGCTGATACCTAAGGGAGGAGAATTGGCAGCTAGCTAAGAGAAGCACCCTGAGGATTGTGATTGAGTAGGCAGTAGGTAGAGGCAGGATTCTCTGGAATGGAAGGGGACACACTTTTTAGCTTGGAATTTCTAAATATGTCTTACACAAGCTCCAAATTTCTTTAGATTTTAGTATAGAACATATTGTTTGTTTTTCACATTTGTTTCTATATCACCATATAATTTTCTCCTAGTTCTGTTGAAAAACATGTCTGTGTTTCAGACATGCACGCAAATACCCATCCCAAACTTCAGAGCTAATACAAGAGTAGAGGTGATTTCTTGGACTTCGGTATCTGGTACAGCACTGGTTAGAGGCCAGGGTTTAGAATAAATGATTTTTATGTCCTTTCTTGAACTATAACTTAATTAATAACATGGTGAAGAGATGAATAACATGGTGAAGAGATGAAGTAACTTGGTGAATGATGTGTGATTGGGAAGTGGCAGAATTAGGTGTTTCTGTCTCTACATCTAGCCTTGCGTTCCATACCCAGGAGCCTCTATGTTTTGTTTTGTTAAAAGGAAGGAAATAAAAGTATCAAGATAAGCTTTTACTTTTCCATAATTCATCTTAGCTTGTCCCTAAGTGTGTAATAAAACTAAACATTTATTTCCTTTAGGATATCCTAATCTCTGAGTTTTCCTGGAACTCTGGAGGGAGAGCATACCAATTGCTTAAAAGTTTGCTTCATAATCTCTGTCCCTTCTCAGACCAGTAGGATCAGGCAGCATGGTGTCAGAAAGGCTGAGCATTCTTGGCTAGCATAGTCTTTTGAGGGAATGCTATTCTTTATTGATAGAAGATACTGCAGCAGAACCCCTGGGAAATGATATTGTTGGGACATAGGGTTTACATTTGCCTTTGTTACTAGGTTTGACTTTCATGGTCCTTGAGACTGAACTGTGGCATAAGTTTCCATTTTATTTGAAATCAGTTCACTTTTGTACTCACTTGTTATTCTTGTTTAAGGAAAGAAATAATTTAATACCACATTAATTATGTTGCAGCAGGGATTGTGAAGGAATGCCAGACCGGTCCAGTTTGTATTTATAGGATACCTCTGTTCTTTCCATGAGTATATTATCAGGTTCATTCACAGCAATGATTTAGGGAACCCAAGATCCAAGTTTCTTTGCCTTTCTGCCTTCTCCCATTCATTCTCTCCTTCCTCTCCATTGTCCTCTTTGCTGCCCTTATTGAGTCTTTAGGCTGAGAGTGGAGTCATACTGGTTAATGGCTTTCTGCAAATGGATCTCTGACTATATTTCACAGTGAAATTTCACAGTGAAATTGAATCTGAGGGTTTCATAGTCTGTTTAATCTACAGCTGCTCTTGGCTCTTACTATCAAAATGAGCGTTAAAAAAATTGGTCAATTATATAATATGAATTAAAGATTGCCATCCTGCTGAGGATTCAGTCGGCCTTAAAAAAATACCTTACTTGGTAAAACAGTCTCCATTTGAGTACCAGAAAGCACCATAGAGCTTTGGGTCATATGTTAATTTTATATTAAAAGATCAATCTTCACACTCTGATTTTATTCAAGCCCACATGAATTCCATCTCCATGACTGTGGCTTGAATTCCAGAAAAAATTTGCATGCCTTTTCTGTTTTCCTGCTTTTTCACAGATATATTTTAAAATCATTGTGGTCTAAATGTTTAATTCTGGAAGAACCAAAGTGATAAAGAGCTGGAATTGCTTTATATTCTACCATCTGTTTTACCATTTGTCTTCTGTAATGAGAACATTAAATTGAGCTTCCCTACCTATTTCTCTTTAAGGCTCTGATTTAGTGCATACCAGAAAGACATGAACCATTTGTAGGTCTTTCCGGACAGTAAGAGTTAGTTGCCAAATCTTTTATGATGGTTTCTGTTAAGTAGTAAGTTATATGAGAGCAATTCATTGATCTTTATTCCTAATTTATGTACAAACTATATAGTAAAACATTTGCGAACAAACACTCTGTGGTAAAATGAAGTTACCTATTTCATAGATACAGGCTACATTTGAAAGGGATTTCCCTTCGTTTGATTATTTGGTGTACTGTCAGCTGGTTAATGTTTTGAAAATACTTTAGAAGGGAAACAAGGGAAAACTTAGAAAAGTCTGATTTTTAAACCTCTTACTTCACTAGAGGCATTCAGCAGCTATGAGTTTTGGCTCTAGGCATACGAACACCGAAAGAGGACAGCTGCTAGATTCTATAAAATAGTTAATTCTCCATCTGGTTTGCAATATGGGTGCAGATTTGCTGCTAATCTGGATTGAATGCCTTGCCCCAGTTAGTTTTCAAATAAATGGGTCCTTTTACTTATAGAACATGAAGTGTGGTCCTGAGCACCAAAGAATTAAACTCTCTTACAAGTATTCAGCAAAAATGGGATAAAGATTGAAAAGCAATACCATTTTATTTAAAATTTGCTCTATTTAATTTCTAAAAGTGATTTTTTTTTTTTGTTTACATTTTCAAGAATCTGACAGAGAGTAGAAAAATCTTAGGCCTCGTTTAAGTTTGAGCTGACAATGAAGTGAAAAGAAAATCAAAGATCTTTATGTTAGAATTGAAACTGCCCTATTAGAGAAGATAACACTTTGAATCTAGTATTCCTTCCCACCCCACTGTACTGAATTAATAACTGCAATGGTACACTTTGTGCTTCTAGAGAAAGGAAATTCAAGTCATAGACTCATTTTAATTTTGTTTTGTTGGCTGTTGGAACTTTTCTGGGAACTGTATTTAGGGAATTTTAGGTGAACTTCTCTAGGGTCTAGGGAGAGAACCACTGAAGGTTCTGGGTGAGAGTCATAAGCACGCCTCAACTACTGATGTATTACTGCTGGTCCCAGTGGAGGATATCTAGGTAACAGCTCTCTACTTCCCCCTCTTTACCAGAAAGAGGGGACTTTCTGGAAACTCTCTCTCCCCTCTACTGGTTGGAGTGGAAAACCAGGTAACTGTGTCAGTACAGACGTCTACTTTCTCCCTTCTTCCTGCAACCCTGTTGCATCTTGGGAACTGTAGGAAAGAAATGAATATATCTGAATACTGGTTTAAACTGGAGGCCGTAGTGCTGCTTTCTTTTGATAACTAGCAGAAGCGGCCATGCCATTCAGTTGTGAGGCAAATTCTTGTAATGTTGACTATGTAAACAGAAACACGTGAATGACTATCAGGGTCCAAAGCCTCGACAAGGCCTCGGAGGTGGTATGTGAGCCAATAAGTGATGTCTTAGTAAGAAAGTTTCTTCTATTATGCTTATAGTCATTTATACAGTATTTTGAGGTATCTGACAATAATCAAAACTCCTGGGCTTTGATATTTTGTGATAATTAAGATCACTCACTACTATGTCATTGACTCTGCAGGCAGAACATAGATTCAGAAAACATTTATTGGGTACTTTCCATGTGACAAACAACCAGCAATATTTGTCACTGCCTAGTCCTCTTCCTCCAGTATCTGGCCTTCTGTCCCCTACCGAACCCCAAGTTTCTGTCTATAGTGCAATCAGTGCTCAGTCATATCACTGGTACAATAAGGTGGTCGACATGGGAAAGGAGTGAATTTAGTTACTTAGCTATGAGCACCAGAGAAAAATCTCCTCATCTGGAATTGATTGAACCAGACTGAAAATGTAAAATGTTATAAATCATGCTCAAGATATAGAAATTCCTTAGTTGTATTGAATATTCCCTTGAAATGATATTTACTTCTTCAATACAACTGTCCTTAGCGATTGTTATTTTTTCCCCCACAATGAGAAAATGAGTGTAAATATCATGTAGGTAAAGTATCTTATGTTCCTTTCAAAGTAGGTGTCTATCAGTTGACTATTAGCAGGATTGATTGAAACTCTTCACTTTTAGAATAAAGGCCCAACTTTTTCTAGTTATGATTTAAGCAGAGAAAAGGTACATGTAGCTTTGAAAAAATGTGCACATCATCTGTTCTCTTCAATCATGTTGGAATGCACTGACCTTTCCTCTGTCTGTGGAGTCTTATGAAGTATATCCAGAAGTTTTTAAGGCCAGACAAGAAAATCTCTGAAGGCAGATGAAAAGGAAGTCTGTTCAGGGTTCCCCAGCACAGGCCAGAGAAAATTTTCTGTATCTAAAGGCAATCTCTCTCTCTCTTTTCTTTTTTCTTTTTTGGACACAGCTCTGAGAGGAAGGGGAAGCATGTGCTGCCTTCCCAATGGAAAAGACCATAATGTCAGACTTTCATTGGCATGAGCTCCTTGTTGGTGGAGTTCCTCCTTAGACATGGGAGGAGAAATGGGTGACATTGTCTTCTAAACTGGAACTTTTCACCGCTACATGTCTCTTCTAAAATACCTTGAGTTTTAGGACATTTTGTGTTTCATACAGAAAGCAACTGTTATGATACTCAGTTGGAAATATTTGATTTATATCAAATATGAAATTTTAAAGGTGGAAAATAGACTAGGATTATGAAAAGAACCGCTTAATTAAACATTATGAATAAAACAAAATGCCTTTTATGAATTCAGTAAACACAGATTGAGTCTTTCAGTGCTAGTTAGTGAGCCTACCTATCTGACCTAGTCCCTGCCCTTATGGATCCTTCAGTCCAGTGAAGTGGTCACACCACCTTTGTGCAATGTGAAAAGCATATATCGAGGGCACATACAACATGCTCCTGGAGGGCAAGGGCAAATGTACTAGAGGAAGATTGGGAAAGTGTCTGCTGGATTAATGACATCATTGTTGATGTCTTACAGGTGTTCACCAGGTACAGAAGAGGGGAAAGGACACTGCAAGCAGAGGGATGGACATGTGCAAGGTCAATGAGGCCTTTGACCTGTGTTGGAACGGTGGGGAGTTTGGGTGGCTAGAGCTTTATGATGGATGTGGCATAAGGTGAGCCTAACATTTGCAGGGATTAGATGGAGATAGGAGATTGAGAGCATGGGAGTAAGGTGAGAGTTAATGGGACTGGAAGTAGGGGAGCTGAGCCACAGGAGTCAAATACTACCTAAAGATAGCTTGTATATTGAAAGAGCAAAATATGTAAGATGTCTTTAAAACACAGATTTATTTTTGTCTCCTGTATAATTTATTTAATGGAGTAAAATTCTCTTTCTTCAGGATGAGAACCCTAGCAAGACCATGACTTTACTGCTTGTTCTTACTAAATTGACTATCCTGTTTTAGGTTACATACACACAGTCCCAATCTGTATTTATGTGTCCAGTTCAATGAATTAATTAACATTTCAATCTTCATTTAAAGATAAGAGTCTTCCTTATTTGTCCTATATCCAGGGTCTCCTATGAGCTCCTTTCCCTATTGTGTCTTGGTCTGGAGCAGGTGGGAGGGAACCAGTGGTCTCTAAAGGGGAAGAAAGTTCAAGTTCTTCTGTTGCTCCCTCCATCCTCCCCCTCTTTAGATGCAGTCTTGACCTCATTAGAGGGTAAGAGCGTTTTGCGACAAGATGGCTTCACTCTCTCCAGGTCTGACACATGTTTAAAGCTGACTCTTTCTTGTGGGAAACCATGTCTGAGGCTTTGCATTTGTAAATTTTGGATACAATTCACCTGGCATCTTTCTTTGAAGTTTTATAATTTTTTTTTCTTGGGATCTCAGTGGAAATGTTAATTTTAATATCTTGGTAAATGTATATCATCTGGGTGTGTGGAGTATAGAAAGCTGGCTTGGAGACATGTTGGGAAGAGAATGAGTCAAAACAATGTTTACTGAGAATTAATAGTGTTTTTTGTACTATTCTAAGCATGTTATAGGGAGGGACGCTCTTAATTGTCATAAGTCTAATATTTTTCCCATAGGTCTCTACCAATGTGGTTAAACAATTTGCCCAAGATCACAGCTGGGATTCCAGCCTGGGCAGTCACCACAGACTGCTGTTTATCACTGTGCTGCGCTGACTGCTACAAAAAGCCAGAAATTGTGCTAAATGCTTTACATAGATAATCTCATTTAGCACGTCTACCCTATTTTACAAATGAAGTTACTGAATCTCAGAGAGGTTCATTAATATGCTGAAGGTCATATAAGCAGTACAGCTGGGATATTAACCACCTGGGATTGATTCCCAAGGTTTTGCTTTTAACTGCTACACTACTGGTGTCCTCAAAGAGAATGCAGCCTGGCAGCTCACAGATGTGTGGGTTCAGAGTGCAGACTCTGGACCCAGACGTCCTGGGTGCAGGTCATGCGCCCTTACTCACCAGTTGAGGGATGTTGAATATACTCTTAACTGCTTTGTTATGTAGAGTTCTTGCTCTGTGCCTTATTCATCCTCATCTACAATTGAGGATAATAACTGTACCTACATCGTAGAGTCATTAGGAAAGGAAAATGAGTTAATCTGGGTGAAGCACTTAGAAGATGTCTAGCACATAATAAGTGCTTTATAAATGTTCGCTGTTATATTAATTCAAAATAGAATCAGGAACTTTTACTGTTAGCATGTGACTGTTCCTAGACTATTAATAAACGGGAAGTACAAATTCAGGTTGTGGAAATAATGTTCTTCTCAACATTCCCAGGGACTAAGAACTTCTGTATGAAATAAAATGACTTTCTGTCAAGGTGGTAGTAATTCTTCGCGTCTGTTATTGTTGCCCTTTTTTGTTTGTTTTATCCTGTTACCTGAAAACACCCTTGAGCAATTGCATAGGGATATAGTACTTCAGGTTTTCTTAGAAAGAGCATATTTAAATAATCTCTCTTGCTCCTATCAAAAGCTTAGCTGATGTTTATGGCCAGGATAGAGTCTTGACCTAATTTCATTATATGAATCCAGTCTCTTTTGACTTCGATGGATTCATTTATTCAAAAACAAATTATTGAATTCCTTCAAGAAAACAGACAACAATACCTGTCCTTGGGGAGCTTATGTTTTAGTGGTTGAAACAGACAATAAATAAATAAGTAAAACATATAGTAAGTCAGACAGCAATGAGGCAATAGGGAAAAATAAAGT
>NW_006436288.1:5628099-5638055 GCF_000325575.1 Pteropus alecto
GTGTTAGGTTGGTGTGATGATGTAATAGTGATTTTGTTAAAAAAAAAAAAGAGCCTTTACTATTTAGAGCTATATACAGATGTATTATGGTAAAATATAAAGAGTTGTTATGGTGAAAAAATGCCTGAGATTTGCTTTAAAATAATCCAGAATTGGGCCAGGAGCATCAGGAAGGAATTACAGCTGAAACAAGGAGGCTATGTGTCAAGTGCTGAAGCAGAGTGACAAGTGTGTGTGGATTCGTTAACCTCTTTGCTCTACTTTTGTGTGTTATTTGAAAACCTCCACAATAAAAAGTTAGAAAAATAAAAATTATAACATCTTAAACATGCACAAATTAAAACAATAAGATTCCATTGCAAAACAGACAAAACCCCTAATTCTGCAAAGTTACAAAATTAATAATTATTTAAATTATTAAACATATATAAATAATTTTATATTATATAAATTATTAAATTATAAAAAAAATCGAGTGTCAGAGATGGCTTTGCTGAGAAGGTACAGTCCAAGTGGAGACCTGATGAGAGGTTAGGGGACTGTGGGTGTTGGAAGTTGGGAGGATGAGGCCATGAGCTCTGGGGAATTTTGGAGAAAAGCCTTTGAGACCAAGGAACAGCGAGTGATCCAAAATGTGAATCAAATTCCGTGACCGTTGTTGGGAGATAGGCATTACCCTTGTATGGGGACAAATGGTCGAGGATGATGCCTTTCATGTATATTGTGCTTTGCAGTTTAGGAAGCTCTTTACAAATCTACGAGGTCAGGCCCATGTCTTATTCATCATTGCTTCCCAGTGGGTGGAGCAGATATTCTGTGCTCCATGAGTGTTGAATATTCATTTTCTCTTGTGTTCTGCAACAAACCTGTGAGGTTGATAGGGAAGGAGTCTTTAGTCTCATTTAATACAAACAAGGTATCATTAAGTATCACTAGGAGGCTTAAGTGATAGAGTTGCTTGCTATATGGTGAAGCTGCTTGATTTCAAATCCTGTGGGTCTTTTCCCTCAACCACATAATCTGTTAAGGGGCCAATCCCTTGGTATAGAAGGATCACTGGTGCCTCATGCTTTTAGACTCTTAGGGCCAAATTAAATTTCCTCCAACTGTGTGTGGCCAGAGAAAATCAGAAATCTTGTTAAAATATAAACCCAGGCATGAAACTGTTGCTCTGAGACTTGGTATCACTTACCATTGAAAAAGTAAAACAGAACAAGACCCACAAAGGCATTTTACATGCTGCTTAAAGGGATACAGCTAGGAAATTATGTGCATATGTCTATGTGCACTGACATTGTATTTCAAGTTCAGTGGTTTTAAAGTTTTTTTTCCATATGTAGAATTTTTATAACCAGCAAATAGATGGGACTTTGGGGTTTAATGAAAAGATGTGTATGGATAACATATGTTTTCCTTTATAAAAAATAATCTCTCAGCCTATTAAAAATGCCTAAATTTTTAAGTGCCCGTGGAATAATTTTATTTGAGTTTTAAATCATATACTACCCTCTTTTTTTTAGTGTCATGGTTCCTCTAATTGTTTTTTTAATTCCAGAGGGTGTTCAGAATAAGCAATACTTCTATATTTTTAGTTGATTCTACGTAGATATGTCTTTTACAAATGTTAAAATATTTTAGGTGTTGGAGGTACATGGAGGGTATATTTAGAAATGTGACTTCATATTCTTTGCTTCATCTTTGGGGGACAGATTTAATTAACAGCCTAAATGAGATTTTTTTTGCTCTTATAAAAGCACATGATAGGGAAATTATCTTAGAGTAAGTTAGAGGCAAGTCTGCAATTTTCTTGGTCTTAAATACTATTGGGGAACAATGGTTTGGGTTAGTATAAAGTTACTCAACTTGGGGGTTCATTGTCTTTTAAACATTTATGACCTTAAAAGAGGTCATAAATTTGTAATAGAACTTACCACAGGGTCTGATTTTGTATTTTAGGCTTATCTTGGATGTGTCCTAAAGTCTGTAATAATATGTCCCTTGCAGGCTATTTTAAAGGGTCAGCTGTTTGATATTTCTATGCAAATCAAATTAATTTTAGCAGAAATAATTAAATTATATTTCTTTGTAAATAATAAGTAATGTTGGTATTGAAAAGTTTATATAAAAAATGTAGCCTTTAACCTCAAAAATGCATACCAAAAAAATCTCTTCTGAAATTATAATTATAAACATTATCGCCTGACAGTTATTTAGGTGAGTGCTTTTATATTGACAAATCTCTTTAAATTTATACTTTAGTTATTAATTTTTCTTTTATTGTATTATGGTTAACAAATGTGGCCTGGAATATTTTTTGAATTTTGTACTTTTTGAGGTTTGTTTTTCACTTACTATATAGTTAGAGTTTGACAAATGCTTCTTGATGGCTTGAAAAGTGCAATATTATGTTTTTAGTAAATATAGTTATATTTGCCATGTCTGTGTGGCATACTCTATGTGTGTATTTCTAGGAATTTCCCCATGTACTTCCAGAAGCTGTTGCTTTATTTATTTCCATGCTGCTAACATCAGTGTAAATTGTAACTTCAATCAAAATAAAAAGACCTCTTAAAAATTAGCGACATACCCATATGTCGGTAGATTATAACCTTAATGTGGCAATATAATTCTTTCTGTAAAAATATGTGACAACCCGCCCCAATTCTCTAGTCTGTATCAGATCATATTTTTTTTAAAGAAGAAGTGTTCAACAATTTCTTGCAGAGGTGGGAAGGTTACCTGGGTTGTGGTGAGGTCTCTGCAAATTACAGCTGTTTTTGGATCTTCTGTAGCTGGAAACAGGGGGAGTCTTTCAAAGGAGAGATAATGTGTGTTATGGGAGGAGGCAGCAGGTTCCAGATTTCATGTTGAGTTTCTGGCATATAGGGGCAGCTGATACATGAACAGAGCCTACAAGGTCTGAACAAGAGAGGCCTGCTTCACTGTTAAAACAATGGGCACAGCTGTCAGGGTTGTACTCCTGGAAGGAGAATAGGAGAGTTCCAAGGTACCTCCTGCTATCCCCAGGGTGAGCCACTGGTGCTGCAAAATGGGTTCTTGGAAGAAGAATGTGGAGGGGAAGGCAGGCAGGATCTTTGGCTGGAGTTTGCTGTCAGAGAGTAAGGGGTGCTCTTCAGAGTAAAATGAGTTTTCATCTTGGACTGTCATGATATGGAGGAATGGGGTATTTACCACATTGACTTTGAGAAATTATAAATTTAGGTATTTGTGGGCTTCTAAAACCATTTGATAATTTTTTCTTCTAATAAAATATATTTTGATACATATTGGCCGCTGTGGTCAGTATTTCGGGGAATGATATCATATTAGGGCTGTCCAATGATAAAAATTTCCTATGGATAATGATAGCCAGTCTGACAGGAGAGCCCCTCTGTTCCTGATATTTTCCCAGTCTTTGACGTCCAAAATTCTCTTCATACTTTTAAAGTGGGAAATGGCACACCTGGCATCCAAAGGATTTAACCTGTGGAGGCCCCCACTACTGCATTTAAAATCTAGGGCTCTTAGATGAATCCAGCTTTATTTAAACCTGATCAAATAGGTATTGAAAATCTTAACGAAAGGAAGTTTGATGTTATTGGCTTATTTCCTACCTTATTGAGCTTCTATCACAGTTGCCTGAACAATGTTTGATGACTTAATTTAATTTACTTTCTTTCTGGGGGACAGATGGAAAAGGAATATACATAGAAATAGGAAGACTTTACAGCTAAGAAGATGTATGTAGAAAATTAGAATGTCAAATGAGAAAACTGAAATAATTATGCTGAAGTACTGATTTGACACTACAAAAAGGGTTGAATCCTCTGATAAACTTACTTGAAATTATAAGTACTCGAAAAAATAGGTTGAAGAAAAAGTGATTTGCAACCATGGTCTTCCATAGAAGAAAGAATGGCAGACAAGAACTAGGAGATCTGGTTTGCATTTTAAAAAGTCACATCCCCATTTCACCTGTAGAGCAGTCGTTAATTGCACGGTCTCTGAAGCCAGACTACTGGGATTCCAACCTTAAAGTGACCACCTCCTACCTGTATGATCTTGGGTAGGTCGCAGAATCTTTTTACAAAATGGATATGGTGATGATAACCTACCAGGTAGGTTTGTTGTGAGGATGAAATGAGTAAAATATATATGAAATGTTTAGAAGAATGTCTGCAAATATATTCTCAGTAAATGTTAGAAATTGTAATTTCCAAGTAACTTAATTTCTCTTCATGTTAATTTTCTCATTTGTATAAAAATACATTTTTCTGAACTTGCTATGGATAGATAGTAATAAAGGATTGCATGCCTTAATGAATTTTCTTCCAGGAGGAGAGATATATACTCAAATGCCAAGGGCCCAAAGCAAGATAAGTGACATCAGAGGTCATTTTAGATCTGAGAAGGTAATGGAAGACTTTCTGGCAAAGCTGAGTTGTGCTTTCAGGCAGTGGTTGCCATCCCAGGCAAGAAAAAGCTAAAGGAGTTCATCACCACAAACCAGTATCGCAAGAAATGATAAAGGGACTTTAAGAAGAAGAGAAAAAGATAAAAAATGTGAATAATAAAATAGCAATAACTACATACCTATTAATAATTACTTCAAATGTAAATAGATTAAATGCTCCAATCAAAAGATATTGGGTGGCTGAATGGATAAGAAAACAGGACCCTTACATGCTGCCTACAGGAGACCCACTTCAGACTGAAAGACATACAGAGACGGAAAGTAAATGGTTGGAAAAGATGTTTTATGGAAATGGAAACAAACGAAAAAAGCTGAGGTGGCAATACTTAGACAAAATAGACTTTAAAAAAAAGTCTGTAACAGGAGACAAAGAAGGATCTAACAATTCCACTTCTGGGTATTTATCCAAAGAAACCCAAAACACTAATTCAAAAAGACATACATTCCTATGTTCACTGCAGCATTATTTACAATTGCCAAGTTATGGAAGCAACCTAAATGTCCATTTATAGACAAATGGATATAGAAGAGAAGGTACATATATGCAATGGAATATTACTCAGCCATAAAAAGAATGAAATTTTGCCATCTGCAACATGGAGGGACCTAGAGAGTATTATGCTAAGTGAAATAAGTCAGACAGAAAGACAAATACCATATGATTTCACTTATATGTGGAATTTAAAAAACAATAAATGAACAAAATAGAAACAAATTCATAGATACAGAGAACATTTTAATGATTGCCACATGAGAGGGAGGTTGGGGGATGGGTGGAAAAGGAGAAGGGATTAAAATGGAAGGAATTGCCAGGTATAAAAACAGTTATGGGGATGTAAAGTACAGCAGAGGGAATATAGTCAGTAATACTGTAATAACTATGTATGGTGTCAGATTGGTAGTAGACTTATCGGGCTATCACTTTAAGTTATATAAATGTCTAATCACTACGTTGTATACCTGAAAGTAATATAATATCATATGTCAACTGTAATTAAAAAATAAGAAAAATATTTAAAAATATAAAGTAGTGCTTGTCAGACTTGGGAATATTATAAAGGGATAGCATCTAGAAAACAACATTGGAAACAAAAATCGTATGCCAAACTTAACTTTATAATAAGTTTGGGAACCCCTTCAGCCATCTAATATCACCATTATTTTATAAAAGAAGGTACTTGAAGATGAAAGGAGTTACCTCAGCCCCAGTACAGTGCTTTAAATCCATACATTTGCTTTTATAGAATCTTACTATGTTGTCATTCCCCCCACCTCTCCCGACTTAGGTATACTTTCATCATGAACCAGGCAATCTACATGCCAGTGTTTGGGAAGTACTACCTTTAAGGATGAGAGGATTTCAGTAGCCAGAAATTTGGATGGGAAGAGGAAAAAAGAGTTTTAGCAAAGGCATTTATGTAAACAAAGGCACAGGGCCGGAGCACTGGGATAATTGATGCTAGCTGCTTCATTAGGCAAATCCCAGATCCTAATGGCATAACAAAATATGTTTATTTTTCACTCACATAATGCCTGAAATGACTCCAGCAATCTTCCTTTAGCTCATGGCTATGCTCTTTGCAATATGTTGCATCCAAGATGTCTGGCAGGGGAGGAGAAAGGGAAAGGAGGCATTTGGCTCTCAACTGCCTCATTCTGGAAGCAGAGCCAGTCACTTGGCCCTAGTCTTACTACAAAGGAGTCTAGGAACTATAGATGCTCCCATGGATATTGGTAAGCGCCTGAGTGTCACCATGGGGAGAAGTAAGAGGAAGCCCTGTTCAGAGTTTGGAATTATATGGGACCATGGAAGTAAAGGGAAGTAAGAACTGGAAAAATCTACTGTGATAAATTGAGGAAGAATATGATTTCTGGGCAAAGGAATTTAAGCTTTATTAGGGATACATTAAAGTTTTTAAGCAGAGACTAATATCAGACTCTTCTTAAAAATAATAATAGTTACTGTGGAAAATAGATTTAAGGAAAGATAGCAGCATAAATGAGGGTAGTGACTCTAAAGTTAAATTTGAAAGACAGTATAGAAGTAGAATTGACAGTAATTCTTGGCAACTGCTTAGATACAAGGGAAGGAAGAAAACTAAGAAGAGAAAGGCATTGAAGATAATTCTAAGACCTCTTGTCTTGGAGATTGGATAGCTGATGGTATTAAATGAAATAGAACATGTTCTGAAGAGCAGGCTTTGCAGAGCTGCATGCTGGTTGTGCCAAGTAACTCACTGTTGTGCTCGCTGAGTTTTATGAGCGAAGATCCAGGTAGAGATGTCCAGGAGACAAACATTTCAGTCTGGAGAGAACATAGAGATTGCAACCTAGATTTGAGAAAAGATAGCTGAAGTCAAACTCCTCAACAAGATTTCTCTACTCAATGTCCTTCGTGTAATATTCTCTCCTTCAAGCTAACCAGTCTTTCTTCCACATTCTGCTGAGAGGGCCCTCATCAGCGTCAGCATGACTTTCATCTTGTTAAATCCAGTGGTAAGTTCTTGGCACTCATTTACTTGAACTCTTGGAAGCTCTTTGGACAAGGTCGATCACTTCCTCCTTATTAAAATACCAGCTTCTGGGACACCTAACTGCTCTGGTTTTCTTCCTAGTTCGATGGTCTCTCCAAATGTTGGAGTACTCCAGGGCTCACTCCCTGGATCTTTATCCACACTTGCCCCTGGGTAATCTTATTTAGTTGATTGGTTATAAATACCACCTCCATATATAGGACTCCCAAGTTTTCTCCAGTTCTGACTTTTCCATTGAGCTTTAGATTTGTGTATCCATTTGCCTATTTAACATCTATGATAGAACGACTAATATAAACTGAAACCCAATTGCCCAGAACTATTGGCCCCTCCCAACCACAGCCCTTTCTCTCCCTCCCAGCAAACAAATCCTCCCTCAGTCTTCTGTTCTCTGTCCCCTTTTTCGCTAGAGGCCACCACTAACGTACCCCCGGTTTTTGCAACAGTCTCCTGGCAGGTCTCTCTGCTTCCACTATTGCCCCTTCTCGCTTGAACCCAGAATATACTCTGTGCAGTAGCCACAGCAATTCCTTTAAAACTGAAATTAGACCTTATTACTACTCTGTTCAGAACCCCACAAAAAGCTTTCCTTAACCTTTATGATAGAACCTGGTACCCTTTCTATGGCCTACAAGACCCTGAGAGGCTTCATCTCTCTGGCTACTCTTTACTTTGCTCACCCCATTACATGGCCACTCCAACTTCCTCCTTCTTCAAACCAGCCAACGATGTCTGAGCAATAGCCTTTGCCTTACTTTCCTCCAGATATTTGAGTAATTCACTTTCTTGCTTTCTTCATAAGATCTGTCCTCAAATAGTACCTCCAGAGAGAAACATTCCTCAACAATTCTGTCTAAATTGGCTACTTCTGACACCTTTTCTAACACCTTCGCTTTTTTATTTTTCCTCATAATCCTTATCACTACCTAAATTTATATTGTATACTTCTTTGTTTTACTTTTTTTTTTATTGTGGTATTATTGACATATAACATAATATTCGTTTCAGGTGTACATTGTAATGATTCAATATTTGTATGTGTTGCAAAATAATCATAATAAATGTAGTTAACATTTGCCTCTGTACATAGTTACAGAAATTTTTTCCTTGTTTACTTTTTAGTTGTCTAGCTCTTACACTAGGAATATAAGATCATTGAGGGCAGAATAAGTGAATGAGAATCATTTGTTTTGTTCATCTCTGTATCCCTGTGTCTACTGTCTACTAGACAATACTCTTATCTAGCATTGTCTGTTGACCTGATGTGTCTGGCACACAGCATGAAGTCTATAAATATGTATTAAGTAAATGAACGAACACGTTTTGTTCAGAATCTTTCAAATAACAATAAGTGGGATTTGGTGATGATAACCCACATGTGTACTGTCTTTGGCACAGATGTAGCTAGAAATATTTCAGTTCTTCAGACAACTTCTGGCTTCTTCATTTTCCACATCTTCACCTTCAATGACTTCTCTCCTTCTCAACTTCGCCAGCTCCTCGGCACACCTGCAGGTAATTCAGCCTTAAAATTCTTTTTGATTGTGACAATTGTATAAACTTGGAGAAAAAGGCAGTAAAGTGGTAGAGATCATGCTGCCATCTAAAGGACAGAAATGGTAGGAGCCTTTCTTGTTAGCAAAAGTGAGAGCCGAGATGGCAAATTTCAATAGCAGTGGGGCAGGTAAAACCAACTCAGCTTGCTCAGAAAACCTCTTGTTCTCTGATACCTGATTTAATATCTGGGACCTAAGATATTAAATCTTATGCAGGCATTTGTGCTAATTACCCAAGGTTGAAAGTCACATTTGGATCTTCCCTTTTCTCCCCTCCTTTATTTTTAAAGTGTGTGTGTGTGTGTGTGTGTGTGTGTGTGTGTGTGTGTGTGTGTGTGTGTGTGTGTCGGGGGAGGGAGGGTCGGGGGGAAGTGAACTATTTTTTGTTTGCTCAGAAAAAGATTCAAAAATGTTAACAATGGTTGTCTTTGGATAATGGAAATATATTTTTCTCCCTTTTTCCATTTCTCTTAAGTGTCTTCAAAAGTGCATTATTACTTGAATAATTTTTTAAAAAAATATCTAATTTAAAAATTTAAATTTAAATGGCAAATGAACAAGGTTGATCTGGAAAATCCATGTCTTGTGAAGATTAAATTGAAAGAAGTCTTGGATCAAATCAAAATTTATTATGTCGAAGGAATAATATGATATTTGGGTTTTCTTTCTTTGAAGAGGCCTATTTTCTAGGTTCCAGTTGACAAAAATGCAATGGCTTAAATTTGGAGAAATACTTTAATATGATGCAAAGGGTCCATTAAGATGAATAGGCAAAATTCCAGAAAATAGTTAGATAGTTCAATAATTTCAGAGTTTTACAGGGAGAAGACTTGAGAGAGATAATTTGACCTATTGGGGAGAAACAGCCCAGGAACTTGACAGAACTGCAATTAGGCTGACAAACAGGAGATTTTGGAAGAGAAAAACAAACACGTTAAAGGTCAAGAAAAGCCTCTAAAGGAATCACAGTCCAGTCTGCAAAGATTACAGTAGAAACGGAGCGACTGTTTACTCCATACCACCTGAAAGCATTAACAGCTCTTCTAGACAAACAAAATCATCTGAGCTGGAAAAAAAAATGTTTTTAAACTGTGAAAGCTATCTCATAATTGGGTAGCTAAGCAAAGGAACTTTGAGGTCCACGGTCATTAGAAATCTTTTAAGAAATGAGCAACCATTAGGAAGAAGCCTGGCTGGGATATGTGTCCAGTACAAGAGAGGAAACTAATGTCCAATGTATGCTTAAGAAATGTGGGGATTCCAGTGCTAGAGCACCTATACATCATGAGCTGAGGTTGTGATTAAGGAATGACCAATCCTTTAGTGTTTATCCATAAAGCCCTGGGAATTGACCAGAAGGAGGATAAGAGAAAGGTGAGTCTGGCAGGACAA
>NW_006436288.1:5638074-5640769 GCF_000325575.1 Pteropus alecto
AGGTCTTGGTGGCTTATATTTTGCAAATGAGACTTGCTGAATAATAATAATAACATTTGATGAGTTACCCTGTGTCAGGAATTATGCTAAGTGCTTTGCAAATGTTAATCTCAGCTAATCTCCCCCCAAACTGGATGAACTAAGTGCTATTAGTATAACATATAAAAACAACGACAACCCTTGCTGGGAAAATTTCCTGAGATATATTGGAACTGACCTCCAAAGGAAGACAGGCAGAGAGACTGAAGAAAGGTTGACAAATTAAACAAAGAGAGTTGAAGTGAATTTATTGACAGAAGCAGAGTCTTGGGTGGCAGCAAGACGGTAGACCTCTGTACCCCAAATGACCTGGGCTTCATATATATATATATGTATCCTCCAGGAATGTAGGTGGCCTGACAAGCCAGGTGGCACATGCTTGTTAAGAACTGTATATTCCAAAGCCGTAAACAACTTATTGGTACTATTATTTATGTAAGAACATTCCTTTCAGGTGATAGGCGCCCCATTCTCCCTTCTTCCCCCAGGGTGAACTGGCGGCCATTAAGAGCAACTTGCTTCTTAAAATGGTGTTGGTAACTTCAAATACTAGAAACTATTTTTCCTAACACTCCCCAAACCAAGGAACTCCATTTAAGTAACTGTCCTAAATTCACACAGCTAATATGTGTCTAATGCAGTCTGACTGAGTTCATAATTTTAACAACTACATTCTATTTCTCTAGAGCTTGTCTTCAAACATTTTTGCTTGCATGGCTCCTAAAGGAATATTGATAATCAACACTTAATAAACGTTTGCATACTTTTATGTTGACATCTAATTTTTTTTCAATATAAGTTAAAAATTTTATAAAAGATATATATTTTAAATACTCTTTTTAAAAGATTTGATGTTCATGATATTAAAAAATATTGCATTATTGCTTTTATTTCTTGAAATTTTATTTTCATTCCACTTCTCTTATAGGATTTCGTCCTAATATTTTTGTACTTCTGTTCTCTGTGATGGTTAGTTTTCCAAGTCAGCTTGGCTAGGCTGTAGTACTCACTTAATAAATTAAACACTAGTTGAGGGGTTGCTGTGAAGGTTTTTATAGATGTGGTTAACATCTGTAGTCAGTTGGCTTTAAGGAGATTATCCTTGATAATGCGGGTGGCAATTCATCCAATCTGTTGAAGGCCCAAAAAGCAATAATTGAGCTTTCCTGGAGAAGAAGTTCTTCCTCAAAACTTCACTATTACTGCTGTCCAGAAATTCTGCCTACCAGACTGCCCTACAGATTTTAAACTTGCTAGCCCTACAATCACATAGCCAATTCCTTAAAATAAATCTATCTCCTGTTGGTCCTGTTTCACTTGAGACCCCTGACTGATAAATTCACTGGGTAAACTTAACTGCAATAGCGATAAAAAATATGTAAATTAAAATTAAAAATTACATATTTTTTTTGTGACATTGAGGTTATTATGTTAAAAAATTTCTTTGACATTAAAATTATCACTATGATTATTAATAGTCTTAGTTGCTCAAAATGATATAGATATATTAAAACAATTATTTTTAAAAAGTAAAAATATGCAGGGAATATATCTCTTAATTAGATTCATTGAGGAATATATATGTGAAACTGTTTAGGGGGCCTTTATTAAAAGAATTATTCAATTGTCTCTTTGGTCCTGGACCATTTTAAGGTTTGAGATGGGTGAGAGGTAGATCTTTCTTTTGCAAATTGGAAGAAAAGTGACTGTGAGGAGGAGAGTGCATTATTAGTCAGACCAGTTATAGAAAAGAGTATCCATAAAAGAGGATCTGAAAACTGATTCCTTTATAACTTTCTGTGACCTTGTACCCATTCTGAAATCTTTGCATACCTCTAGGGCAAGCGTACTCTCCTCGAACAACTGCTGCTTATTTGTCTGGGTTTCAAAGTTACCTCATTCCTCTCAAGTATCTTACTGGCTGACCTGGTTGGACTTAGTGACTTTGGCAAATCTCTGGTTTCCACTTGTTTTCTGACTTCTGTTAATTTAGGCCCATTGCTTCATTGTGATCTTTGGATTCAGAGTCCATTCTGGGTCCATCTTCCTTGATGTTTTTCAAATCACCTGTCTCAGCAGTTTCCTTGGCTTTCTACCTTTTTAACTTGCCAGTTTGATCTTCCATGTTTACATTCCAAAAAGACACAATTGCTGTGATCACCTCAGGGGTGCTAGGTAGATGCTGGAGGCAGTGACTTCGGTCCACTTGCCAGCCACTTTGCTTTCACTGACTTTATCATGAGGTATCAATTAAGTTAAAAATAACTTTGTTGTTCTCAGAAATCTGTCCCCTTTGTCTGCTTGAATCTGTTTTCCATATATATATTGCTTTATTCATATTTACTTTTTAGTTGTCTTTGCCCTTTTAGGCTTAATTGCTTTTTATATTTCCTTCCTGAGCTTTAATTTCTCCTATTTCATGAGTTTCTAAATGCTAGTAAAGATCAACCCATAAAAAATGTCAAAATTTACCAAATTTTAGAGATTGAAGGAACATTATAAATTATAATTTTTGTGTTTGTGTGTGTGTATGCCCGTGTAATAGATTTTGGGGTTGTATAGAAGCCATTTAAGCCCGGGAGGTATGAAGCTATGAGAGAAAAGTTTGAGGACCAACATTCTTCTAGGACTTTTGAATCTCTCTGTGATAGCACTT
>NW_006436288.1:5640786-5701281 GCF_000325575.1 Pteropus alecto
TCTTTCCCTCTTGCCAACCAATGTTACTGACCCTTGCAGTTGAAACGAGAAGGAGGGAAGAGAGGTGGGGGAAGAGGCAAGAAGGTTCTTGCTTGACATCTACTCTTACAGAAGGAGATTTGCCAATATTCCAAATGAACTATTTCTCTCTTGGGATGCTTTCTTTTGTTCTGTGGATGCCCATCTCTTCTCATGGTTGGGGGTTTCTCATCTGTAGTTCTCTTGTTCTAGTTGAACGCTCTCGCTCATGCCATCTGCAGGCCCTTGCTATCTGGTGGTCCATTTCTGGCTTCTGTTTGCTGAGGTGTCATGAACTTCTCCACATAGCTGCACTGAATGGGATTCGAGACAATCCCTATACTCATGAAGCCCACATAGTGTCATGTTTTTAGAAAAAAGTGCACATTCCTCAAGACACTTCATTTCAGCCTATTGGGAAACTATAGTCATGTATACTGGTTTTGTTAGAATAAGACCTTCTACTGCCATGTGCCAGAAAATGTCCTACCATGTGAATGAACCCCTCGCCTGCCCCCCTGTTAGATGTTGTACTCTTGGTAGCACGCAACTTGGACACCATACATGCTGGCTCTAAACCTCCGTATGGTCTATAGGAAACATTCTTTGCTAAAACAAACTCTGGAAATGAAAGCAGCAAACTCTCCTTCGCTCTGCTGCCAAATCAGTGAGAAGGACTTTTTACTTCCAGGCTAGTCTCCTTGAAGTTTTCTTTTGCCATGAGGTAAGGGTCAGCCTTCTCCCCAAACCCAGTGGGACATCGAAGGACTGGGATTCACAGAGGAACAACAGCTACCTCCAAAGAAATCCTCTTCACAAATTCTCACTAATATCTAACAATATGGTATAATCTTCATGCTCATAAAGAATGTTAAGAGTCACATAAGAGGTTTTTGGCTTACTCTTTTGTAAATTTTGCATATTATCTCATACCACTTTTCTCATCTTTTTTTTTTTTGTCTCAGTTTTGCTTCAGTTGACACTTCTATTTTAACATTCTATTATAAATACAAAATACAAATATTTTCCCAAAGGTGATAAACATCGTTTTATTTACTTCAGTGAGAATAATTTAACATGGATAGAATTTATCTTCATTGGAAAACCAAAACTTATTAAAGAATCTTCTTGACGGAGTTGGTGTAGGAACAACAAGGCAAATTTCTTTCAGAACAAATTATTAGGAAGGAGTATCATGAGTGGCTTTTATTTTTGTCCCTTTTGGAAGACACAAAGGATCATGTGAAAGAGATATCCCTGAGGACATTTTAAGAGGAGATAGGTTAAAGCTGCAAATAGCAAGATTTAAGGTTAAGTATGATGAATTTACTGACATAGAAAATTCTTTAGTATTGGAATGAAATATCAAAGGACCCTCTTTCCAGCACTGGCCACCAAACCAACTTTGTGGGGTTATTTAAACTGCTTTGTTTTCTGTAAGTGTTCACTGACCTCTGCAAGTTGATGATGGTTGATTAAGTCTTAGTCCCTAATCAAACTAGGAAACTTCTGCTAAAAAGATCTAGTTATAATTTCTTTTTCCACAGGTACGTGGAGTCATCTAGCTTTTTTAACTCATATAAACCACTATAGCCTTGTGATCCAGATTCTGTTAGGGATCATATTAAAAACACAAAATAAAACAAAAACAACATTTTGAGAGAAAATATATAATTTAAAGCAATTAAAAATCTTTACTCAGTTTTATGCAAATATATGAGGGTAGCGAGTTGTGAAAGGTATTGGGAAGCAGTTTTCTATGAGAGCCTCATATTTCTGCATGTCTTGTGAAGCAAAGTCCTGACTACCCTTTATTCTGGAATGTCTTCTCAAGGATGTTTGTACAGTAAAAGCCTTGGAAGATAGAGATTATGTCTCCATCTGGAGCAAAGAACAGGTTTTTTATAGTTTTCTCTGGTAGAATAATGGCCCCTCCAAAGACGTCCATGTTTTAATTCTGGTAACCTCTGAATATGTTACTTTACAAAGCAAATGGAAATTAATGTTGCAGACGGAATTAAGAATGCTAATCAGCTAAAACAAGCAGACCCTAAACCCCTGGGTCATGGATGGGTACCGGTCAGTGGCCTGTTGGGAGCTGGGTTGCACAGTAGGATGTGAGCAACCGGTGAGCGAGTGAAGCTTCATCTGTATTTGCAGCCAAACCCCCGGGGCCATGGATGGGTACCGGTCCATGTTGGGAGCTGGCTTGCACAGTAGGATGTGAGCAACGGGCCATGGATGGGTACCAGTCCATGTTGGGAGCTGGCTTGCACAGTAGGATGTGAGCAACTGGTGAGCGAGTGAAGCTTCATTTGTATTTGTAGCCACTCTCCAGTGCTAGCATCACTGCCTCAGCTCCACCTCAGGCATTGGACTCTCATAGGAGCACCTGTCCCTGGTGCCAAAAATGCTGGGGACCGCTGAGCTGAAGGACCTTAAAATAAGGAGGCTGTTCTAGATTATCTGGGTGGGCCCATTGTAATTACAAGGATCCTTTAAAGTGGAAGAAAGAGGCAGAAGAGGAGATCAGAGTCTCTCGATGTGGAAGGACTCAACTTACCCATGGTAGTTTTGAAGATGGAAGAAAGGGGCAATGAACTCAGGAATGCAGGTGGCCCCTCAAAGTTGGAAAGGTCAAAGAAATGGATTCTCCTTTAGAAGGAATGCAGCAGCCCTGCTAGCACCTTGGTTTTAGTCCAATTTGGATTTCTGATATCCAGAACTGCATGATAATAAACTTGTATTGGTTAAGCCACTAAGTTTGTAGTAATTTGTTTCAGTAGCAATAGGGAACTAACATTCTTTGGCAGAAAGGGACAGTATTTCCCTCTAGAGCAAAGGGTGAGCATACTTCCTACACAGTATAGTAAGGATAGTGTCTCTTCCCAGGGCAAAGTCAGGCATGCTTATTTTCCATTACAAAATATTCAGGTTTCCTAAATTCAAGTTTTCTCTGCTGGAACACTACTCACTGTGGATACAAGCAGCATCTGGCTCTCTTTGCATTGCTCTGTGGGTGTTGGGACTTGGAGGAACTGGCTCGAATGTTTATACTCTGGCTACTGTATTGTAGTGAGTAATAACTTGCCCTTTTTCTCTGACTCAGGAATCTCATGTCTTCTGCCAGCATCTATAAAACTCTAGCAGGTAATTTGTTGGTAGGCTCTTCACAGTGTGTTCATTTTAAGGGACTTCTGCCAAATTTCTTTAAAAATCTTCTAGACCAGGGCTCAGCAATTGGGTAATATTGCATCCAAGATACTCTTTACTTTCTTTCCATACTTTAGGGATGAAGTTCATAAAGTCTCTCTTTACCTTTATAAAGATCAGAGATTAGTTAGCAACAGATTGGGAGTAAAATAATAAAAAACAAACCTGATAGTTTACCACAGATAGTCTGAGAAGCATTTTGGTCTTCTGAAATTTTTCTGCTATGGCAGCTACTAAAAAGTCCTTTGTCCTTTTTTTTTTTTTTCCCATCCGCAGAATTTCCTTACTGCCATACTTCTCCTATGTTTATCTTCTCTTCATGCTATGTAAAGAGAAAATCCTTGGGAACGAGTCTCTTAGAGTTCTTTTCCCAGGAGAAATATTCCCACTCTGAATTTTTGATGAATTAGAGTTCCTTCTTGCTTATACCATAAAGCTCCTTGGTTTCTACAGCCATTTTCTTGTTTTTATCCTAAACTTTATGGAAAAAATTATGTGTTTCATAACTCATCTAAATCAAGCATTTTGTTTCACAGATGTGAAAACCAAGACCTCTTATGACCAGGCAAGTTATTGCCTTGTTTAATTCTATTCTGATATAACTATATAATGTCTTGGAAGAAATTGTCTTAGCCGCTCACATTCTTCTTTTTCCTAACATAAAGCCTGGCTTAGTTGTTAGTTTGGCTAAACAGTGTTACTTCTCTCCACACCTCCAGAAAGATAACTGAGAAATTGAAATTATTGTATTTACAGGATGACTTTAGCTAGAGAAATTGACCAGTGAAAGAAGTTAGAAAGAAACTTACAATGCTTATACACTATTATGCTTATAATTAATTAACTCAAGAAACATTCAGGGTACATTTATGGAGGGCCTAGGATATGTAGACACCGGAACGATGCTTGAAGGCTGGAAGACTGAGCATCCTAAGGAAGGATGAAGAAGACCTTATTGGGAAGAAAATGAGAGATATATTCCAGGGTCTAGAATTGTGAAGAAGTTTGGAGATTCTAAGGAAGGGAATTTTGTGAGGTTCGCCACTGAATTCTTTGCCAGTTAGAGAGGAGGCATCTAAAAAATGCAAAGGGAAGGGCTTGCAGAAATGATCGACTCAGCTGGTGATAGATTAATCACATCCTGTAGACCTTTAAATGGCCTTCTAGAAACTCTTGCCACATCTAACGATCTATAAATAGATAGGGCTGGTGATCCAGGAATTCCTTCCCCCTTGCAGCACCACCCCCCTTTCCTGCCCTAAACTCCCCGTCCCATCCTGAGTCAGGAAGTGTACGTAGACCCTCAGACAAAGGAATCACATGCCCTTTGCATGGACACTGCAGGGATATATAATCTGTAAGAAATCCAACCGGGGCGAGCTCATGCTTTTGTGCTGTCTAGAGCCTCATGCGCTCCACCAGCCTGATAAATTCTCCTTCCTCTAATAAATTTGTCTGAGCGTCCAATTTCCTCTGTTGAGTGTCGCTTCGCGCAACACCAGGAGCATGTCATTTTTTCCAGAGTTAGGAACTTGACTGAAACATTTCTTCCTCTTAACAGGTGTACTAAGAAAAGCTATAGATATTCTTTTTCTCTCCCAGTTCTTTGAGAGAAAAAGAAATCTTCCTGCTCATACTCTTGGAAGTCACTAATAAATAATATTGGTCAGAGCTTTGTCTATTCACCAGTGGACCCATTGAATTGTCCATGCTTCTTCTGGGTTATATGTCTAAAATGTTGGCTCCTTTTGTTCTGAGGACTGTAAAATGATCAACTCCTTTAAGGGATGTGGAAGGAACTAGAGATTGGCAGGTTGGTTAATGGATGATCTTAATGTATTCTGTGTAAAATGTATTATGCATAAAATTTTCAATTTTAAGGAAGAGCATTTGGGGCATGTAGAAATTTAGTTCTGAGAATCTTTCCTTGATTGGAAAAACATAAGCAAAGGGTTTTGTGCATTTTGGTAAAATTATATAATCTATGCTTTTCTGTTCTGACTAACTACAAAAGAGAGAAAAGCTTTCACATGTAGCAAAGATATATTCCAAAATCAGGAGACCAGTCATCACCACTTGGTATCTGTTCAGCCTTCGAGTGTGAGGGTGGTGTACATAACAATAAAAGATGCTTCAGAAGAAATTTTTAGTCCTTAAGAGATAAATTAATATTTTCTTTATTAGTTGCAAAGAAATGTTTATTACCAAGAAATTTCCTGTAATGAGCTTACATCCTGAAGCTGTCTCTCAGGCTGAATTTATGTATAGACTAGAGACCACATATAATTCATTGACTGATAAAACTGTAGGAGATAACAAATATGATTTCTACTGTTTTTCATAAGAAATATAACTACATTTGGATTTAAGAGTAGTTTATATTTGTTGGTTGATATTTAACTAGTTAAGGTGATTAACACATAATATTTAAAAAATCTTCCTTTGGCAGGCAATGTAGAACAATGCTTACAATGTAATTTCCATATGAAGACATTTTGCTATAGAATAAACATATGTTGTGAATCATATGCATTCTTGGTATTGGCCTGGCCAGTTGCCTACTAAGCCAAGTACCACCATTCGCCTGGTAAGTGTTTCTAGAATTGGAAGAATGATGTTTGGAAAGAGGCAGACTATTTGGGAGTATAATTTATAAGCCTGTAAAGTACCGGTAAAGTTCAGTGATGGAGTAAAGAAGTTTGGAAAAAACCACTTTTCACAGATTAGCAAGATAAGACAGAAAAGAGCAGGATAAAAAGAATTAAGGGATAAGTAAAAATAAATAAAAATGTTGCATTTCCTCTCCTGGGATAGATTTTTCAACAACTCCTGAGGACCAAAATATAAACTGTGACGTTTCAAGTTCCTTTGTGGTTCACTTCTAAGAAGTAATCAAATCCACTTAATATTTTTGTCTTTGAACAACATTAATTTATTTCTACTTTAACCTTAAGGGTTCTAACAATTTATGGTTTATTCATTCGTGTAAATATTAAAAAATATTTAAATGAGTTAATATATATCAGGTACTTAGAAGAGAGTCTGGTATATGTTTACAGTATATAAGTATTTATTATTTTTTCCACAAGAGGAAAAAAAATCATATGAGGAGTCTAAAGCATTTAAACTGTTTATGGTTAATCTTTGGAATGCCTTTTGGTCAAACTTTCTGCAGCTCAGCATATTAGAGTGAATGCATTGAGCTTGTTCCCCAGATGGCTGTATAACATTTTTGACTTTGCAGGATGGCTTTTGAGGCTGTCTTTGTCTGATAGTTTATGTCAAAGTCTCTCTTTACTAGTCCCTTGAGTTTTGGAGAGCAACAGGAGTTGTTTTGAAGTAAGCAACCATTAGATGTCGCTTTCTTCTCATTGCTTTTGGTTTAGGAAATATGCCCTGGGTTTAAGCTTTTTAGTTTTCTTCTTTTTAAAAAATGCCTATAAATAGTCTTTATGTCAAAGCTAAACGGGAAATTTAATTTTAGATTGGTAGATAAGAGACACAATACTCAACTCCTTGGAATGATTAAACTTTGTGCCTGTTTTAAGTGGCCTGACTCAATGTCCCTAGCTGACTAAATTTGGAAATGCAGTTTTTGTGTTTTTTTTTTTTTTTTTTTTTGCTGAAGTTAGCATTGCATTATTTCTACACTAGATACTTTTGCCTGGATATACCTTTATTCAGCTCAGAGTTCATGGGTTTTTATATATTGCTCACTGAGTGAAAAGTCTATTCTTCAAATACCTTTTTAGAGTTGCTCCCCCAGAAAACCTCTCCTTCCACTAAAACTGCTTAGGAAAAGCCCTGTGCTTACCTCTGGCTTAGCATTTATAGCCCTTTTTTGAAACTGTTTACTTACTTTTCGGCCACATAGGACCTTAGTAACCTTGGGAACGTGGACTCTTTTTTTCACTCTTATTACATACCCAATTGTTGGAGGAGGTCTTTGAGAGGACATGACTGCTGGTTGACCCTCTAGCAGGATGTGGGCAATCAGAGGCTCTTCACCCTCTCCCCTGTCCTCCGAATGTACATTCTGCCCACTGTTCCCACATTAGGAGCAGTTTTCAAGGTCATACATAGCCTTGAGAAAGTAATGTGGTGTTGAGACCATCTGGACTGTATACGTGACTGAACCCTGTTAAGACCTCTACATAAACTTTTAAGATTTTGGCACGCAGGTGCAAGGATTTACTCATCTTGCGGCCACTCAAGACACAAGCCACATAAGTAAGTTTCCCTACTTATTAAACTTACTACCTACCAATCTAAAATGGTGTGCCCCTTTCTTTACTCTCACCCTGCCTTTTGTGTGGGGGCAGTTTCAAATTTCACCCGGGGGACTCCTGAAGCTTCCAGCCGGCACCAGTGCCTTCCACAGCATTCTTACGTCAGGTGTATCACCAATAAGCATTTTTAAAAACGAATGAATAAATAATTAAATGGGGGTAGAAAACAATCTGGGATTGTTTTGATCTTCTTGCTTGCTATATATCCAGTAGTTCTATCTCTTTCGCTATCCTGGAACTAACCACACATAAACTTATCTGGAAATGTTAAATCATAGTTTGGGTGGCATGAAGCTAATAGCTTTCTGCAGCAAGAGGCAAAATTGGGACAATGCTGATCTTCACTTGGCATAGGCTCTTGTCAATCTTTTTTATGGGCATTTCCTTCTGTGCACACAGTACTAGCTTCTAGATGTGGTATTTTTCTTCTCCCCACCCCCTACGAATTGCTCATGAAAATAGTTTTTTGGAACTTTGAAAAACAGAAACTTAAGACAGAAAGATGAAGGTAATTATGAATTAAACTGAAAATTTTACTTGCAGTTTAAGTAATTGTTTTATTGCTCCAATTTACTGTGCCTGGGAGGCCTGGCCTGATGCCTGTGCTGGCTTTATCTCGTGGAGGGGAAGTTTCATTTACAAAACTCATGAAGAAAATGGAGATTATTTTCCAACATTTAAAGGAATATATTCCAAACTTTTCTGTAAACCCAAAATTCAAAAATACCACTAAATATTATAATTTCCCTCATAGAATTCAATAAATTAAAACAAAATATAAGTGACATCCCTAGATCTCCAATGCTGGTACAAATAGCAGACTACAGTAATTTATAAAGCTATCAAGATAATCTCTGCCACATTAAATAAAGTTCACGGCATAGGCATGTTATATGAGTCTGCTGCTGTGGCACGTTAACTGTGCTATCACCTGACTCTTCAGTCCTAAAGTGAATGGTGCTTACTTCTCTTTTTATTTTCAGTACAGTGGAATTTCTCATGTATAAGTACTTTTTTTTTTTTTTATTGGTTGGAAAGCTCCTTGAAACAGTCTAAAGAATTGCTTTTTCTTGTATTTTGTATTGAGCATCTGGTGAATTTTACACTATATATCCTGGCTTTTGCTGAGTTCAACATTTCATCCTTTATTTTATTCAGAATTTAGATTTTCTGGCTTCCAATCATCTCTCTCTCTCTCTCTCTCTTTTTTTTTTATTAGATTTCTTTACTTTATTTTCTCTTACATCATCAGCCAACTTTGTTTGGGGATTGGGGTGGGCATCTAGAAGGGCATTATCCATGTAGAACCAAAGAAAATTTTATTATTTAATAAGAATAACTCCAGAGATCAGACTGTAGGAAGCTATGTTGAACTATAAATTTTAGGCCGTTGTTCAGGGTCAATCACTAAAATCATATTCACCATGCACTAAGTTTAATTTCTTCCTTTGCAAAATTAGACATTACCAAGAAGATATCATGAAACTTCAGTGTTTTTTACATATTGTTAAACCTGTGGATGCTAAATCCTTGACTGTTAAAACTAAAAGTAATTCAGAGTTTACAAAGCATACCGGTTTAGAAGTTAATTTCATAATCAATTATTTTTATGACAGTATTAATCACAGTAATAATAGTTGACAGCTATTGAATAGGCTCTTTGTTTTAAGTACTGGTTTCAACATTTTCTATGTATTAATTACTTAAATGTTGTAACAATTTTTTGAGGCAGGTAATATTATTACTTTCATTGTAAACATGAGGAGCCTGAGTCATAGGAGGTTTATAAACTGCCCCAAGGTCACAGTTTTAAAATATACCTAAGATTTTTTTAAATCAGATATGGTAAGGTGTGCAGACATGGAAATGACTACATTGAAGAAAGAAGGTTTTATTCACAATTCCCTGGAAACAGGAGGCTGGACACAACACACAGGACCACATGGGGAAGCACCAGAGTCAATCAGGAGGCAGAAGAAGCAGAAAGAAAGCATGGGCAAGAGCTTTTATTGTGGTGTCTCTGGGAAGGAACAGGAGAGGCAGGATAAGAAGGTTTAGGATTGGGTAGTTTGAATAATTTCAGTGGGCTGTAGGGCATAGGGATTACCCCTCTTTTCTGGTACCTGGCCCTGGGATTAGGGCAGAGGATTATTGCCTCCTGATAGAGGGTTAATTTCAAGCATGGGCCCTGGATTAGTTGGTTTGCATATGAAAGGTGCACTTGCATTGGCAAGCCCTGGGAGGGCCGGTCTTTCTCTATAGAATGAGGCCCTAGATACTGGTGCATTAAGAATACAGAAAATTGGAAAATATAATTAATACAGTCACACAGCTAGTAAATAATGGAGCAAGGATTCCTCATCAATATTTTTGTCTAGAACTTTCTGCAGCAATCTTGATTGATACTAATGGATTCTAGACAATTCTAAAATATGACAAATGAATTGAAATGCCTTCCAGTGTAATTTCTGTGCTCCCACGTAATTGAATGAAGAGCTTCAAAAGGGATTTAATAACACTGCTGTAAAGCTGTTATTTGACATTTACTGGGTTGCAGCAGTGCACTTAGTACATCCTCATACTCCGAGGTGAGGCAGCAGCTGGTCTTACTTTGCTGACTTTGACTGACCTCAGTTGTGATCATCAGCCTGGCCATTATGGGCAAAAAGGTAATAGATTCATAGCACTTTTAGGTTATAGGAATCAGTATAAAAAATAATGATCCTGGCATATATTTCAATGTAAAGCTATAATCAGTTATAAAAAGGCTTTTTATGAATTAATTTAACTGACTGTTAAGCTAGAATTTTTAAACATTTATGCTTTTCCTGGCTCTGTGCAAGATGCCGTAGGAAAAAAAATCTTCATATTTGTTCTAATTTGTCCCCCAAATTTGAGACAAGGTGATCAGGAGGATAAAATAAATGTCAAATTTTGGATAATACAGACTAAATGTACAATGTGAATTTAGCTAAAGGGATTCAGATTGTTTTCAGATGAGGTTAATCAGGTTTCTTGACATCTTGAGCTTAAGTTGTCTCATTTGTAAAATCAGAATAATTATACCTAATTTGTAGTATTTTTGTGAGTTGTAAGTTAAACAATGTATGTAAATACTGTGCTTGCTTTGGCAGCACATATACTAAAATATATGTAAAATATTCAGTAGAGTGCTGGCTTATATTTGTAAGTCAATAAACATGGGCTACTATTGTATTATACATTATATTTTATATACTTACAGATCTATCAACAGTAGAACCTCGAATAACCTCGTTTTGTTCAATGTCGTTTTGTTATAACATTGATGTGGTACTGTATGAACTTAACTCTTGTTTGTATCAATTAACCTACGGTAAAAATGGTTTTGTTACATGTTGTTTTCCTTAAGGTTGCAGAACCTTTCGGTATTAAGTGAAGACTCACTGTATCTGCTTATCACAGATAGTACAGCTTCACTACTAAGATGTTAACTTTCTTTTCCCCTTCCTCTTTCCCCTCCCTTCCATTTTCTTTTTTTCTCATATATTAGTAAGGGAAAAGGCATGCTATTTCTGAAGTTACAGTTGTTTTGAGTCATTCGAAAGAGCTCATACAGTTACCTTCCAACTTATACATTGGTTACAGAAGGGAAATTAATAATTGAAAGGTTTACCAATACACTATTTTTTCCTTATTAAGAAAAACGTGATAGCATTAGGTATTCTGAGTTGTCATAGATCTGAAATCCTGTTGTTTACATTGGAGGGTTGGTCCCACTGTCGTGACTTTCCGAAGAGGCCCTGTCCCATCGAATAAGCCCTGTCTTCCTGAGTCATCACAGGTCAGAGAACCTTCTTGGATTGTGTTCAGGGACTCATCCTGGTACATCAGAAGGGACTTGAACTCCATGACATTATAATTGCTTTTTTTTAAAAAAACATTTTTTCTTGTGGTAAAAAATAACATGAGATCTACCTTCTTAACAAATTTTAAGTGAACAGTGTTTTAAGTGTACAGTACAGTATTGTCAACTATACGTACAATGTTGTAAAGCAAATCTTTAGGACTTTTTCATCTTGCATGATTGAAATTCTATACCCCTTAAAGAGCAACTTGCTATTTCTCCCTCTCTCCAGGCTCTGGCAACCACCATTCAACTTCCTATTTCTATGAGTTTGACTGCTTTTGAATTATACAGTATTTATTGTTCTGCTACTGGCTTATTTCACTTAGTATAATGTCTACTTTTATTGAAAACAATATGGGGGGTTCCTCAAAAAATTAATAATAGAGCTACTATACAATCCAGCAATCCCGCTTCTGAGTATCCAAAAGAATTGAAATCAGGATCTCAAAGAGATATTTGCACTCTTATGTGCATTTTATTATTATTCACAATAACCAAGAGGTGGAAACAACCTAAATCCGCACATGGGTGCGCGCACACATGTGCACACACACACATACACACACACACACATGAGAATATTATTCAGCCATAAAAAAGGTGAAAATCCTGCCATATGCTACAACATGGATTACAGCCATGTTTTAAGGGAAGATCTGGGGGAAAAAGTTTGTAGCTTTCTATCATATTCTCAAAGGGAGCTGAAATTCAAAATTCAAAGTTAAGTATCATTGCATCAGGGCAGGCCTTACGCTGAACAAACTCTAAACTGATAAATTAAAGTTGCCGTTGTCTTTCTATGTTGGGATCTGTTCTCGACAATTAATCTACTTGTGGCACACCTTTCCGTGCCCCAACTTTTAAAAAGTTTCTCACTCCGGTATGCTTTTCGTAGATAGAGCCCCAACAGGGGCACTACTATTCTGTCCTTTGAAAACAAACTTGTTCCATTTTCTCAGAGCACTGCTCTTTGCTAGGGAAATGAAAATGAACTCAGCCCAGAGGTAATGGCTTGAATTTATTAGCAGTATTTCCACTGGGAATTTCAATGACTGAAGCTGAAGAAAACAAATCATGGACATTTGGGGCACAAGGGCAGATTAGAGTGGTGGAAGAGATTCTGACAGGGAAGGTCTCAGCTTTTTTGGTCATACGACACATGCCTATCCCTTCTTCATATGCAAGACAGATCAGCCTACTTAAAAAAAAAAGGAAACATTCATTTAACAATGTCATCTAAAATTCATTTCTGTACCTTCAATAAAGTCTCTTTAAAATTAATGTTTTTTTTTGATAGGAAATGTATTTATTAATATAGTTGTCTTTCTTAGAACCAAAGTTTCAGGGGTTAAGGGTTAAGGGTTCTGTTGTCCTCTCAATATAAGAGCTGTGGCTGGAGACTTCTGTCACATATAACTGAAGAATAAATCTCAGTTGAAAGTTTAATTTTTTTTGTTAATAGGACACTTCTTATGGATCTAATTATTTCTGAAACAGTTCTCTAGTAACATGATAAAGATTTGGTAGTGAGAAAAGAAATTCCACATTTGTTAGACTTATAGCTCCCACCTGGCTTTTAATAAATTTTGTTTTCTTAAGGGATACCTTACCTTTTTACATGATCCTTAGTAAAATTTGTGTTATTAATATAATGAAAACTGCTAAAATAAAGTTACATTGAGAAGCTTGTGTATTTCCTATTGATTATTATTGGATAAACTCAAGTGTATTCTCTATAGACTATTTTCTTTTTAAGATTTAAACCACTTTCTGATTTAGAAACTAAAGAGAAGCCTGTAGTCATTGGCTTAAAGATTGATTACAAATAAGTTTGGAAAAATAGTGCTTCCCATTCTAACTTCATTTTGATTTCACCCCATTTTTTTCTTATAAAACAGATGTGACATTTAAATATTTCTCTAATGTTATTGACATAACCAACTTTGTCAAAGAGCCATATGGTTTATGCAAACACAAAGATAATCTTGGAAACACTGACATATGTAAACTTAATTTAAGAATGCTATGAAAATATTGGGAAGCAGATGGAGAGTTGCCATGGAAATCACTAACACGTAGAGGAAGAAAAATGTTACTTTAGGGTCATTGTCATTTCCAAAGGCATGGTCAGTCTTGAGAGGGTTTTTTCTCATCCAATTTTCAGAAATAAAAACAGTCGTTCTCATGTCATTATATTTTTTATTTATTTATGATTTTATAATGCTTTTATTTTATTCTCAATACATTACACGTAGGCATGATTTTTTTAGTAAAGATTTTTTTGGTAGTGGGAGAGAAAAACCAATTATTTACCATTATTTTAAATTAAAGTATTCTTTTCCATTTTTCCAAATGAAAGTATAAGTTGTGATATCAGTTTATGTTCTCCATATGTAAGTTTTTATCTAGGTAGAACAGAAAATTTAGTCTCAGAATTATATAATCTTTAAAAGAAGATGACTCAGATGTGCATTTATGGGTTAATTGTATTAACTGTCAAACATAGAGACTTAAGTCTAGATAGCTCAATAAAAGTAAAAAAAAAAATTTCTTAGGCCAGATTCTTTATTAGAAATTATAATTGCTAGGTACTGATTTTTACTACAGCTTAATCATAGAGAAAGTTTTAAAAACCCCAATAGGAAGTCGTTTGCATTGCTCATTTTGTACCAGTGATTATTTACCAACCTGACTGTTTTGTATATTCATTACCAGCCCTTTGGAAATGTCAATAACTAAATTCTAATTCTTTCTCAGTTTTTCTAAGGCAATTTTAGTTGCTGTAGTTCATGTGAAATAGACTAACCAGAAGTGGGAAAAGAGTTAGAGTTGGGGACACAGGGGATTGGGAACATCAATATAATATTTAATAAAATGTGAAGTTGAATTAATGCTGTTTTTTACCTTGAAAAATGGAATATGAAGAATAAAGAGATAAATATCTAACAATTATTTTAATCTACAGTAGGAATTCATAATTTTTTTTCAGAACACTAAAATGACACAATGTATGTCAATGGGTATTTAAATTGAGAATGCAGGAATCAAGTAAAATCATGCTAAATTTTTAAAAGAATACAGATGGGTTAACATCTAAATAATTCATTTTTGTGTTTTCTTGGTAGATTAGGGAGGTGAATTGCCTTTCTATTGTGATATGGCAAGCATTGCAATTAAGAAATGGAAAATGAATTTCTGAGATCCAATGAAGTCTAGTCTCATCAGCATCTGAACCATGTAAGGAAGACAAAAACAAAACACATGTAAGGAGATGGCAAAAGAGAAAGACCAGAAAGAGTGGGAAAAATACTTGTAGGTGGTGCATCTGAACCTTGCAAAGAAATCAACCTTAGGAAAATCGCAGCCTGCGACATCTGTCACTTGTGAGTGGGCAATGGTTTAGCTGGCTTTATATCTAAGGTAGGAGTTCTTGAGATCCTTACTTGTTGTGGGCAAAGAAAAATGAATGCCTCTATTTTGTGGCATGCTTTGGAAGTTTTTAAAAAGTAAATGTTTTACTGGAAGCAAAACATACATACAGAAAAGTGCACAGACCACAACACGTAGCTCAGTTTCCACAAAGTAAAGGCAATTGTACCCAGAACATAAAATAGACTATTACCAGTAACCCACAGGCACCCCACCACCCGCCTCCCCATAATCTCTAGGCACTACAGCCCCAAATTTAACCACCACCCTGACTTCTAAGCTATAGAATAGTTTTGCCTGCTTCTGAAATTTATATTAATATAATCATAGAGAATGTACTTTCTCTCTTTGTTATTAGCTGAACATTATGTTTATGAGATTTATTCCTGTTGTTGCATGTAACAATACTTTGAACTTAGTGCTATATAGTATTGGTGTATGAAAACTCCAAAATTTTTGCCTAATACTAACATTGCTGCTCTGAACATTCTTATAAGTGTCTTACCAGGAACAGGGGTGCATATTTCTTTTTGTACATACCTAGGAGTGGAACTGCTGGGGCATATGGTAATCATCTTTAGTGGAAACTGCTGAATAGTTTTTCCAAAGTGGTTTTATGTGCGTTCTGTTCCACTTGGCTTCTCATCCTTGCCAAGTCTTGGTATTGTCATTCATTTTTTTTTTTTTTTATTTCTAGCCATAATGGCATATGGTAGTGGTGTTTCATAGTGTTTTTTAAAAAATTGAGATATACTTTTAAAAAATTTTTTATTTTATTATTAGTTTCAAGTGTACAGTACATTGGTTAGACATTTATGTAGTTTATAAAACGATCCCTGTAATTGCTCTTTCTCTCCTCCGGCTCTTCCCCTAGCTATTATAGTGGTTTTAACTTATGTTTCAGTCAAAGAAGTTGAGCACCTTTAGATTTGTTTATTGACACTTCAGGTATTCTTTTTTGCAAAGTGCCTATTCAAGTTTCTTGCCCAGTTTTTCTATTGTCTTGTTTGTCTTTTTTTAATTGATTTCGGAAGTTCTCTTGATTCTGGTTAAGAGCCTTTTGTCAGTAAGATGTTTTGTGAACTACTTCTTCCACCATGAGACTATACTTTTTACTTCTTAATGATGTCCTTGATGAATAGACAATTTTCATATAGTACAATTTGTTAACTTTCTTACTCTTATGGTTTATGCTTTTTGTATTCTGTTTAAGAAATCTTTTTTATCCAAAGATTATAAAAACATTCTCTTCTGATTTCTTCCAGAAGCTCTAATATTTTACACGTTTAGATGTACAATACATCTGGAACTTATATTTGTATATGGTATAAGGTAGAGATTCAACATTCAAAATTTTCATGTATGTATAGCGAATGGCCTGGCAACATTGATTAAAAACCATGCTTTTCTAAATCATTGTGTTACTTTTGTCATAAATCAAGTAGATTCTTTGAATATTTGAATCAGCCTGTCAAATTTCTTAAAAAAATATCCAGCTGGAATTTCGATTGAGTTTACATTGAATCTATAGATCAGTTTTGGAGGATTTGATATTTTTACAACATTGAATCTTCCAATCTATGAATATGATGTGTCTCACAATAATTTAAAAAATTTTTAGTGTACAAACATTACACATCACTCAGTAATTCCTAAGTAGTTGATGCTTTTTAAATGCTATTCTAAAATTTTAATTTTATTTGTTTGTTTCTAGCATATACAATCACAGTTGATTTTTGTATATTGACTTTGTATCTAGAGATTTTGTTAAATTCCAATAGTCTGATTATGGTTTTTATTCTGCTTTGACCAGAAACATGTTTCTCTTTTGAAAGGTCTTTGACGGTGGAGATCCCTAGGCCTGTGCATGATTTCTCAGATCTTGTAAAAGTTGCTACAACTTGCAGCTGTCGCCTGTTACATATTGATGGGCTTTTAGTGTCATACTACTGACCAGTGACTAGTTATAGCCTTTGTGTGTCTTCGCTTCCGTTTTATAATTTTGTCCCTCAGAGGGAAGAGATTAGGGGCTTCATTTCCATATCCAGAATGCTTTTTTGTTCTAATTACAAGATCTCTTTTCTACTCACATTCTTTCTCTTCCTTGCTGAGGTATTTTTTTTTTAATTTTTAAAAATTTTATTTATTTAAATTAGTTTCAGGTATTCAGTACATTGGTTAGACATCTATATAGTTCATAAAATGATCCCCTCAATTGCTCCCTCCTTCTCCTGGCCTTCCACCTAGCCATCATATTATTGCTAACTGCATTCCTTCTGCAGTGTTCCCCAACCCCGTGACCAACTATCAACTACTAATTTGTACTTCTTTAACCCTTCAGCCCATTCTCCTAACCCACCAAACCCCTCCCCTCTGTCCACCACCAAATTGTCCACTATATTTATGAGTCTGTTTTTGATTAGTTTGATCTTTTTGTTCCTTAGATTCCGCATATAAGTGAAATCATATGTTATCTATCTTTCTCTGTCTGACTTATTTCACTCAGCATAATAACCTCTAGGTCCATCCATGTTGTTGCAAATGGTAGGATTTCATTTTTTTTAATGGCTGAGTAGTATTCCATTGTATATATGAACCATAATTTCTTTATCTAGTCGTCTATTGATGGGTATTTAGGTTGCTTCCATATTTTGGTGATTGTGAATAGGGCTGCCATGAACATAGGGATGCAATTATTGTTTTGGTTTTCTTTGGATAAATACCTAGAAGTGCAATTGCTGGGTCAAAAGACGTATCCATTTTAAATTTTTTGAGAAACCTCCAGACTGTTTTCCATAGCGGCTGTACCAATTTGTAATCCCACCAACAATGTATGAGGGTTCCCTTATCTCTACATTCTCGCCAACACTTGTTGTTTTCTTCCTTGCTGAGGTCTTAAATGTGCAGAATTGTATATACAATATTTATTTCATTTTAGTATATATGTTATATATATTCACTGACTGGTTTAAGATGATCTTGTAATCTCATTTTTAATTTTCTCAAAATACAGTTGAGAACTACCAATATCAGAACCAGTCATGGTGCTTGTTAAAAATGCAGAATTCCTGGATCTACTCTGGAGCTATGAATCAGCAGTTCTGGGGATGGGGTTCAGACGCTTTGTATTTTAAAAATATGCCAGTTCTTGTGCATACTAAATTTAAACATTATTACTTAAGTCACTTGCTTAAGCTTCTAGTATAGTTCAAATGTGTTATACGTGTGTTTTTACCTTGAATTTCAAAATGTAATTCTTTGGGAGAAGATAATGAAAGGTGTGATGGAAAAATGTAACTTAGTTGAAAGTCCTGAGGGGGAGGATAATGGTTTAGCTTTCATCAGTGAATATGATGTTATTAACCTCCTAAGATTAGGATGTGTCCCTTTTGTTTGGCCAAGGGTGGTAATAGGTGATGCTGGTTCTGGTTCTTCTGTATCCTTCAGCCTAGCCTTGCTTGCTTAGTTTATGACTGTGGAATAGTGATTTATCTCTTAACCTACTCTCTGAATTAAATCCCTATGTTATTTGCACACACACGCAAAAACAAAACAAAATTTTTCTATAGACTAAACTGAAAAGTGTTAAGAATAACAATTAGCAAGTAATTAAAAATTACATTTTTATTAATGGCTTTCAAGATCAAATGATATCAGGGAATTTCAGAAATGTTTTCTTTCTGTCGTGTCTACTCTTTGGACCACTTTAAGAAAGGAAAAGGAAGTAAAGGCTTTGCTTTTACTTATTGTATAATGGTAGGAATGATTCACACCCCTCTAAGCTTCAGTTCCCTTATTTGTAAAATGGAAATAATTCAAGAATCCACTATATAATGTTGTTGGAAGAATTAAATTAGTCAATACATGTAAAGTGCTTGCCATAGTTTATGGCATATATAAGTCATTTTTATTATCATATACAAGATCTGTGATGTGCCTGAGATTTAAGAAAATGCTTGCTCAAGTTGTTTATGTGCTGGTTGTGAAGGTAGTGCAGAGAAATAAAATGATGGAGGATTTTAGGACAGGGGTGATGACTTTGCACGTGTGCACAAAGTCCTTTCAGTTATATCTTTCTGGTGTCATTATGGTGCCTTTGATGGATGTAATGTCACCCCTATTTTAGTAGTTAAAGAAATTAGGACCCAGAGACTTAGTGAAATCTTCAATGTCAGAAGCTCACAGCAGTAGAGACAGAATTCAGGCCAAGGATATTTAACTCTAAGTGTAGGATTTAACATCTATCTACATCTCCATCTACTTCTCATAGCTGGTTATGAGACTTCTGAAAGTCCATGTCTCATTTGGAGGTACCAAGGTATGATCTCACCTATTCTATCTATCTAATATACCTATTAGATCGGGCACGTTACAGAAAAGGGCCATTTCCTGGCTCCTGAGAAATTGTAATGATTATTCATTATAACCCTCTGTGAAAGAGCTATATAGTATGTGATTGTCATAAAAATTCTCCTTTCTCTTTCCAAAGGAATATTAAGAGAGAAATACATGTATTAATTACAAATCTTTTAAACAAACAAAATGACCAGTTTGGAGGCAGTTTATTCTGATTGATCAAAACTATGAACATGAGGAGGCCCTAGAAGTGCCATTTAAGGCATTAGAAAGAATTCCACAGAGAAATTCATGCTTCTTTTAGTGGTGAATCATTCTGTAAATATCCAGTGCTTGAAATGGGAGGAAGTGAGAGATAATAATGTTGTGCTCTTTTCTGGCAACTTAAAAACTGCTATAGAGAAATGCTTTAGCTTAACTCTTTCCATCTTGTTTTCCTGTGAAGGTAGGTGAACTGGATGTTGAGATGTGTGCCCAGGATTTATTCAGGATTGAGGAATTTATTCAGCCATCAGATGCCTGAGGCTGAAGAATGCCACCTTGCCAAATTCATGATCCCTTCCCAGGGGTAGCATTCAATGACAGGTTGGTACTAGGTATAAAGACCCAAACCCCTTATCCCAACTCAGAACAACTCTGAAGAGCTGTTCCAACCTCAGAGCTCCCTGTGAGTCAGCTGAGTCTTGCTCGAGAAGGTTTCTCAGCCCAATTTCTCATTCTGCTCAATCCTGCTTAATTTCCTTACTTCACAGTTACTACTCCTCAGTTAACTTCCTGAATGCTAATCTCTGACTTAAGACCTGTTTCCTATGGAATACCACCTGAAACAGTGGGTAATTGAGATGTTCTCACAGTCGTAGGGTAGTAGTCGCAATCAGTGTGCAGAGTGGATGTAAATACTAATAAGCACAGTAGTAATTCTGAGTTGTGGAATACTAAAGAGACTCTAGAAACTTCAGAAGTTACTTAGACCAGTGGGTCCTAAACTTGAGATGTATATCAGAATCTCTTGAAGATTTTTTAAAAATTTTGGCTTTTTAGATTTTTCCAGATCATAATATTTTAAGGGGTGGAACCCAGGATTAAAAAAAAAAAATTCCCCAGTAATTCCGATGAAACCAGTCTATAAATCAGTGTTTGAAAATGACTGACCAAGAAAATGATACTTTATAGATTACAAAAAATATTTATAGATTACAAATGCTTATCCCCTCAATGTTTTTCCCTGAGCCCCCTGCCTGCGCACACTGGCCCAAATAAATGCATAAAGAGGAGTTTGCATTGTAGAAAGAAAAAAATAGTTTAATGTTGAATTGGCCAATTCAGAGGCTGGGAGCCTGTGCTTCTCAAAACTCAACTCCTTGATGGTGAGTCAGTTACAGATTATATAGGGAAAAATCTCAAGATACCGTGAGTTAGGGGTTCAGGCTCATGCTTGGAGCTGATTGGATGGAGGTCAGGTAAGAGTAATAAATCATTTCTTCAGGTCTTGAGGACAGCTCTGAGGTCTTTTCTGGAGTCCCACTGTCCGGTCTCATGGGAAAGTTAGCCTGGGAGTTGTTTTACCTTAGGGCTCAGGAACTAAAACTTAACTTAGGTCAAGATGTCATCTTTAGCCTGACAGAGATCCCAGCCGTGTGGCCATTAGTCAGGTCTGGGCTGCTGTCTTCTGCTGCCCTGGGGGTTGCTGATTATCGGGTGGGGGTGGGGGTTGTGTGGAAAGGCTAGGTCTCCAAAGGATATATAAAGAAATATGATTTCTTTCTACAGCTACGATTTAAAACTAAGTTTATTCAAAGTCACAAGGATCCTCGGTTTCACTAATTTTTGCTGTGTGTACTTTTAATGACTGAAGATCAAGGTTCTACAGAGTATGAAAGCATGTAGAAAATGTTGGGTAAATTGAATGAATGAGAGAACAAACCTGTCATTTACATGGGGATTAATTATTACTATGCTGTGGAGATGGACATGTCTAATAACCCATGGGACATTTAAGCAAACATTACTAGAGTCTGACCAATACAGGGAAAAATTCCTACCAGAGCTGCCCCCACAAAAAAACAGATTTCTGCAGGAAATGATAGTGAGTTTTCCATCATTTGAAGTTATTCAAGCAGAGTATGGATGGCCTATTGTTCCTGGAGTGGGGATTTCTGCACAGAGAGGGAAGATTAGCTAGTCTAGAAGAGTCTATGATGCAAGAGGCAGGTGAGGAATTTATATCTTTAGAGAAAAAGAGGATGATTTCAGTGGGATTGCTTAAGTAAGGCCTGAGAGGACTTAGCTTTGATTTTTAGAAGATCAGCCTTGGATGAGGGCATGCCCTTTACTGGATCTCTAGTCAAAAATGTTGAATGAATGAATGAATGAATGTTGTGGTATTTTCCCTGTTAAAAAAATTGACTATGGTCAATCTCAAACAGAAGGTATACTGCAGGTCTGAGTGTGCGTGTGTGTGAGGGAGAGAGAGAAAGAGAGAGAGAGAGAGAGAGAGAGAGAGAGAGAGAAAGACATTATGAGTGATTTTTCTCCCACCTTATGCCGTATACCAGTGGTCCCCAATCTTTTTTGGCACCAGGGACTGGTGCTCCTGTGAGAATCTAATGCCTGATGATCTGAGGTGGAGCTGAGGCGGTGATGCTAGCGCTGGGGAGTGGCTGCAAATACCGATAAAGCTTCACTTGCCTTCTGCTGTGTGGCCTGGTTCCTAACAGGCCATGGACTGGTACTGTTCCCTGTCCTAGACAGTTCACACAGTCACATTCCTCTGGGACTCCAATTGGGAGAGCAGAGCTGTTTTCCTCAGTGAAATTCAATCTTTTTGCTCCAGAGATGAGCTCAGAACAAAAATATTCTATTTTCTTATAAAACCACTCAGCATAGGTCACAGCGGGATGTTTTATATATTTAATTGAATCTTTTTATGAATGACATTCTTTAATGAATTTTTTATAGAAGATATAGTATTTTTATTTATTAGTAACAAAAGAGAGAACTGTTTCATGAACATTTAAATAGAGAATTTGTATTGAAAGCCATGCTGCTTATTCAAGTGATTGTTCTGTGGATGGTCTCAAAAAGCAAATGGTCTGTCAGTATGTGGCCTCAAGGTATTGTCCTTAAAGGGCTCCAAAGTTCAGAATTATGTGAATGGACCTGAGAACCTATATTTTTTTTAATCTTCTCCCAGAAAAGAAACCATATGGGGTGGAGCATATTATCAGGGTGATTTTTTAAGGCAAATATTCAGTCATTTTGATTTGAGCTTATTGATTGAGAATTGAAGTGTGGCATAGTGGAAAGAATGATGAAACAATAATTCTGTTATTGTTGTTCTTCCCACTGTCTAGATGTGTGATCACCGACAACTCTCTTTTCTCCCTGAGTACAGGAATTTCTTTATCTCTAAAATATTGGGGAAAGATGATCTTCAGGAACACTTTCAGTTGTAAAAGCGCAGCTCCTATTATCTGACTGTAGCAGATCTTTGTAACTGATGAGATGTCATAGGAACTTAACTCTTGTTTATCTTAATTAGCCTTTGGCAAAATTGGTTTTGTAATACATTGTTTTGCTTAAAGTTGATGACATTAAGTGAAGACTTAACTTTATTTACCTTAGGACTTATCAGCAAAACTATTTTTTTGGTTCTACTACACATAGATGAAAAGCCAGGGATCCATGTTCTTATTTATCTCACTACTGCAAATAATAATATCTATGTTGTAGAGTATCCTGAGGATTAAAATGAGATAATGTATTTAAAGTAATGAGCACAGTGCCTAGCTATAGCATAGAAAATGTAAATGAATTTTTTTTTTTTGTCTTACAAATTATACTACCTTGACAAAATTTTCCCCCAAATTTCTTTATTACTTTTTTGAGAATCACTTTTTATAGTTCGAGATGTGGAAAAATGGGATCATTAAAAGAGGAAAATTAGAATTGGAAGATAAAAGAATCAAGAATAGAACTTTAAGAGTGCCTATAATGAAATGGGTGGATAGATACTGAGAAAATGTGGTTAAAGAGTCTGGGATCCTGGGTGGTATAGCTTCTTGGTAAATGTAATGAGTAAAGGATTTTAAGAATTAGATAAGGTCAGATGATATAAAGTACCAATGAATGGTTGAGAAATAAAAGGACTAAGGAGAAGTCATTGGTCTGACTCTTAAAAAGTCAGTGGTGACTTTTCAGAGAGGTGTTTCAGTAGAGTGTTGCGGATACAATACAGATTATAGATTACTGAAGTATGGACGCAAAATGGAGTAGATACAGTGGTTACACATTTCTCTACCTTGTTTGTTGGTAAAGAATAGAAGAGAAATATGATGGCCTGTTAAGGAAAAAGTAGACCTCAAGGTTTTGTTTTTTGTTTTTGTTTTTTAAATAAGCAATGGTATTTATAGACTAAAATGAAAGAAAATTTTGTATGGAGAGATTAAAGACTTTGATGGAATAATGTTTTGGATATTAATAAACTCAAAGGAAGGAAGCTTTCAGATGGAGCGATTAAAGACTTTGATGAAATATTGTTTTGGAGAAGTCAGGAAACCATAGGGTAAAGAATGAAGTAGTAAGAATTAACCTTGTATGGAAAGATACACTTTATTATCTGAGAAAGGAAGAAAAGAAAAAAGTATGCATAAGCACACAAAGAAATTCAGAAGTGGGAGGAAGGAATCTACGGAAAATAATGTTTAGCCTTGGTTTCAGTGAAGTAAGGTCATTTATTGAGACTAAAAGTAGTATAAGTAGGCTTTTGGAGACTTGAAAAATGTAGTAAAAGTTCTTGAACTTTCTTTGGGATGTTCTATAATGTTAATCAAGGATGATTAAAAGACAAGTTAGCAGAATTATGAGATGAGCTGAAAGAACATTAATTTATAGGTTAGAAGCTTAAAATTCAGTGTCGTCTGAAATTTATTTCCATTATGGTATAATTATAAATGTTGCAGGTCAGGTTTCCCAGAGACCAAACTCTGAGACAGAAATTTCAAGATGGAAGTTTATTGGGGGGAGTGCTCTCAAGATCAACATCTGTGTGGGAAGAGAAGGAAGCTGGACTGGGCAAAAAGAGCTGGTAGGCTGTGATGTGATCTCAGCAAAGCTCCCGCTAACCCCACCGGGTGCGTGTCTTATAGGGATGTCCTGCACTGAGGTGAGGGGACCAGACTGCTATGACCCTGTGTTGATCTATCATTGATACAAGCAGCCCCTAGTAAGGGGATGTGACCTTGGGCAAGGAGGCTTTTTTTAGCTGAGGGCAATTTCCAGAAAGGCCTGACAACAGCTGAGGGCCGTTGACAACATATCTGCAGCAGGCAAAGTAAATCTTCAGTCCTAAATGGACTGGACTCCACATCACAATATCTACTTCAGCTTACTCCTTCTGCTACTGCAGTCCACTTTTTCATATCACTTCTGGGAGTGGGTCCTACAGGAGTCTGTTGGACTGCTTTCTATGGGGGAACCTTATAAGAGAAAAGTAAGTGGGATAAACCGTGGTCCCTATTACTGAACTGAGCTTTAGTGACAAGTGATAGTAATAAACTCCTTCTTCTTTATCCATTATGTGTTCCTCTTCCCCTCAGCTTGCATTTCTTCTGGTCTGGGTGGCTTATCTTATGAGGTATCCAGACCTTCATCTCTGAAATATTTGAGTCCTGGTTACCATGCCCTTTTCATTCTGTAGCTGCTGCACTTACCAACTTACCTTCAAATTTGGGCGAAGAATGCTCAGATTCTCAAATGGATCACCTTCAGAGAGGAGGCATCTGAAAAATGCAAAGGAAAGGGCTTGTAGAAATGACCAACTCAGTAGGTTGTAGATTAACCACACCCTATCGATCTTTAAATGGCTTTCTGGAAACTTGCCACACCTACAAGAGAAACGATCTGTAAATAGATAGTACTAGTGGTCCAGAAATTCCTTCCCCCTTGCAGCCCCCACCTGAAACTCCCTCTTAAATCCTGAGTCAGGAAGTGTTCATAAACCCTCAGACAAAGGAATCACCGTCCCTTGCATGGACACTGCAGGGGTATATAAACTGTAAGAAATCTAACTGGAAGGAGCTCGTGCCTTTTGTGCTGTCTAGAGCCTCAAGCACTCCTCTGGCCTAATAAACTCTCCTTCCTCTAACAAAGTTGTCTGAGTGTCCAAATTCCTCTGTCGGGTGTCGCTTCCTGCAACAGCCTGGGTGCCAAATATTCCTTTCTGTCTTATCTTCTCCAGAGATCAGGGTCAATTCTTGACAGGATGACGATTACTCCTCTTATGTACTGCTTCCTTGGCAAAAGGACCTCAAAATGCTTTTTAAAGCACTTTGCTTTAAAAATTTCTGGGTCTCTTTTGAAATCTAGGACCCTGACAGAAACCAAAATTGCAAGGATAGGAAGTGCAAATTCCATTAAGAGGGTCCCTGGAAGTGAGGGTAAGTGGAGAAATTCCTGCTTCGATCCTTTGGTTCCCAGACCCATGGGTTCTTCCTTTTGGAGACACAGCACCATATATTTATTGGTCTTTGATTTGGAAGGTACATGTCCTCATGGATAGTATATCATCCTTGCAGTTTATTATGTCTAAACTGGAAGCTCAGCTGTGACTTTTATAGCCTGTTTGGTTACTTTATTAGGCTGGAATCTTCTAAGTGATATGGTGGATTCCACTGCCACCCACTTTGCTATAAAACGGGCCTCTTAAATCTATGGCAAGTTATGTGGGATCAAATGGGGATCAAATACTCTGAAAATCTTCATATAGTCGTACCGGCTGATGCCCTACAGACAGAGACGTCAAACCCATTCTTATATTATGTGTCTATTCCAGTCAAGATGAATCACTGCTCCTTCCAAAGTGGAAGGAGTTCAGTGTAGTCAACTTGACATCAAATGCCTGGTTGGTTTCTTTGAGGAATGGGGTTCAGTATTGGTGGAGGGTTGCACATCCTGTAGCATAGTGCGTAAGTCAGTCTTGGGGAGTGGGAGGTATTTCACTGAGACCTTAATTGTCTTCATCTCTGCTGCCATGGCTACCTTATTCATGGTTCACTCATAATCCACCCATAATTCAGTACTGGGCTGGTGATAGAGGCTAGATGACATGAGCTCATTGACTAATTCTCTCTACTTGGTTATTGAATGATCTCTTCTATGTCAGATGCTTTTTGGAGGGCATTACATAAAATGCAAATATATTTGTATTTTATGCTCATTCCCATAAGTAAATTTACATGTCTTTCCTTCTGACCTCCTGGTCCCTAATCCTTCATTTTTTTCTGCTTTCAGTCATTTTACCAATTGGCTAAGCCATTTGTCACTGCCCACTTCTTTTTCCACACAAAATATATGACCAGGCACGCTGCCTGCAGCTCTTGCTCATTGAGAGGATTCCTTTTCACTTCTGTTTTTTAAGATTATTCTGTTGTGCAGCTGCAATCTAGTATTTTTTTTACTTGCTCCCACATAGTGAGCTGACCACATGTGAATCAAGTTCAAGTTTTATTCTGCCATCAGTGGTCATAAAGGACAACCTTATATACAGCCATATGGTCAACTGAAGTTTCAGTAAACAGTGGTAAATGATAGGAGGATCTGGGGTACAAATAATGTATCCACTGGCCCTGGTCGTGCCCAATTCTGGATGTATCATTTCCATCTAGCTCTGGACAAGGCAGTAAATGAATACTTTTGTTCATTCTGTGTGAATGAGAACTTCTTCTGATTCTCCTTGCAGATGAACATGAAAAGAACACAGTCACCACATCCATGGTTGCATACCATGTACCTGAAGCTTGTTAATATGCCCTAGCAGATATTCTATCTGACATAGCAGTTGCAATCAGGGCTACTATTTGTTTGAGTTTGTTGACTTTTAATTTATCTCTGGCATTTGTAGGAACTAGACTGCTGAATTAAATGGACCATCACCCTTGAAGGTCTTTAGGAATGAACCAATTTCTTTCTCTGTCCCAGGGATGTGATACTCACCAACACATATTTTATTTCTTTGATAAATGGAGAAACACTTGGTTTCTTCCGTGGAGAATAGTTTCGTGGTGAGTTTTCTGACTTACAGTTTGCCTCCTGTAACATCTTCACTTTCTCTGTGCCATGTGATTCCTTCTTTCATTGTGTGCTATGAAATACTGACAAGCCTACTTCACCAAATATGGGCCATCACTTTCTATAAGCTTCTGAGAACCATCCTAGCAGCATTTTAACACCGTGTGCAAGGGTACTGCCAGTATATTAACTCCTGTATTCTAAACAAATTAATATTAATATTGACAAAGACTCCCATATGTTCTGGCCCTACTCCCTGAGATTCTCATGTTTATTCTCCTGACTCCTGTCAGTACATGTAGGCCAGGTCCTGCAGTTCCTTTGGGATATAGTTTCTTTCCTCCTTTAGTGTAGGCCTCGCTATTCCTGATGGATAATGTTGTGACTGAACCCTAGGTACTGACTTTATAGCTAGGGAAAGTGGAGCGAGATCCTGGAGCAGGGCCACTTGTTTTCTTGCAGGAGAGAAGCCTTCACATTGTTTTTCATCAAAGAGGAAACATTTGTCCTTAATCGGGCCACTTCTGCAAGCTTGGAGGGCTCAGAGGAATCTGCAGATTCTGGATTTATAATGCATCGGCCTAGATGACTTCCATCCCATATCTTAGGGGGCCATTCTTTACCAATGATGGCCTCGACCTTGGCATAGCAGATTTGCTTAGATTGAGAATTTAATTTTCTTTGGGACTCTGCTAAGTACTGGGCCTATTCCCCAGCTTTCTCTACCTTTCAGCTGTAAGATTCAAGATTATCTTTAAGTGATGCCAAGGAGACTCTCTGGCTTTCACACCTAGCTATTTATTTATTTCCCCCCAAACCTTAGATTTTTAAAAATTGAGATATAATTCACATATCATAAAATCCACCCTTTTAAAGCGTACAGTTCTGTGGTTTTAGTATACTCGCAGTCGTACAGCGATCACCACAATGTAATTCCAGAATGTTTCCATCACCCCAGAAAGAAACCTTGAGCCCATTAACAGTTACTCCTCATTCCCTTCTCCTTCCAGCTTCTGGAAAGCACTAATCTACTTTGTGTCTTTATAGATTTGTCTGTTTGAGGCATTTCATACAAATGTTTTCATATAATATGTGGCCTTTTGTGTCTGGTTCCTTTCACTCAGGCTAATGTTTTTAAGGTTTATCCATGTTGTAGCATGTATCAATACCTCATATTTAAGAAATCGTTGCCAAATCTAAGGTCATGAATATTTGATCTATATTTTCTTCTAAGAGTTAATAGTTATAGCTCTTAAATTTAAGTATTTCATCCATTTTATGTTAAGTTTCTGTGTGTGATGTGAAGTAGGGGTTTAAATTTCTTCTTTTGCCTATGCATATCTGATGTCCCAGCATCGCTTGCTGAAGATACTATTCTTTCTCTATTGAATGGATTTGGCACCATTGTCAAAAACGAATTGTCTATAAATGTATGGGCTTATTTCTGGACTCCACTGATATATATGTTTTTCTTTATGCTAGTACTACTCTGTATTTTTCACTCTGGCCTTGTAATAAGTTTTGAAATTAGGAGCTATGAGCCCTCAAACTTTATTTCATATTTAGTTGTTAATTCATCATTTATAACCATCAGATTTTCATTACCTTTTTCTCTAGAACAAAAATTGTCCTCAGAAGCTATCATTTAATTCTATTTTTCTTAGAATTTCTATTGCCTCAAATTCTGTAAGTCCAGTTACATTGCAGCTGCTATTTCTTTCCACTAGTACATCATCCCAATTCACCACCGGTGAAAGTAACAATTGCATTGTCCACCTTGATCCAGTTTTCTTGGAATCCAGTTTTATTCAATTCTTCTGGCTCCTTCTGGTTTATGTTGGGCACGTGAGCAGGTGGGTATGGAGGACCTGGAGTTATTTGGGATCTACAACTAGTGATGGGGCTCTCATTGCTTGTCAAACATCAAAATCTTATCCTTGTTTCTGTTGTTTTAGAAGACTACTGAATGAAACCAACTGAAGCAGACTCTGGGACTAGTCTAGAGCCAGAGCTTGGGGAGATAAACTGAGATTAATATATAGGAATCTTTCTAGAAAGTATTTTTGGAGCCAACATTTTTGGGGGAAGGAAAAGAAGAAGTATTGGGCAGGGGGAGAAATCAGGCTGTGATGCAGGGACTCAGCTAACTTCACAGGGAGCTCAGAAGCTGGCGTGGCCCTTCGAGTTGTCCTGAGTTGGGATGAGAGAGCCATTAAAATCGTGGGGTTGTGTTCATGGATCATGCCCTGTCTTCAGCCGAAGTCAATTTCCAGAGGAGAGGGCTGAGAGCTGAAGACTCTGTGCTGACAACATTTATAGCCACTCGGGAATAAGCCTTTCAGTTTTGAAAGGATTGCTATCATAGAACCCACTAGTATACTCAGTCAACTAACAGACATAATTTTGATAATATGTCTGAGACAGGTGTAGGCCTTTGGTATAATTTTACTTTCTCATTGTTATGAAAGAAGGAGTTAGAAAGCAGGAAGGCCTTAGCCACTGAAGGTAGTATAGGGCACATCTGATGGGACTGAAGAGAAAGGTAAAGCTGCTAAGGGGGAAGAAACACTTTTCTGACTCCGTGATTGCATCTAGGTTTGCTCCCATTCAGTTGTGAGGAAATGTAAGCAGCAGGCTATATTTTATTATTATTTGTATTTTTGTCCTTCAGGAGCTTAGCAGGGATCTTAGCACTGGAGTGAATTTGCATGGTTTGTGAAGGTTTTTTTAACCTAAATAAAGAGACTTGGTTTTTAGAGGATTTGTATTTGAGGTGTCATTTTGGAATTCACAAGTAACATCAGTGACATTGATTTATTGGGGTTCGGTTCTCCAGGATGCCGACTCTGAGACAGTGTTTATTGTTAAGGGTGTGCATTAGGAAGTTTCCCTGAGGTCAGACCTGTGGAAGATGGGTGGAAGAGCAGTGTTGGGGAGGATAGGAGTCCAGCTGTGATGAAAGCCTGGCCCGGCAGCCTCTACTGGCCTTATGGGGCATTCTGGAGCTGAACAGGCCTGTCAGAGATGTCTCCTATTGGTCCAGAATCTCCAGTCCTTTATACATGGATCAGTCACTGTGTGCAGGCTACCGCAGGAAGGGTGTGACTTTGGGCAAAGGGGTTTTCTGTGGCTGAGGTGGAAGCAGTCTCTGAAGGGGCTGACGGGGAAGGTCACACACTCCATAGCTGGGGTCATAAGATCTTCCTAGTGAATTTCTCAATGTCATGTGGCTCATAAGTGGTAAGGAATCTAGATTTTCTGACTTCTACGTGGGAGATTTTTCCTTTCACATGCTGCCTTTTGCCTCATGTGACTGCATAGTACACTAGCACCAAGCTTGCCAATGTGCTCTCTAGGCCTTGTTCTTGGCAGTAGTGTCTGAGTTGTGTGGACTTCATGTGAAAGTAATATTGTTGAAAAACCTCAGGTGGCCTAGGTTTAGCAGAGTAAGCTCCAGGATTGGCTAAGGCAAAGCATTCCTGGCATGGAGTCATTGTTAATTTACTAAGTTCTTTCAGATAATTTATTATAAATCTGAAGGGACAGTGAACCAGCTAGCTTGCTTCCCATTTTTGTTCATTTCCAGGGTGGATACTGAGTTTGGCGTCTCACTGGCTCTTTTTGCTGCCTGAATATGTCAGTCTTGATCTAAAAATAGCCTGAATTCTACTGGGGTCAATGCGGGTTGACTAAAGCTCAACTTTTCTGCAACTCCAAGGAGGTTGGAGAGGAAGATGAAGGGAATCATTAAAGAAAAGAAGACAATTTCTTTAGTGGTTAACATAAATGGCTTTGTCTGAGCTTTGGAAACTGAGGATGATTACTTCATGAAGTCTAGGTTAACATAAAAGAGGTTATTTATTAACCTTAAGAGAGCAGAGAATTGACATGCAGCTGTGTAGGCACAATAGAGAGACAATAATTAATGGCTAAAGAGATAGCATGGAAGTGAAGCAAAGAATGTGGTCCAGGAGTCAGAAGTTCTGGATTCTAGTTCTGACTTTACTAGCACATATCTTTGGGTCAAAGTCTTGCTCTCTCTTGGTTTTCATTTCTTCATCTTTAAAATGGTTCTAATTACATATGATTTGCCTTATTCCTTTGCTTGTTTAGATGTAAAATGTGTGACATTCCATTTAAAAAAGGATAAATTTCCAGGGCCCTCTCACATGAATTTCAAGGCTTTGGGCCATTCTTGAGACTCTGAGATGTGTACGAAGTAGATAGTAGAGTTTGGAAGATCATAGATCCTGAAGGTCCTAGTTATCTTAGGAAGGATGGATTAAAGGAAGAAAATTAGTTTAGTTCTTTTTTTCTAGCTTTCAGGAGTCTTGGCTCATCTATTCTTTTGGAAGTCCTTTTGAAATTGAGAATTCACTGGGCCCTTATAGGTGGCTTTAGTCTGTTTGGTCCAGCCTCAAATCTTTTGGATGAAATGAGGTTCTCTTGGAGTAACTGAAAGTTCAGGAAATGAGTCAGGATGACTGAGAGTAGCTAGCGGTACAACATGATGTGGATCCAACAAAAATATGTTCTTAGTGTAGAAATTTGTTATGGTTTGAGAATAAACTCATGTCTTTTGTGAGAACTCAGTCAAGTAATAATAATATTTTAGAATAAATATTCTCTACAAATTCTTAGTGAAAATATGTATATGACCATATATCTTTGAAGATATAGCAGAAGCAGGACTCATCTGGTCTATTGAAGTTATCTGTCTAGTTTCTTCTGTTACATGTCCATTTTTTACACTGTCAGAGAATTACCTTTCTAAATCTGCTTGTACTACCTTTCCAACTCTGCTTGTATTACCTTTCCTGCTTAATTCTGTTGCTCTTAGACTAAGGTCCAAACTCCTTAGCCCAGCATACACTAGAATCTAGGGCAGGGATTTTGTCTGCCATGTTTACTGAGGTGCCTATACTACCTAGGATGATTTCTAACATAGTTAAGTACCTAATAAATATTTGTTTATGAATTAATAAAGGACATTCATGATTTGGACTTAATCCACTTTTCCAGTTACTTCTCCTGTCTGTCCTAGCTCCACCTACTGGGGACAGATTGCTCACTGTTCCCAAATTTAGTTTGCTTATCTCAATCTATGTCTTTGAAATATTTTTCTTGCTGATTCAAATAAGTTTCCTTATCACCTGTGTGTGTCTGAAAAACATTCAGTTGATTCTTCAGCCCAGCTGTCACTACTTCTGTGATTACAATTTCCTGACCCTCATGATCTCTCTATATTTACATTCTATTTTTTTCTGCAATGGTCACACTTTGAATGCTGTAGAACAATTGTTTTCAGTCTGCCTCTCTTATATGATCTTATCTTATTCATCTTTGTATTATTCTAGTTCTTGGACATAATAGGTGCTTAATTAATGCATGTTGACTGATCAAATGGATATGATGAACCAGATAATGATGAACCAGATAATAATAATTTGTATACCATATTCTTTCCAAAATTTTGACCCAAAGGTATATGCTAGTAAGTAGTGAAGTCAGAACTAGAATAGAGAACTTATGGTTCCTGGACCATATTCATAATTAAAGAACTGGAGGGAAGACTAAAAGGTCAAACAGTAGGTACTGTGCTAAAAAAATATTCCTTTTTAAGATGAGAACTAGCAACATGTTTCATTGTCACAAATTTCATGGGCTCAACTACTAATCACAAGTTTAATCTCTGGTGCTAATGAAGTTTGTTCTTCCCATGAAATATGTTCTGTCATTTGGGAGAAAAGTCTCTCCCGAGGTCATTGACTCTACACTAAGCTTTAGCTCAGTATTTTAGACATTCCTGAGGGGGACCGGCTGAAAGAAGGTAATAACTCAATAATTTTTTTTTTTACTCCTATTGAAGTAACAATTAAAAAAAATATTTGTATATTGGATAGTAGGATGTTGCATGAAGGACTAGATTACGTAAGATAATGACAAACAAAATAACATGATTTAATGTCTGACACAGTACCTAATATAAAAATATATTCAGTAACTATTAAATTGACTCGAAAATGAATTCTTACTTGTTTGGATCTTTATTGGAGAGGAATACTTATGGCGTATGGTAGAAATGGAGGCATATTTCAAAGTTAGGCAAAACCCTAGAGAATATTTTTAAATTCATTTCTCTTTCCATGTTTCACAATTACTAGTCTTAAATCACTCTTTATTTGGTTAGAACCACTTTAATGATAACCAGGGCACAGAACTGATTAATGACTTGTTAGCATTGTGAGAGCTGGGGACAAAACAGAATGTTTTAGATCCTCAGCAATATTGTTATCACATGTGATGCCAAATCACCAGATTGTGATTATTGTGGGATATCTGGAGTTAATTTAAGACCATGTCTTTTACTTTCTTACCACCTCCTTGGTTAGCTATAGAGTGAGAGTGTAGTTAATTCCTAGTGCTGTCAAAGTAAATTGTTCCAAGTCAGCTCTTGCACTCCGTTTTCCTATCCTAGTGTATGTACTGGTATATAGGGTCCAGTTATGTGTTGCAAGCTGTCTGTGCCAAAGGAATCCTTCTTCGTTATTAGCGCGCAAAGGCTCACTGTATTCTCCCTCTGTTACATCCTTTGTTTTTTTGTCATTACAATTATTACAGTCTACTTAATCAAAGAAAAAAGAGGCACTTATTATTTCCTAATAATAAGTGCCTCTTGTTAGGAACTTATGCATATGCCATCTAATTTAACCTACATAATGACAATGAAGTGAACATTGTGATTTTATTTTGTAGAAGGGGAAATGAGCTAAGAAAGATTTTGTTATTTGCAAGAGCATACTACTAGTGTTTATTCATTCACCAAATATTTGTTGAGCTCAATGCAAGACACTGAGTTTATAGTTGCCAAAGAGGTCCTTGCCCTCACGGAGTTTATATTCTAGTGAATGCAGTTTAGAGAGCCTTTGACTTGGAGACTGACACATAGCTGAGCACCCCAGACTATCAGGTTCTTAGAAGTAGGGACCATATCCAGGGACTATATCCATTAAATTACTGAATTGAATGGAATTTTAGCAGGTAGGATTTATTCTTATCTGCCATCTGTTGTTTTCTCCTTAGTAGCTATTTGTAAAGGTGAATGCATATGATAGGATAGATGGATAGCCAACTCCTGAGCTGATTTCTTCAGTCACTTTTCTCTCCCCCAGATTCCTGCCAGTGATCACTTAGATAAAGGCACTATAATTTCTGGCTCCCCCAAATAAGTTTTAAATTTACATAATATGGAAAACAAATAATCTAGTAACTTGTATTTCAGTACAAATTAGTTTATCAGATAAACAATAGTAGCTGTTTTGGCTAAAGGGGTCCACATCTGAAGGATATGCCAAGAAAGTCAAGTCCAGGTAGGCTGTCCTGACTGAGGCTATTTCTTTTTAATTCAGGAGAAGCAGGTATGGTCTATGTAACCAGGGTGAATCACAAGTCCTGAGGAAGTAGGGGTAAAAATATATGTGATTGTAAAAAAAAAAAAACTGCTAAGGTACTTTGGGTGATATATGGGGTGTGTGTGTGTGTGTGTGTGTTCCACAGCTTTGCCTAAAGCACAATTCACATCTAAGAGTTGTCACTTGTAACTACTCAAGAAACAGCACCTGAGTGAAACTTGTGTTTTACTTTAGTTTTGGGTGCTAAAAGACTATTTACGTAGTGCTTTCATTTTATGGGACACCATTATCATTTTTATGTTGGGTTGGGTCAGCAATGCATGAGAAGGCTAGTACTGTGTACTATTCATTATCTAAGAGGATGCTCCCAGTCATGCATTACTGTGAGAGTTCCTACTTTTCCACAGTGGCCCTCTTTCATTTCAAGAACAAGTAAAGGAAGAAATGGAACAAATGGTATTTTATAGATGTCATTGCTTCATTTAAGCTGCCAGAATAGCTTTGTGGCCTTTATTTAAAACATATTATAGAGAAAGAATACTTAGAGGTGGGAAATAAGAGGTGTTCCACACAGCTAGGCTCAACTAAATGAAAATGTGATTTCTCCTGACTCTTGAGGCAGTGCTGAGGACAGTAAGGATTGGGATATTTTTGAAAAGCAGCCTGCAAATCCAATAAAAGAGGAGAAAAAATTTGTCATTTTTTTATTTTTGGAGCCAGTGTGATTTTAAGATGTATGTAATTTCAGGAAGTGATGTGACTATTTATTCGATAATACTTTGCAAGTTTTCTGGGAAATGATGGAATAATTCTGATGAAATTAAAATGGCTGTCGAAATATATGTCATACTATTTGCCAAGTGTTATTTCTTATCTTTTTAACCATATTAATTCATTTTAAAATGAAAGTAAACTCTTAGTATTTTATTAAATATTTTATTAGTCATATTTTCCAGGAATAAAAATATATTATCAAAATTCAGATTACCAACGCCAACCAAATTAAATAAATATTTATTGAGTGCCTACTATGTACTAGGCACGATGCTAGGTATTGGGAAAAGGAAAAAACCTCTTTTTTTTCTGAACTCATGGAGCTTAGTGTCACTTAGGAGAGACAGGTATTGAAACAGCAGAGCACATGGACACATATAAAATTACAACATTGGTAAGTGTTATGCAGTAACACAGTGCTGTGATGACATCTGGGCATTCATGAAAAGCTTTCTGTGGAAATAGCATTAAAGCTGAGACCTAAAAGATGAATAGGAGTTAGCTAGGTAAGGATGAATGGCAAGAGTCATCAGGGATGGCTGGCAACATCTTCAGAATCCTGTAGTGAAGGGCAGCAGTGCAGAAAATGGGGCAGTGTGAGTGGGGTGGGGTTGGTGGGAGGTGTACATAGTACAAAATAGGCTGGAGAATCGGGGGTTAAACCCTATGACATTTGTAGACGTGACAAATCTTGGTTTCTATTTTAAAAGCGATGAGATGCTACAAAGGGGTTTTAATAGCAAGGGTGAGAATGGGGGTGATACCATTATATCTCTGCTTTGGAAATATTACTGTGGCTGCATTGTAGAGGCTGGATTATAGAGCGGCAAGAGTTAGATAGCAAAGCAGTTATGAGGCTTTCGTATAAGTCAGAATGAGAAAGATGGTTAGCTAAGACTATGAATGTGGACATGCTATATGTTTTAGTTTAAAATGAATTCACAATACTTTTATACCAGAGTCATGTCCATACTCACACCAGCACACACACAAATGAAGCTGGTGATTTGTAAGATGTTCGAGAACCTGTTCTTCAGAGTCTAGTCCTTGTTTGTCTTTTGCTGTTCATCAGAAAGACAAATGGGTGTAATTCAGGTGTCAGCTTTGGTCGATTGGTAGTGGATGCAGGGAGAGCAATGTAGAGAGGGTTTCTGAAGTCACATTTGGGCTTAGCAAGAAAGAGCACTGTGGTACCTTTGTGGTAGCTTTGTGGTACCTTCCCTGAGCACAGAGCTGAGGATGGTGGTATGTGTTTGCCTCCTCAATATGCTTAGTTCCTACCATGACTTCATTATGCAGTGCTAATTCTCAAATCTGTACCTCTAGGTGACTTCTTATTCCTGAATTATAGATAAATTTTCCAGCTTTCTATAGGACATCTGTTCCTAGTGTATTTTCCCTTGTGAAAGTGATAATTTCTGTAATGCTCCCTGTTTTAGTTAATAGTGTCACCATCATTCCCAGTTCCTAAACTAGAAACAAGATTCATCTTTGTCTCTTTGCCTTTTCTTTCTCCTTTATATCCAGTTAATAAAAATATTCTACCTATTCTACCTTATAACTGTCTCTAGAATCCTGATTCTTCTCTGTATCCCAAACTATTGCCGAGTTCAGTCTCTAGTTTTCCTCTTAGAGTTAAGAAAGTCACAGTCTCCTAGCTGATTTGTTATGATTAGATCCTGGTTATCTTTTATACTACAACCAGATATGTTTTTCTAAATTTAATCATGGAATTCTCCTGTGGAAACTCCCTTTTCGTATGCAACATGCAATGCAATCTCCTTAGCATATAAAACATTTAATGGGTGGACCTTGAACTTCTCCCTGTCATTTCTCACCCAGTGCAGTGGTTTTCTAATTATGTTCTTTGTATATACTTATTTATCATTAGCTGAGGGGATATGTGAGCATCAGAGAATAACAGCGAATAATTCACAGCATCTATTTGTTAGAGCAAGTGGCTTTTGGAATCCAGCTTTGGCAGATCTGTCTAGCTCTGCTGCTCACCACACCTCCACGTGCACACTGTCATTCAGTCACACCAACCTACCTGCCGTTTGCTGTTTTGATACAATTTTCTAAGGACAGTTGCTGATTATGTTCTCTGGGCTTGGAATTCCATTTACCCTAGCTGAAATCCCTTAATCTTTAAATTTGGTTCAAGTGCCTTTCACTCTGGAAGCATTTTCCTAAACAATCCCAGGATGTATGTGATTCAAACACTCTCTCTTTATCCTCCATCTAAATGCTTTTGCTGGGCTCATATAATATCTTTCTTCTTCTTGATTATAAGATTTATCAGTGTATTATAATATTTGATTATCTTGACTAGTCTATAAACTGGATTCAGCTCTTTGAAGACAGGGTCTGTGTTTATTCTTACCCTATCTTCGATACCTGTACTACAAAGTAGCACTCAATACCCATTTGTTGAATTAATGATAACATGGAACCACTCCTGGAAGTGATTTTTTTCTTTACTGTAGGAAGTTCGTATTACCAGAAGTAATATGAATTTCTTCACAGTTGAAAGCACTCTCTGAACTCCAGTGATTAGGAAACCATCTGCAGAGATTATATGTACATGTGGAACATGGGGTTACTGAGAGTCAAGTTTATGCTACTGATTGTAGCACAGGACAGCTTGGTGGGCCTTGCAAGCACCGTTTAGAAAGTCTCAATTCTATATACTGCAGGTGAAATATATTTTATGTTGAAGTAGGTTGCTAATTATTGAGATTTGGTTGATTATTAAAGCAATGACCTCTTTTTAAATCTATATTGATGATACAAATAGAAAACATAGCTAAAAATATCATGAATGCTCTGCAAAAGCCAGTCCAAAAAAAAAAAAAAAGCAATTAGCTTCAACAGCTAGAAGCAGATTTTGCCAGGATATGTATTTATCAATAGTTGAGTAATATTAACATTTTTTTACTTAAGGTATGAACATCACTCAAATCTGAGAGGAGGAAAATTTCTTTGTGCTAGATTTTTTAAAAAGTGTTCCCTTCTCCCTTCTCCTTCTCCTCCTCTTCCTCCTCCTCCTCCTTCTTCTTTTCTTCTTCTTCTTTCTTCCATACTTAGACATTGACAATATAGTGTCAAATAATTTCAAGAACCCAGGATGGAAAATAGAGAGGCAATATATAAATCATATAAAGCCCAGGCTCTGGGCTTAGGTTGCCTAAGTTTGAGTCCCAAGTTCATGGTACTAACTGTGACCTTGGAGAAGTTATTTAACCTTTATGCGCCTCACTTGTGAAATGGGGTTATAAAGAAATATCTTAGTATTGTTGTATATTAGTGCCAGTATCCCCCGTGTGTGCTTTGACTAATTCTTCTTAGTATTTGTAAGCTCTATCTCAATTCTAGGATCAAAATTTTAGCTCTCAAGAAGGAGAATGTCTATGGCCAGTGTAGGAGTGTATCCTTTCATTAATATTCTGCTTAATGCCCATATCACATACATTTCTTTTCTAGGTTACACTCTCTAAATTTGAACTTAAAGCATCCTCAAGCAGGAAAGCATAAGTCATTAGGTTTGTCAAACCACAGGAGTTTTTGACCAAATATCCATTAACTAGTGGATGTATTATAAAATCTAATACAAAATATCAGAATGGGTTCCTATAATCCCTTACATACTCTTGATGTGGTATGAGATGTCATGGACTTGAGCTGATAAAGTATTTCATACATGAATAGAGGCTATTCAAGGGCTTGAGAATAATGTTTTCTTAATTAGTATAGCCTCTTCTCTATTTTATTTATACTACAGTTTGTTCAGTAACATTGCCTTTCATATAGTGTATGATACATTATGAATCTGTCATGATGAATTATGATACAAGAGTACAAAGTAGTATATATGTTTGCTTTTGCATATGTACACCTATACTTGTTAAAAAGTTATAATCTATGGAGACTTCTTATTTGTAGATGAAAACACTAAACTGCTATTACATTAAAATATATATATATATACTGTACGCAAATAAGTCACTAAAGCTAAAGTTCCAGAAGGAACCAATTGGATGTCAGATTGGTGAGTAGATAGACTCACCAATAGATAGATAATAATAGATAGACTCACTGAACAAGCAATTTGACAGGATAAGTCTATTAGAGAAATGTAATATGGTTTTCCTTTGAGAATTTTTTTTTTCTGAATGAAATTACCAGGTCTATTTGGAAGTAAAAGAGAAAGTTTAAATATCTCACTAAGACTTTCAAAAACTTTCTGAAAATATTTTAGAACATAGCTAATAGTCACAATAGAAATGGAAAAAATATTTTATGATGTAGAGAGAACTGGCTTAGAGGGAGAAGGTAAGTAGAAACAGACACTTTATTCATGTGAAGAAAATTCACACGAAGATTTGGAGGAAGGGGGTGAAAGCTGTATATACTCAGAAAGAAAGAAATATAGTCTGCTTCCGAAAGCCAACTCAATGGTTGTTGAGCTAAGTATTTCACTGTTGGAGAAGTAGTTCAGCAGTCTGCCAAGAGAGCTGGCAACTACTTATGCATTATCTGTATTCCTGAGGGGTAGAAAGTAAAGCATTCCAAGGGTATTGCTCTGTGATCCTTAGGGAGGCTTAGAATCAAATATCGATATCTAAATGGGAGGGCTCCCTCCACAGTCAGCAGCCATTGGAAATGTGTCAATGTTCCAAACAATAAAATTCACCATAACTAAATTATGCAGGAAGGAGACTTATTAAAATATATTTGGCTCATCAAAGAATCTCCAGTAGATGTGGGTGTCTGGCTCAGTCACTAAACAACCACCGCTTCGTGCGAACATTGCAATTTTGTCCTGGACATTACAACTTCACAAATGATACTGCCCTGGACTCTAGAAGTTCTGGGATTTTTGACCCCAACAATCCAGATACTTCTGCAACAGTGCTCATTGAAAAATGAATTACATCTGCGTCTGCTTTCTCATATCGCCGACTTCCCAGACTGAAGTTCTGTGTGGGTACGTCACATGCTTTTACAAAGCTCCTGGCAGGATTGGAGTTCCGGCTTCTGTGTTGAAGAGATTGGACACAGAATGTACAAAAATGTCCAGACAAAAAATATAGGAGTGTTCAAGAATGCTGAATTGCCACAGAAAAGACAAATATTCACCGGACCCCTAAAAATGGTAGTTAGAAGGCACAGGGAGGGGATTTACCAGCTTTGTATACTATTTAATTAATGCTGTTTTGTATTGGTAGAATTTAGTAATCAATACTGTAGTATTAATATGTATTTAATATTTTAGATTATATTTAGAATGGTGAGAGTGGAAGAAAAATATGTGAAGGCTCAAAAAATGGTTGAACTATTCACTTGATCCTTAAATCCCATATATTAGAAAGAAAGATCACTTTGAAGGTCATTAAAAGATGAGTATGAACTTGTATTTTACAGTAGTCACTTGCAAACCTTATTTAAACTGGACAGTTTTCTCCTTTGCTCTTCACCGAACCATGTTCATAATGCTACCATTGCAATTATCCCATATATTTTCTCACAAATCTGTCTCTAGTCTGTTTTATATGGGGTTTAGTACCAGCACATGGTAAGAAATTAAAATATTTTCTGAATAAAATAATGGTATCAGAGTGCAAGCAGGGACGTCTGAGGTATGCTCATAACTTTTCAGAGAGAGATATAATTATGACCAATGTTCTTCCCCAACATATCTTTTGGTGTCATAGTTGATGAGAGAATATAGATGGGACAGTAAATTTGCTATGGGTATGAGCAAGCAAAGTGAGGGGAAATGTACTGCACTGTGTGATAGGATTTAGGTGATGGAGAAGTTGGTGTATCTAGACTGGCCAGGAGAAAGACTCATTCATTGATTTTGTTTTGCTTTTAATAGAGTGACTGGTGAAATGGTTATTTATATAAGGCTAGGGTAAAGTTGATATGATCACCTCAATTAATCTTCTCTCCTAGACAATTTTATTTATGCTATTTCCAAGAATGCAGTTGAGCACTTTTAGGACATTTTCAAATTTGAAGTAAAAGGGTTTTGATGTGATTCAGAGCATGTTAGATGTTTCAGTGTGTAGCATACAAAAACATGTGTAGTGCCTACTATCCCTTTGGGAAATGATTGAAGTGTTTATTGCAATTTAGCATCTTGGGGTATTAAAAACATTCCTTTTGAATAAAAGGAAGTATTCTGCTTCTAAGCCTTTGTTACAACCAATGAAATGATTTGTCTAGAATAGAGTACTATAGAATAGATTTTTACAGTTTTATTAAAAACACTTGTTACCAAAATTCATGTAAGAACCCACCTCTTGCCAGAGATTACACAAATCTCAAACAGAATAGTATTTATATTTAATTTCATATAGTGGAATATAATTTATTTCAGAGTCAAAGCCTAAAAGTTGCCAAAAGAAAGCTACCGATTTTTAAGGCCACAATTGAAGTTACTGCTCATTATGTTTCATGAGGTCCTTTATTTAAGGATTCAAATGGTGCTAAATTCTTTTTCGACTATAGTTTCAGGGGAAAAAAAATCGTCTAAATAATTTGTGTTTTCTGTTGATAGAGAATGGAACCTGTGACTCCACTTTTGCCTTAACTTCCAGAAAATTAAGAGCCAGGTGAGCTGCCCAAGTGCTAATCCCTATTCAGCCGAGGTGCCTGGAAGCACTGCAGCCACTGATCCTCTAAACCGTAATTCCTAGTCTACTCCTAAGGGTGTCCACTCATGTTATGTTTAGTTTAAATAAAATTACTTTTCTGGTAAAAAGATAAATGTGTATTTACTGCAGAATATTTGGGAAGTATAGAAAAGTATAATATGAAAAAAATCAAAAGTTTCTAATTCAAGGATAACTACTGTTATTACACTATATATTCTAGAATATCTTTTTATATGTGTGTTAGTGACTATATATTTGTTAAATATACTTACTCACAAATATTGCCTTAATTGGGATCATCCTACCTATTGTTTAAAAACCTTTTTATATTAAAAGCATATATCAGTACATCAAAACGCATCTAAACCACTTTCCCAACTCATAAACTATTCTTCTAAAACATACTGTTTCTTGGCTACATAGTATTCCATTGTAATGAGAGATAAAAATTCATTTTAATTTATTTAGTATAGGTAGACATTTATGTTATTTCCATTATTTGTTTATTGTAATTAACTTTGAGTAAACAACCTTATAAATAATACCGTGTTCATCCTAGAAATGGGATTATTGGATGAGAGGGTGTGGATATTTGTATATTTTTAAGGATTTATTTATATCATCTATATCTTTAGCTATATCTACATCTAAATATTGGATCACTTTACTTTCCCTCTAGCTGCTTATGTAAGTAGTATGTTTCCTCATACTATTAATAATTCTCAACGGTGTAAGACTGGTGAATTATATAATATCTTGTTTAAATGTAAAATTCTTTGACTACTTGGTTTAGAGGGAAAGGCCTGTTTTGGGTACCTGTTCATTGTCATTTCTTGCTATGTGTGGCAGTGCCAGCTATTCGACTGATAGATGAATTCCATCAAGTGTATGTGGTAGTTCTAGCAGACACCAGTATTGTGATTTGAATTATGGCAACCTATAGTTTATGGTTTAGTGTTTACTAGTATGTTATTGACAAGCTCTCCTGGATTTTTAGTTTTATGATAAACATTACTCAAATGGAGAAACCCAGTAGCTATTTTCAACTATGACAAATGGAGTGAATGATCTCAAGCGACTTGTGAAATGGTTTGCCTATCTCAGAGGGTGTCTTGAAAAACAGACGAAATAATACATGGGAAAATATTTTATTGTGGAGTTTAATACAAATATAAATTGCTCTGGGTTTGAATTTTATCACTATGGTTGATCTGTGGTGGTTTTCAATGTTGAGTTAGTATGAAGAATGGCATGTTTTGCATGAACAAATTTCTGCCAAGTTGTCTCTTGTCTTTAGCTTGGCATAAATGCACGATTGGTTTCCTGCATTCTGGTGGGTGTGGTTTCAGAGCTCTGTCATTGTATTTTGGCAAGGTTGATGGAGGCCTGCAAACTGACCTAAAGACATTCTTAGAGAACCAGAAGCAGTATTCTTACATCTGAATTCAGAAAACGATGATGCATTCTTACATCATAGTACTAGTGATGAAAAGGTATGAAGATATGTCACCAGTACTAACCAAAATGACACTTTGATCATGAAATAGTTTTAATTAATAATGCAGGCTATGAGTTATCTGCAATATGGCTTACTCATACTCATTCACGTTCATACACAGGAAACAACACAAGTGATATCTTTCACCAAAAGATCAATAAGTATATTGATTTTATTCCATACATATTTTATCTGTGTCTATGTCTAATTTCATTTAGAGTTTACTAGTTATTTGATTTAATATTTTAATAATTGACTTTCAAACAACCTCACAGCATGGCATCATGAGAAAACAAAAGACTTATAATGCCAAGAATCAGTGAATTGTTGTGAGACTATATTTACAATATAGGTAAGGAAGAAAATTAATAGGAATGCCAAGGCCCCTTAAGAGTTATACTAGTCCATCTCTTGGCTTCTTGGTAATATTGAATCTCAGCTATTTAAAATGATTGTTTTCTTCCAGTTAATGCTTTCTGCATAGGAAGTTTCATGTACTTTTTTGAATAAAAAGTATTCCAGTTGCCTTATACACTTCCTTAGATGATTTCAGGATTGTGCTACATAATTATTCAACATTTCAGGCAATGGAATAAAGTTTCCTGAGGTTATCTTAGGCTTACTGGACTAAGTAATTGGTTGGAATTTTTTGTTTTTATGTGAAACATTCTTTGAGCAGCTCCATTGCTATAGGGAGTTTCCTTAAAAGAGAATCTTTTCTGAAGGAGATTTTTGGAGGAATTAAGAAGAATGAGTGTACTTGGTGGCCCAGATGTTAACATCACAGCACCTCATAAAGGAGTCAGTAAGTCTGGCCTTCATCTGTCCACTGACGTCAGTGTGCAGGCGTGAACTGATGGTCATATCTGATATATGACTTTTCAGTTTCACTATGTTTTCTTTCTTCCTTAATTGAACTCTGTTAATAGAGCTACCTGTTAGCTGCTGCTGTCAAACTGAGGAAACTTTTGATAATCGACACTTTTCCTTCTGTATAAATACTCCACATATTCTAGCTTTCTCAGAGCTTTTAAAGAAAGACACTGTTTACTTGCTCTTGGACCTAATAGATTTATATCTTTTTGGTATGGTAAATACTGTAGGATGTAATTAAAATAAGTACTTATAAATTCAGAGGGTAGTACTTTGGTATATTCATATGTTTTGTGTATTTTGGGCATTAGGACAAATGATTTTTCTGTTTAGACTCTGTATATCAAGTTATTGAAGATCTCAGAGTTTTAGTGAGGCAGAGTATAGACTCAAGTTTTAGAAGCTATTTGTGGTCTAACAATTTTATTGGTTAGGAAGATAATCTTAGACTGTTTAGGCCAGCAGATGGCACTCTTACCTTTGTGCTTATATTAAAGACAGGTTTGGACTTGTGGCAACCTTTCTCATAGCTAGATCTCAGAAACTGTTGAGGATTGCATTTCTCTATTTTTATTCAAATAGTTTTATAACAAAGCAAGGAAGTTATTTTTACTGCTCTAGAGGAAAGTGGATGAGTGGACAAAACCATTTCTATAGATAGTCTATTCAATTATTTGTTAGCGCATGAAATAGTTAAGATCCATTTGGAAGAGAAAATGCACTTCCTGCAAATGCAAGTTCTATATTGTATCAGTTCTTTTCTTCCTTTATTTATAACTCAGAATCTTAATCTGATAAATCCAGCTGGATGGACAATAGAATGAGAACAATGTTCCTCTTTTCCTTTGTTTTTTTTTGGGATTTCATAATATCTTAGAGTCATTGAATATTGGTGCTGCAAATTTTGTGATCAACTAGTTGAATATACAAACTTTTAAGTAAGAAAACCATGGCCCACAAAAATTAAACGGTTTGTCCAACCTGAAGGTAGAAACCTCTGCTTTCATTGAGAAACAGAAAATGGGCCTTACTCTCTTCAGAGCAAAGCTGGCACAATAACTTAAACCTGTGTAATTGCATATTCCTCTGCTATTCTCTGATAGCATGGAAGGCAAGGGAACTTCAGCCACTTGACTTACTGGTGGAGACTGATACATTTGCCATGCTTTGTCAGGTTTTGCTTTGCTTCATAAAATTTCTGCATAAAGCAGCTAAGATTCTAGAATTGCCTCTCAGCTGTATCTAAGTGACCAAATTAGGCAAAAAGGTATTGTAGGAACATTTTCCTCTGGTAATTACTAATTTGAAGAGGGCTGTATGTATCTTTAATCAAATTTAATTTAACCATAGAGAGACATCCCCAAACCCTGTTGATGTAAGAAATGTCCCAACCGCTAGAGAATTTTTATGAGTTTATTTGAGCCAAACTGATGACATATGCCAGAGAGCAAGATCTCAAATGCTCCCGAGAATAACAGTTTTGCAATTTCTTTTATGCATTTGAAATTAAGGAGGAAACATAAGATTACATGAAGATGGGAGATAGCAAAGCAGTGGTTGGATTACAGGAAGGTTAACAAGATTACATGCTCTCTTGAGGGTAGTTATCACTTATTTCAAAGTGTGTTAACCTGGATGCACAGAAACAATGAACAGGGCTGGCTTAACACAAAGATAAGTCTTTTACTAAAAAAGTTACATGCCTGGGGCGTGACTACCCACCATGTTCTGCCCATTTAGGAATTTATGATCAGACCACCCTGACAGGTTACTTTCCATAGAACCCCTTTTTTCATCCACAACCCTACAGTTCCCTACATGTTTCAGGTATAAAATGCCAAAGTCCTGAGACAGCTGAGCTTAACTTCATGAGTAGTTAGCTCATTTATGGTGGAGATATTTGTGGAGCCAGTGAACATTTATAAGAGTATAGGATTCACAGAGTAGCAGGGTCTCCAGTTAGCCTAAGGCAAGGGAGGACTGTGCCACAGTACAGGAACTCCAAGATTTTCAGTATGACACTGAGATGTAAAAACCATCTCACTTTTTTGTTCTGTATCAAATTAAATATGGATTGCTATGCTCTCCTGGCCAGTAGAACATCCAAACTTAAGCTGTTTTTTGGAGACAGCCTCTCCCCCTCCACCGTACTCAGAACAAGAGAGCCAAGGGCCTGACTTGAACCAGGAAAACTCGTCAGGGGTGCTCTGTTCTGTGTCTTGGTTGGTAGTTGCTGAGTGTTTGCTTGTTTAAGCTTGTGTGGCCCGTTTGAAGGTGGTTTGCCATTACCATTCACTCTCTCCATGGGACAGGACTTGTGCAGTGCTCAGCAGCTTGACAGTCACACAGAAGCTCTCCTACTTCTTAGGTGCTGTGAAGACCAATGTGCAGATGCCTTCTACTTCTGGCCTCCCACTTCCAATGGAGGCCATCATCCCCAGTTGCCAGCCCATGGAAATCCAGCTCTCTTCAAGGACTGATGGGGCAAAAACCTCCAAGCCCTTCACCTCTGAGATCACATAGCTTAATCTACCTCAATGGGTCTGAAACCAAAACTGGTTACTTTCTCCGAGGGAAGTCAGAATACAAAGGCATGTCTGGGAGAACAGAATTTTTTTTTTTAAATTTAAATTCTTGTGGCCAAAGTGTTTTCAGCAAGAAGGATAAGAGAAATTTTAGTTTCTCAACAATACAGACCATTTCATAAGGCTACACTTTATTCTGGCCATAAATTTTTAGGATGAGTGTCAGTATCTAAGGAGGTGAAAGGAAAATGCAGATTCACAGAAGCTGCTGCTTCTAGTTGTTTACACTAACCAGGTCCCTGAGTACCCACTGGGTGAAAAATGGGTTGAGTTTAAGTGGAATAACTGTTAGAGTATTAAGATTGAAGTGAAGGGAGTGGAGGGGAAGATTATTTCTTCCCCCAGAGGAGTGGGCCTCTTCTGCTATGCAGCTGAAAAGGATTACTGCTACTTGCTGTTCTATTGCCCAACTTGATTGCTTCCTATAAAATAGAATTCACCCTTACTGCCTACTTATTCTTCAGGGCTCCTTGAGAATTCTCTGGGTTAATTCATGCTAAGTGCTTTATTCTAATCAATAATAATACTAATAAGGGCTATTAAGACATTATCGAGACCAGCCGTCCCCAATTTTTTTGGCACCAGGCACTGATGCTCCTATGATAATGTAATGCCTCATGATCTGAGGTGGTGGTACTAGCCCTAAGGAGAGGCTGCAAATACAGATAAAACTTTGTTCACTAGCTCACCTGCTGTGCGACCCAGTTCCTAACAGGCCATGGACTGGTACTGGTCCACAGCTCAGGGGTTGGGGACCCCCTCATCTAGACCACTGAATTCAATTCCCCTCCCATTTTTTTTTTTTTTTTAGTTGTTTTTGATGTTCTAGACTAGGATCTGAGATTAATGTAAACTCCTAGAAAACTTTCCAGAGAGGCAGAGGAAAAAAATTATTTCTGCTGTGGTCAACTGCCTCCCCAAATGTTGAAATGACAGCTGAATTTTGGGGGCAGGATTCATGTTTTACATTTGTCCTGATGGCTGCATTCAGGTGTGTTGGGGTGGGTTCATACCAGCTGGTGAGAGCTGATTATGTATTTCTCTTCCCAATACTGTGTTGGGGCATCATGATAGTAGCTTGAAATTAGGCACAGTGGGTGTTTATAAGGAGGGGTGAAGACAACAAGTAATAGCTGATTGATAAACATTTATAAGTACATCACTGTCTAAAAATCATACTTGAACCAGTTTACTAAATAATTTATTTTAAAAAAATGATTGAAAAGACCTAGATTTTTTCATTTCAACCTCATATAAAAAGTCTTCAGAGAGTTTGGGTGATTCATAATGAGAAGACTTCATTCTCTCCCCTTTGGCATATATTGATGGTAATAATTTTAAAATGCCACCACTACATTTGTTTAATAAAAGTTAATTGCCTGTGTGCCAATGATAACGTATCTTTAGAATGCCACAGTTTTGCTCTCTATAAAGAAAAATACAAGAAAGCAAGCAAGAAAATCTTTTGAATCAGTGTTTTAAAAAGGTGTATGGAGAGATAATGAGTACCATCAGGATTCTATTACAGCTAATCTCTATTTTTAGGAAGAGCTTTTTGTATCTTCATGCTCATTGTTCCCCGCCCCCCCAGCTCTGTCAGAATAACAGAAGTAAACTGAAATTACTTTGACAATTATCATAAATTTTAAGGAATAGTGTGCTAAGCCTTAGGGGTGCAAGTGGATTAAATGGGATAATGGCTGCAAACTATTGTGCTATTGAAAAAAATTCCTCTCTTCTCATAAACACAACCACGTCCATAAACAAACAAACAAAATTCTGTGCCTGACTCAGTAATGTTGTATCAGCATCAAGTAATTCTTTATTCTCATTAGAACCAAGATGAAGGCCAAAGAAATGGTTTTCTGTATATTGCTCTCACATTTCATAGTAGGATTGCTACACAACATGTATTTTTAGTTGAGGATTCTGTTAAGTATCCAAGAAGCTCAGATATCACATATTATTGTTTGAAAAGAAAAAAAAAAAAGAGCTCCATTGGAAGTTAAGTAAAAGAGTAAGAGGCCTTCCCTAAGATGTGGAACCCTGCATCACTGCTGATGTGGTCGTCTCTGCGGTTGCTGATGTTCACGCTTCAAGGGCTATTAGCTACACAGCCACGGATCTACCAAGCAATGCCTCTGAGACCCTCAAGAAGTCATGCACATGGCATTCTACTTTATGAAGCATCTCATATTGGCTTTATTCAAATATCTCAGGGTCTAGTGTTAACCACAGATGCACTAGTTTTCAATTCAGAGCCTTGAGCTTTAGTTCAGATGGGGAGGTGAGGCCTGCAGGAGCTCTCTAAAGGTGCACCTCTGTACATGTGGCTGGATCTCCTCCTCCACTCCTCCAGGGAAGGGGTCTGGTTAGAGTACCAGAAACTCATCATAAAGCTTATATTTCATAAAGACTATATAAAGCTTATGTAGTCTCTTCTTAGGTCTTCTAGCCCTAAAATGGTTAGCCAGATGTTACCCCCTATTTCTTATATCTTATGAGGAGTGAAATTGTGGTTGTTTGAGGATGAGAGACATGTGAGTGTCAGGATTTTGCTGTGAACCTGAGCATGTCAGATCTTAAGTTCATGGACTTAAGCACACATTCCTAAAGTCAACGTAACCCTCAAATCTACTCTTAGTAGTCCAACATAATATAAGCAAAATGCTCAGAATTTTTGACCCACTATAAGAACAATGCTCTGGATTTCTGATATATGGCCATTTATAAGTTAAGATATTCAATTCAGTCATTATATTTTCATGCATTGGAGTTTGTTTATGAAGGCAATTATTAATCAGGCATTTCCTGAGACCAAACATATGTATATGAAATGAATCAAGAACATTTAAAACAAGGAAACTATAAATAATAATACCTAACATTCACTGTCTACTTTTTCTGTGCCAAGAACCGTGACAAGGGCTTCTAAAGGATTATTCATTGAGAAATCTAAGATCACACAACTTGTAAGTTTTAGAGCTAGGATATGAGTACAACTGGTCTAAATCTGTGGACTTAACCTTCTGCAATACAGCTATCACATCACACAAAATGATGTACATGGGCAATAAAGAGACAGCTGCAGAGTCATCCAAGGAGGGAACACTTCTTGCAAGACATAAACTTGGTGCCAATTTTTGACATATGTTACTGTGACTTAACGCCATGGGATGTATCAACAACTTAAAGTACATAGATTTACAAATTTGAAAATCATTTAAAATTTTGTAAGGAGCAAATGCCACATGTACTAGTTCAAATTTACAGGCACAAGTAATTTGTCACTATTTTCCATCTCTTGATCTCTCTAATCCATCAACACACCACTGCCAGAATTTTTGTGAACTGCTCTTTCACCTCAAATTACCATCACCTTCCCAAGCTTTGGTTCACGAATTAATATTATCACTTTTGCAGCTGGTCAACAGAATACTTTCATGATCTTAGCCTTTATCATGTGTTTGGCTTATTGTAGGTTATTATAGAGATCGGTTGAATGAGTTCTAATGAAATATTGTCTGATTTTTGTCTTCCTTAAATCCACATTACTTTTGTTAATCAAACTTTTTTATTCCAAACTCCCTCTGCTCCTGCCTTGCAAAGAAGAAATATACATAACATTAAGCTCTTAATAAGAATGAGAAGGGTAAGAGGCATTACTTTCCAAGGACTTGGGGTGAATGCAATTCTAAGGCAGGAGGCCAAACCCTCTTGAAAGATAAAAAGTTTAATTTAGCTAGAAGGGTGTCCTGATTCTCATTTGTGTTTAAGTGGTGTGTGTTGGAAGGTTGTTCTATCAATGGCTGCCAGATAGACTCTGTTGATGATTTGACTCTGAAGGTATTCAAAGGAGTGCCTGTAGAGTGGTTAGGAATTAGCTAATTGCTTCTTTAGACTAGACTAATACACTTTTTTTTGGACTACACTCATGCCTTTCCCAAAGGGACATTGTCACATAATGTTTGCACAAGTGCTTCCTATTTGTAAATTTGCCAGAACTGTGTTCTGTGTGATTTTGCTTACATACCCAAATCTCCCTGCATTGCCAGCACTCCGACATCATTAATGACCTCACTATTGCCGTTTTGATAAAACGTTTACATCATTGCTTCTCTTATATCTTGTTCTTGACGCATATCGAATGTCTGTACTACATTTCCCCACATCCTTCATTTACCACATATTTGTTTGATGGGGTGTTATTTTAAGTTATTAGTGTTCTGTACTTTTAATTCCCATTTGGCTAGAACTCAAATATTTGGTTCGCCAGGTCTTGAGCCTTGCACCTTGGCGATTTTTCTGCTAAAGGCACAGTAATGAGGAATATTGCCTATTTAGAGGTCTCATGTAGTTTATCTCCCTGCCTCACTGTTCTTTGGGAAGAGTTACTTTTCTTTGTGCTTCTATAAGACAAAGACAGCCAGTTTGACTTGAAAGGTATCTGCAACTGCTGTCCTTTCTTATACTATTTCTAGCTAATTTCATTTCCACAGTAGTTCTCTTCTATGGATTCTGAGTTGCCTGTTCTCTGGGATTGGTTATTTTTCTAATAGAAGTAGCTTCTGCCTCAGATCATTGTCATTTCATGGTCTCCTGGGGCCTGATATTGACTTTCTTATCTGTTTAGATTCCTGAATGATAGCTTTATTATTTTGACCTCTGGGCTGTATGCTCCTTAACTTTGGTCTTACTGAACTTCCTGTTTTATGCTGGTATAGCTCATCTATATCTAATCTATCTCAGAAATTCCTGCAAGAATGTTGGTCTGAGACTAGTAAAAGGGGCTTTTGTCCTTTTTGCTTCACTCATCTGTTAGCTCTTCCTTTTGTTCTGTTTGCCATGATCTTTCTTTGTTAAGTAGCCAGCATAAACAACATTAACTAGCTTTTTCTAATGTTTAATATTCACTTTGAACATTTAAAGGAGTATGTACTATGCAGCTGTATCCACTACCATATCCACTTCTTGCTTACCTTCTAAACCGCCCCATTTCCAGCATTATGGGTGCATCCTAATTACTATGCAGTCATACTCAAATCACCTGGGGTGCTTTTAAAAAATAAAGATGATCCAGCCTCACCCCAGACATATTGAATCAGTCTCTAGGGTATGGGAACTGGATGTTTTTAAAATACTTCCCAAGTGATTCTAAAGTGTGGTTATAATCGAGAACCATAGCCTCAGCCAATCAGTATGCTATGATATTTCTTCTGGTGGCTGTTATTTGTTCACTTTTTAAGGCAAGGATGCATATTTACACTTATGGGCAAAGTGAAGGGGGAAATATGCAGCCCAATGGCTGCTGGCTGTCATCTCATGACCAGCCTTAGGATGAAGTTGATGCTTTGGACAGTAAAGCAGAGAAAGTGATCTCCGATGACTTCTTTGAGCCATTGAATTAATTAACTCTGGAACTTGCCCTACCTGTGGACTTCCTATTATGTGAGAAGATAGACTTCTGAGTCAAGGAAACTGGGATTGGAGAGATTAAATGACTCATAGAAGACACTCAAACCCAAGTTTTAAGTGTTTAGTGTTCTTTCTGTGCACCTGTGAAAATACCTCTGAAGAAATTGGCGAGTACAAAAGGCATGAGAAAACAGTGCCTGCTCCCAAGAAAGTCACAGTCTCTTCCAGCGAGATAAAACACAGTTGTTGGAAACCTTATCAAACAATCCTTGTAACAAACTGACAGCATGTTAGAATTTACAAAGGATTTTGACATTTGTTATCTCTTTTTATCCTCTCAAGAAACTCTTAGGTAGGATTTTTTATACTAACTTTACAACTGAGGAGATTGAGTCTTAGAGAGGATTTTCTATTTGCCCAAATTGATCGGTTTGGTAGCTGAGCTAGGAGCTGAACCCAGATCTTCAGACTCCAAATCCAGTGTCCTTTTTGCTATCTCTCTAGCTGTGAATGGTCTTTATATTTTGGAATTCCATTATGTCTTTGTTACCTGAATATAGAGACACAGGATTCAAGAGCAACAGTGACTTGTCACACACGCCAACCTAATCTATATGGAGAGTTGTGGATTTTTGTTCTTATATATGAAGGATGGATGAAGTTCATGGAGATTGTTGAGCTCAAGGGGGGAATGTTTTGTTTTGGAAGATTAGAGTCTAAGTTTTCTGGGGAGGATTTAATCTGAGTTAAATTGTTCAAGATTACCATCTATGGGAATTGGGTTCAATTGTGGGAGCAGGAGGCGCACTTCTATTTTATTCCTATATTCATTTTATTGCCTGATCTCATGTACTTTTATTGCATCTTTTTCTGGATACAATGGCCACATTCTTGATATACACAAATTTGCAGAAAGTCCTGTTATTTGTGTTCTGGAGCTTTTTACTTTCCCCACCCAGTCCAACAAACTCAAGGTAAACCAATAGCTGTTATCTATAAACTGCTTCTATGACAAGTTTTCCCTTAACTCCCATGGGATGAGAAGAACAGTCTAGCAGTCTTCCCCTTGTACTGCTCATAATTCTGAGAAGATGTGGGGAAGATAGTAAACCAATTAAATAGTGCAGCTGTACAAACATTTCAACTATAATCTATAAAGTTCAGATCGTGAATTTTCATTGTCTTCTTTCCCCATATGGAATCTCATTGTTTCTTTCAATTATATTTTAAAAAATGTGTTTATGTAAGATGGAATGTTCTTTAGCTAGTTAAAGTAAATTTAAGCTACAGTTGGAATGTTGAAATGAAATTTTTAAAGGGAAGACATTTTTGGGAGAAAATTTATTTAGAATAAATAATAGTCTTTGAGAATGGAAATAATTGAATTTCTGAGTCTAGCTTAGACTATGTCAGCATAAGATTCACTTTTGATGTTTCTCAGCAGTTCCTTAATGAACCAATTCTTGGGATAGGTGCTTAGTTTAGTAATCCAAGACACTGCTAAAAGTATAATCATTGCAATGAATATTTATGAGCACCTACTCTAAAACAGAGCCTGTTTCAAGCACTTTACATGAGTTATGCCATTTAATCTTCAAAAGGACCTGATCATGTGTTTATAGTTTCAATCCCCATTTTGCAGATAAAGAAACAAAGGTATAGAGAGATGAATAAATTGCTTTGTCTTATAGCAAGACAAAGTTTAAACCCAGACATTTTGACTATAGATTCATACTTTGAACCATGATACTTTATTACCTTCCTTCTACAGGAAACAACTCATTTAATTGGTTTTCCTTTAAATGACCTTTTTCTTCCTAGAACTGCAAACTGGTTGGCTATCTAACTGGTTAACCAGTTTTCAGGTGACAAAGACACAATTTTCCCTATTTCATTACTGAAAGGCAGACTATGAAAAATTATTTCCTGGAAGCAATTAGAGGGAGGAAAATAAATTTTGCAGCTCTATTTTAAACATGTGGACAAAATTACCTTTTTTTTTTTTTTTTTACTTTTTGATTGTTGAGACACTTTTACTTTGCATGTAATAAAAAATAGAACCATGTGTTGAACATTCCATATTCCATACTTTTGATGTTCCTACATCCTCCTAGAAAATAATTCATTGAGTCTCAAGGACAAATTTATTCTTTTTTTCCAAAAGAATGAATTCATACTTGTAACTCTCTAGGAAGTGACAAATTTTCAAATGAAGTGTTCCAATTGGTTGCTCCTTGTTCACATGCTCTGCTGTTTTAAGAATGTGGCTTTGCTTCTTTTTAGAAGACAAGTAGTAGATTAGTGGTGACTAATGATTCGAGTAAATATCCCTTAGTTCTTGATATTTCTTTGTATATGCCTAAATTTCCCAAAACATGTTTTAGGTACTTTAGGGAGGAAGGCACAGAAGATAAATGGCTTTTCAAAGCTTATGCATTCGTGAGCCAGAGGTGGAGTCACTGTCTTAAACTATAACACTTTCAGCTAAATTTCTCTCCCTCTCTCATATTAATTGCAATTTAGTCATTGCAGATACCAGTCAAGCAAGAAAGAGTGCTTCGAAGTGTTCCATCTCTTTAAGGGTTTGTCATTTATATATATATTTGAACATGTACCAAATATAAGACCTGCTACATTTAGAGGACTCCACTCTGGCTTCTGATGGACTCTGTCGATCACTACTAAACAGGAATGATAAAGCTTTAAGAAGCTGAGACACTTCAGCAAGACAGAAAAGAATGCTTGGCAAACAGGGATGCTAATTAGCTAACTTGCCCCTCCTTGCCCCTTTGTTAAGGTTTATTTCCAGCGAGCTGTTATTTCTCCATATACACAAAATTTGCAGAAATTCCTGTTATCTGTGTTCTGCTACAAGAACAAGCAACACCATTATGCTACAAGAAACACCATTATGAAATCTGATACTACATTTGCAGTGAGAATGTCAAGGATGCTGCCTACCATGGGGCTCAGTGATCCATTGAGAAAGCCTCCTGTGAGAAGTTCCATTTAGCTCTCAGTGCTAAGAAAAGTGCTGCTTTCTCTGAGGAACCTTAGCATCTTTATTTCTCTTTTTTTAACAACAAAAATCAGCCTTAATTTTCTTTTCCCTTTGACTTACCTTAGAGAAAAAAATGAATTATGTGGACACTTATGATCTGAATACTTGCTTTACTCCCTCTCAACACATGCCTTAAATTTCTCCTGGAATAAATTGATTGTTTACTATTTTACTATATGTTTTTTTGTTGTATGTTGCTTAAAATTCTTTGTAAGATTTAGTTGGGGCATAAAATATCTAGAAATTGAATTTGTTGTGAGAACAACTGGGAGAGGAATGGGTTTTGTTCTTTATGGTGTTCTTTTGATAAAAGAAATTCTTTTCTTTTAAGGAGGAAAAAAATTTTATTCTACCTTCTGAGGTTGAATAAGTGGAGACATACAAATTAAACTGACAAGAGATTACCAAGAGAAAAGATATTTTTCTCTTGCTACAGGAGTATTCACGGAAAAGTGTGACTTAAGGAGGCAGTGAGAGTTTGGGGTATATGTACCATCTTAATGGAGTAGAGAGAAGGGCACGTGGGAAAACAAATGCCTTTTAGCAAAGATAAATGGGCCCTAAGAGAATAGATGAGAGATAGGATAGCTTCGTGACAACATCTGTTTAATTTCTTATCCTGGTGCCAACTTCTTGTCCTCTGTAATAGGAGCCAATCTTCCCCTGGTTACAAAATTCCCAGGGAGGGGATTTATGATAGATGAATTCTTTTGGGAGGTTTTGCTATTAGACTGATAAGGAAAGTTCAGAAAAAACAAAAAATAAAAACAAAAATCCCTTCACAGTGGTATATTCTGGATCCTTTCCCTTCCAAAGAACACTGTTCTCAGGAAAGGAAGTTAAGCTGGGTAGACTATTTGATACTTGCCGACGTAAGAAACGTCCAAACCTGTAAAAAATTTTTATAACATTTTATTTGAGCCAAAGTGATAACAGTTGCCGAGAAGCAAGAGCTCAAATGCTTCAGAGAATGACTGTTTGGGATTGAATTACAGGATAGTTAACAAAATTATGTGCTTTCTTGAGAGTGGTTAAGCTTATTTCAAAGGTGTGTTAACCTAGATGCACAAGAACAATGGACAGGGATTGCTTAAGGCAAAGGTAAACCTTTTACTAAAAAGGTTATATGCCTGGGGCGTTACTACCCACCATGACCTGCCCAGTTAGAAATTTATGGTTAGATCTCCTCGTAGATCTCCTCATGAGGTTACTTTCAATAAACCCCCCTTTTTTTGTCCAATGCTGCAAACTTTGTGGATTAGAGTGGGCTCCAGGAATGTATTTTCCAGGTTTTAATGAAATCTGATAGATCAACACCTCCTTCTCTTAGCTGCTAATGGTGTTGTAGCTTCTGATAAAATTTCCAGAGGGCCTATGATATTATTTCTTCAAGCTCTTTCTATACTCTAACTCACCACACAAACCTTCAAGATTAAGATAATTCCTGACATCTCATTTCCTATTTCCCAGTTGTAAAAGTATTCTCCTTTTTTGCTTCAAATGACACTACTTAGGATTTCTCACATTAGGGCGGAGCAGCCCTTTTTATTGGAAAGAATCCTTTCTTCTGCACTTTTACTTTTCCTTAGATTTGTTTTGTTTTTGGTCTAATTAGGCTCACAGGCTCCAATTATTTCTGCCAAGATTAAAGAGTTAAGTACTAACATAGACAGAAGTTAATTCAGGTACATAGCATTTGTTCAACAAACATACATAATATCTTATAAAAGTGTGTTGTGAGTGTTAAGTTCAAAGTACATTCCTACTCTATCTACTTCTTTGTGTCACAACTGTTAACCTGATTTTTTTTAAACCAAATTCTCATTTGTACCTTAAAAACTCAATTTATCACTTTGCTGCCTTTCTTGCATCCCTACTACCAATCCATTTGTCCTGAGTGTGGACAGTGTGATCTTTCAAAGGTAAAAGAGATCATTAAAAGTCAAAACCTTTGATGGTTATGCCCTGCTTTTAGAATAAAACCCTAACTTCTGAACATGGCCCACAAAACCCAGCAAGACTTTAGCTCCGTATCTCATTTTGGACCTCTATTCTTTTCATCTCCTGAGCTTTTACTCTCCACCTACACTGGCTGCCCTTCTCTTCCTGTGAGTCACGAAGCTCATTCTTGCCTAGGGTCTTTGAACAGGGTGTTTCCCTTGTCTGGGCTGTCTTCGTCCAGCTTTTTTTAGGACTAGTTCTCATCATTTATCACCTTCCCAGGGAAGCGCTCTCTGACTACTTTCCTTTAAAGTCACTGCCCTATCCATTTTCTCTCACATTACCTTGTTTTATTTTCTTTATATAACAGTCACTCTATGAAATTATTTGTTTACTTGTTTATTATCCATCTCTGCCACAGAATGTAAACTCAGTAAGACTAACACACTGTTTACTTATTCACTGCTGTGACCTTATTAACTTCCCTATAGGCACTCATTGACATTAGTTGAGTGAATCAAGTCAAATAGAAAAAAAAAAAAAATTATACTACTTTCTAAATAGTTATGGAATGATGTTTTCCAATGAAACAGTAAATTAATGGAGCAGATGAGGAAAATTGGTTTTGAATTTATTTTATAAGAGTATTATAAAAACAATTTTCTTCAAATGCTTGGGCAGATGTTCATATTGTATAATTTTAAAATTTTTGAAGTAATTATAAACTTTCAGAAAAGTTGAAATATAGTACCAGAATTTTTTTTTGAATCATTTGATAATATGTTGTTCACTCCTTAATACTTTGCGTGCGTTTCATACTAACGAGGATGTTCTCCTACATAACCAAATTGAACTACCAAATCAAGAAATTTACATTGATACATTACTATGGTATAATCTTCAGAATCCATTGACGTTTCATTAATTGTTCCAATAATGCCACTTATAGCAAAAGGATCCAATATAATCACTTGTTCACTTTTGAAAATAAAAGGTCAATTATTTTGAAGAATGTTCCTTAATTTGGGTTGTCTGAGATTTCCTCAAGATTAGACTCAATCTTTGGCAGGAGCATGCCAGAAGTGATGCTGAGTTCTTCTCATTGCATCTTGTCATGTGGCATATAATTTTGGTTTGTCTCATTGTTGTTGTGTTTGTTTTTTTGATTAAGGTGATGTCTGTCAGACTTTTCCACTGTAAAGTTTCTTCTGTTTTCTCTTTGTAATAAGTAAATATTCTGTGGGGAGATACTTTAAGACAATATAAAAAATCTCTTTCCTCATCAAACAATCAATTTATCCATTTATTTAAATGTATTCATTTCCTATTTCGTTCAATGGGTTACGCTCCATTATCTTTATTTGATATGATGCTCAAATTGTCCTTAATTAACCAGTAGAAGTTTGTTTAAGCTGTTTTTGTGTCCTTTTGACATATCTCCTTCATTCTTTGTGTACATCCTTGCTCTCAGGCATAACAAGATCTTCCAGGCTTATCTTGTATATTTCCTGCTTCACTTCTGTCTATAGTCAGCCATTTCTCAAGGAGCCTTAATTTCATTTAGTGGAGAATGGTAATTTGAAGCCAAAATTTGGACACCAGGTGTGCTAATTATTATCGGGCGTCATTGCCTACAGGCTTACTTAGTGAACAAAGATCTAGGGAATAAAAAATATTTAATATACATATTTATATCTATATTTCTATACATAGGTATATCTGAATGTATTGAGCTGTCTAAAAAAAAACTCTATAAATTCACACAATTCCTCCAATTTCAGTCTTTCCTAACCATATCCAATCTGCCCCATTGGATGAATTTACATGTAATGATTTTATCAGCCTAACTGAACCCCAAGTCTAGTATGAGCTTTTATTGCAAACAAACAAAAAAATCCCATCCATAATGAGTATAATATCTATTATCTGAGAAACACTATGGGTGGATGGGCTATTTTGGGAAAAATACTGAGAAATGTACTCTAAATATTAAATGAAGGTATAACAAGTTTTCACAACTATCATACTCTATTCGTTAAAATTCATAGAAATGTAACACCTTTTCCCCATCGACTTCATCTGGATTAAGGGAATTACTGCTTATATTTTTGCTGCCTTTTTACCTAAGATGTTTCTTGATGCTCTTAAAATTTGTACTACATTGCTTATTTCATGTATATGTATTTATTTATCATATTATATATTTACATGACATATGCCATAGTTGTATAAAAATAGGATCAATTTATGATCTGAGAGTAGATGTTTAGCAATTTCAGTGTTCCTCGTGTTAATGTTAGAAACATCAAACATATAGAGAATTTTTATGAGTTTGAGTCAAACAGAGGATATGCCTGGAAGCAAGATCTTAACAGATTGAGAAAAATGCATCTGAGAATAAGTTTGCAGTTTCTTTTATGAATTTGAGATTAAGGAGGGAATGTAAGGAAGATAGGAGAAAGCAAGATGGAGATCGGATTATAGTAGTTAAGGTTATGGGCTCTTTTGTATGCTTTAGAAGGTAGGGTCTGAAAGGGGGTATTTCAAAGGTGTGTTAACCTAGATGCACAGAAATAGTGGACAGGGCTGGCTTAAGCTTTTTACTAAAGAAGTTATATGCCTGGAGTGTGACTACCTACCATCATCTGCCCACTTAGGAATTTATGATCAGATCATCCTGTGAGGTTACTTTCCGTAGAACCCTTTTTTCTTCCACACTCAATAGAAATCAGTGCCAAATCATCTGACCACCAGTAAATGCTGAGCAGGTGAGAGGGAGGACAGTAAGTATTTGGGCAGTCAGAAGTAAGGACTCAGAAAAATGAGAATATCAGTTCTTCTGGATAACTGGGTAACAATTCCAAATATAACTTTAGTGTTGTCATAAACCTATGTGAATGTGAATTGGCCATTAAAATATTAAATGTCACTTTTATGTCAGTAAAAATGGGAACATATGGTAATTAGGAGGAAAAAAGGACCAGTATTGGGACTAGCAAAGCTGGTACAGGGA
>NW_006436288.1:5701308-5726066 GCF_000325575.1 Pteropus alecto
TCCCCTGATGGGAGGATAGTTCACTTGTTGAAGGCGAAGTGAAAACAAAATACCTTGCAATTAAATGCCTGTTCTGAACTTTAGCCTCGAGTGAGATTCCTGGTTGGTCTTTTGAAATGATTAAGGTCAGTAATTTAAAATGAAAACATTTTATCTGTTGTCAATAATACACTCTTTTTTGAGAGCCAGATCTAAATGCTCACCCTTTTCTGGTCTTATTTTCTGGTCTATCTCAGAAATACCTACAACGGAGTTGCTTTTCTTGCTCCAGCAGGAAAGAAAGCTAATGGGGAAAAAATACTTGCACTGAAGTAAGTTTTCACTTAATTTTCAATCTCATTTTAAAGAAAGAAGCAAAAAGATTTCTATAAAAAAGCCACATAAAATATCTTAAGGATACTGAATGGTTTAATTAAGATTTACTGTTATTTCATTTTAATGATTTCAATTGTGATATAGATCATTAATTTTCTTTTTTTTTTATTACAGTCAAATTGCTTTATAAAGTGATGCTATTAAATCAGTGTTCTATAACATAAAAAGGAAATTAGTTTATTCTAGCTTTTGGTGTTTGTGAAAAGATTAATTTTGGTAAAACTGTTCTTTTACTTAACAGTACTATGGCTTTAAAAAATACAGAAACCTAGTGGGAACAAATTCATCTTGTCTGTAAGCTTAATTTTATTATGAAAAAAAAGAAGATTCGGTTCAAATTCTTTGCCTTTTTAAGTTTTCTTTGTGTGTGTGTGTGTGTATGTGTGTATGTGGTTCAAATGCTGTTATAAATACTGTAAATGGCCATTATGTAGAATTCAGAAAAAATTTCCCCTTGATCTATGAAGATATAGCAAAGGTAAAGTTTTAAAGTTGTTAAGGAGCCAGTAACTGCATTGATTCCTCTTTGCCACTAGATGTCTCTGTATAGATTCTCTTTCTACCTGAGAGGCTTCTTTATAAAGATACCAGCAAAACAGGGAGATGTCTGGTACTCCCATGGCGTTTTTCCCTGCTCTAATTTAGTGGCCTGGTACTGACCAGATGCTTTCCCTCCTTTCTGGAAGATTAATTCTAGAGGACTGGATAGGACTTGAACTAAACAAAAGGAGACCAAAATTAGGCGTTAGGCATTTGTCCAAATATGTACTTTATTAACTAGTCATTCTAGAAAATGTGAGAATTCCTGCAGATACAATTTAGATTTACAGACAAATTTCAATTAAAAATGATAAAATGAGGAGGGGCTTGGGTTTGAACTGGAAATCAAAAGGACAGATAATTTAAAATTATGTTGAGTAATGAAATATCGATTTATGTTTTGAATGTGGTGTCTGGGACAATGAAATTTCAGTAATAGACATACAGATAATATTCTCCAAGGAAACTTGGAATTGTTGAGATTTCTTATATAGCTTCTTATCTCATAACTCTTCTCTATTTTCTGTACTTGACTAAGGTTAACCATGTCAGCAGTCAGAACAATGTCACGTGATAGCTAAACCTGAGCTCATTTCATCTTACGTTTGTTTAATTTTTAGTTCTTAGTATACCTGCAAAAGTATACTGTAATCTTAAAACACTGAATGATTTGATTCAAAATGTCTCCTGTTCAGTTTTATGTTGTATAGTCATAAGAGTGGATTGGAATAATAATAAAATTCCTTGTTATACTCTGTGTTTTGAAATTATCAGAATGTTTCAATACATTTTTAATAACAGTTGATAATCTATTTAAAACCTGAATTTGAGTAAAATCTTTTTGGAAAATAATTATTTATTAAACCAATGGATTATTTCAACAAGATTAGATCCTGCATTAAAATACTCTAAGTATACATTTATCAGTTGAATATATTTTAACCAATTTTGTGCTTAAATAATCTTTTATAGTGTTGGTTTACATTTAATGACATGTTACCTATTATAACTCAATATAGAAATATATAGAGAATAAAAAAATTAAGAAGTACCAAATAACCAAATTTAAAAAAAATTTAAATAAAGCATCTATATTTTGGGGGTTGTTTTTATGCAAACTTTCTTCTCAGTGTTGAATAAAAAGACACAAGTGGATACTAGTCTTCTATTTCCCTTCTAATTTCCCTTTGTGACCTTCGAGAAATGATCTTTGAGACATCATTACTTTGAGAAAGTGATCTTTGAGAAATGATATTTGGGCAAGCTGGGAGAATGAGAAGACTGCAGAAAGGCAATTGGTAGGTGGTTCCTGAAAAATAGGAAGAAAATTTTTATAACCCAAAAGCTAGAGAATTTGATAATCCTGGGCCAAAAGCTAGAGAAATTGATAGTCTTGAAAATATCATTGAATGAAGTTTATAAACCATTTAGAGAATGAAAAAGTGATTATTATAAATAAGCATGTGGAATCAAAAAGTCAAATAAAAGTTGGGGAGGATGCCGAGAAAACAGAGCCCCTGTATACTGCTGGTAGGGATATAAAGTGTTACAGTCAGTTTGGAAGAGAATCTGTCAATTCCTCAAGTGATTAAACATAGAGTTACTATATGACTCAACAAATGGTTATGTGCCTAAGAGAAATAAAAACATATGTCCACACAAAAGCTTATACCTGAGTGTTAAAGCAACATTATTCATAAGACCCCAAATGTGGAAACAACCCAATATCCATCAATCAAATAGATGAAATATGATATAGCCATACAATGGAATATTGTTTGACCATAAAAAGGAATGAAGTACTGATATATGATACAATATGGATAAACCTCAAAAACATTATGTTAAGTGAAAGAAGCCAGTCACAAAGACTACAAATCCATATAGACAGAAAGTGGATTAGTGGTTGCTTAGGGCTGGAGGAGATAGCCAGAGTGATATTTAAAGAGGACAGGGTTTTTTTTTTTTTGAGGCGATTAAAATATTTTAAATGGATTGTGGTTATGTTTCCCCAACTCTGACTATAGTAACACCATTGAATTATACACCTTAAATGAGTGAATTGTATGTTATGTGAATTATATCTCAATAAAGCTGTTAAAAAAAGAGAAGAGAAAGAAGTAAAATATTGATATATACTACAACATGGACAACCCCTAAAAACATATGCTGAGTGGAAGAAGCCAGTCCCTCAGGGGAGCCCAAAGGTAGGGCTTCCAATCAGGTATTTATTATTCTCCCAGCCAGTTGCAGTCTGCCAATCAGAGATCATTTCTACCATAAGCAAACTTGCCTAGTAAAATATGTAACATGCCAGCTCTTATTGGGTTACCAAGGGAACAGAGCTGGAAAGTTAACTAAAGGTCAAATTCTCATGTATAAGGTAAAAAGATATTGCTACCTTTTTGCCTTCAGACATACTCTGAACTGTGTATACTAATGTATTACCTATTCAGATTCTGTTCATCTTGACTTATATGATTTCCATCTTATTCTTGGAATAATCGGGACTACTCACACCAAAAAGATTACATTTGTTGTTTGTCATCATTATTGTTTTTTCTCTCCATCAGCTGTGCCCACCATCTTCTTTCTGTGAACTGGAAAACCAGTTGTGAGCATACATGATAACCAGTGATAAAGAGTTAACAAGGTGGGACATGATAGTCATTGCCAGAGCATAGATTTTTTCCATTAGTATCAGAGAGAGCTCCTTCTATGTAACTGGAATGAATGAAGGTTGATATATCTGAACAAAGGTGCCCTGGGATGCAAAGTTTCAAAATCCTGTCACTATTTGGACATACCCAATATAGCTCACTTGCTTTTTGTGCAACTGCCTTATGTACACATATTGCTCCTTTTACCCTCTCACATGAAGTCATATCCTAAACATATTTTCTTTGAGTGGTTTTCTTCTGTGAAATGAAACAAAGGTGCAATATATGATGTAGCTGAAACCAACTATCCAGTCAAGATTTAACTAATAGCCAATTAGTGATTTATTTGCAAGTTAGCACCTTTTGGGAATGGAGTATTGGTCTAAAGCCTGTTTAATTAATGTTCATTGTTTTCGTTAAGGGGTAGTAGCAATTCAAGTGTATCTTGTAGAGCCTAGCAAAATGATAAATTATGCTTAGGTTTGTTATTCTTTTGATTTACAATGTTTTTTTTTTTTTTTTTTTTTTTGGAAAATAAAAAGTTCACTGATATTCATAGAAAGCAGTGGTTTCAACATTTTAACCAAATGTTTTCTTTCAGATGAAATCTAATGTGGAAGTTAATAATGTAAAACAAGTTAAAGTGAAGTTGTTTAAAATGGGGAAAGGATAGTGGAGTCTGGTGTTCTGCAGCAAACTGCTCAAAATCTTCCTGAACCAGAGGCGGCCTCTGAGGCATCTCTGGAGATCCCAAAGGTTGTGGGGAACTCCTATACAATGCGAAGGATACCAGTTGGAGTGCTAGGCTCATCTTCACAACTAATACTTAGGCAATTCTAGACAAGTCACTTTATCCCTCTGCATCTTTGTTTTCTTTGTGTGGAAAATGAGGCATGGAATAAAATGCTTTTTAAGGTTCTTTATACCTCTGATACTTGTGGATTCTGGACTAAGTCCTATTTTGAAGACAGGCACACAAAATTTTAGGTTGAGACTAGAATTTGGCTAAAGGCTTATAGCTATAGCAAAATTAAATTTTAATTCATTGGTTAATATACAAAGATTTAGAGGATAATTTTGTTTTAATTCAGATTTTCAGTTCTAGAACTGTAAAACTTTATTAAATATAAGCCAGGTACCAGCTTTGGAATTTAAAAACCCTCTTTTAATCTACCTCTGCTGGTGGGAGTTAATTGACAGCATATTTCTGATGTTTGATATTTTCACCTTCTTTTATAATCACTGAGTTTTAAATTTTACACTGCAGGCTATAAACAGAGGAAGAAAGTTAGATTTTTGATTATTTTGAATGACTTTTCATTTATGCTAACAACCCTGCTTTTTTGATATGATGCAGTGCTCTAGGAATCACTGTGACAAGTGCAAGCAATGTCAGAGCCCAGGGAAGACACTTTCTTGGACGAACTTTTCCACTGTGTGCTTCGTTGAGGTTACGTACAGGGAAATATTCTGGCAGCGTACCAAAGCAAAGAGTAGCTGGATATGCTGTGGGCCCGAGCAGCGACCTGGAGACCTGGGCCACAGGTGTTCTTCCTCATTATTGCTACATACATGTTGTACAGTGTCTTGGTGTTCAGGTAAGTGACACAGAGGTATGAGGATGTTTTCCTTACTTACTACATTCAAATGGGCAATGCTATTTGGAAAAACACTTTAAAAAGTTTCATTCCAGGAGCAGCTACTTTACCAGGGCAGATATTCTTGTGTAATTGTATATCCTACTGGCGGCCAGGAGGCCCAGGTCACACCAAAGCCTGCCAGCATTGGATAAGATGTGGCTATTTCCTGCACCTGTCTTAGACTGTGCCATGATAATAAGAATAATGATATACCTGGTGTATTGAACATTTATGGATCCAATGATAGAATCAGAAAGTAGTTTCTTCTTTAATTTCATTCTTCTTTTACATTTATTCAGTGAAGCTGGTTCTTCTTTTGATCTTGAAAATGTGTGTAATGCAGTTAACTTTTTGGATAATCTTAAGAAATTTCAGAGTCTAAATGCAAAAACCAAAATGTCTAGTCTCATGTAAGAGCTATTGATCTTCATTAAGATGTGAAACTTGATTTAAAGTCAAAGCTTATCCTCTCATAATCCAGGCCTGCTGTGGGCTGGGAAACCTGTGTCCCCAGACGGATGGCATATCATTGGCTGTATGATGGGCTTTTGCTCTTATGGCTGCCTAGACTTTAGTTCCTCCTGTCTTCACTTACTTATTTCTAGTCCTTCCTGTGTTGATGGGTGGAGAGGAAGGAGAGGACAGGGTCATTTCACTTGACTGGTACCGTGGAGGTGATTAAGACACTCTCTGGATATGGTAGACATTAAAGCTGATTCTTTTCTTGCTTGTACACACATGAAGCTTCTTTAGAATTGATCCCCTCACATTGCAATTCCTGTCATTCCTCTGACATGGGCGAATGCATTTCTAGTTAGCCTAGTTGCTTGCTTCTTCTGTTCCCTCTAGAATGAAAGCCCTTGTTTCTTTCTGTTGATGCTTGTCCATTTGTCCTGCAGGCACTATCAGTATCTGAAATTCTCCATATGTTTTCTCTTTCAGGTAAGATCCGCATTTGTTCCAAGAGAAGTGCTCATATATTCTTTGCACTGATAACTTCCCAGAAAGTAGTTATTCTCTTGCATAGGCTACTTTAGTCAGCTTCTTGCCCCTCCATTACCTCCTTTAAAGTTGTTGTCTTGTGGCTTGCGAAGGATTGGCAATTCTCTGGAAAACTTTAAGAATCCCTCTCTGGGTTCTTGTGGTGTTGGCAATATTTTCTTTCTTAACCTGTGCTGCTGGGTGTTAATTATGGATGTTTACTTAGTGATAATTCATTGTGCGTTACATTTATGTTTTGTGAATTTTCTGTATATTAACCTCTGATAATACTAGTTAAGAAAAAATTAGTCAAAATAATATCATCTGGGTGCTAAAAACGATGAAATACTTATCTTTCTTCCTAATCTCCAACTCTCAATCTTCATACTCCAGTCTTCTCTCTCTTTGACCAATTTTGCTCCTTATTCTAGCTCTTTGTTTTAGGAAGTGTCTCAATTGAATCTTTTATTTTAATTACCTGTATATTCAACTACAACCTTGTGAATATTAATATCAAATACTGCATTAAGCCTTTTATCTATGTCATCTCAAGAAATTGTCCTACAAACTCAAAAAGGTTAAGAATTGTTACCCTTATTTTATAAACGAGAACACTGAGGTTCTAGGACTCAAGTAACTTGCCCAAGGTTGCAGGACAAGTAAACGCCTATCCTAAGATTTGGACCCAAAGTTCTCTGATTCCAAAACCCATGCTTTTTCCTGTAAGACCAGTTTTAGTCTCAGAACAAGGAGTCTCATGTGTGACTTGGGGATCGCTCTAAAATATGCAGTGAAGGTGCAAATGCTGGTTATGTCAGGTTTCCAAGAATCTTCCATTTGCTGGAGTCAGAGAGCAAGCATTGCTTGCTTCAGGACTAGTGAACAAAGCCTGCTTGGAACCAGAGGGACTTCTCTGGGAGGTTTATGGCTCTCGTGATGGGCAAAGCTGTGCTTGTCCTAAACTAAACAAAGTAAATGAGTGAAAAAGAAGAGGTTATCCTCAGAAACAGCCTCTGTATTTGGTTGATACAATTTTATCCTACAAAACAAATTATTAGTGGTCTCAGGACTAAGATGATCTATTTGTAAACTATAGAAGGTCAAATAATATCGCCCTCTATTATATGGTCAGGCAGTAATTGCCCATTAGGCCAATTTAGGTAAACAGAACTTGTGCTCCATGAACCAGGTATCTGCTCTAGTGATAACAATGAAGTGAACAATGGAGCTAGGGTTTACTAAGTGCCATTTTGAAGAATTTTTTGTGGTGCTGGAGTGTGGGACCTATAGTACCGAGGCCCATGAGTTAATTCTATTCATTGTTGAATAAAATGTGTAAGATGTTGATGAGTCTGATAGTAGTGTCAGACTCATCAATATTGTATTGGAACCAGAGTTTCATGCATTGCTTTGCTTCAGTTTTTTGATAAGCTCAATCCATTAAATTTAAAATATATCCTGAAAGTATTTTTTTCTAAAATATGATTTTCAGTTTTCCTCATTATAAATATAATAAGAATTCACTATAGATAGTTGAAAACAATTAAAAGAGGATAGTGTAATTATTTATAACTTGGCCATTCTAAGAAATACATTGTTAACCTTCTGTTCATTTTATTTATTTATTTATTTGTTTGTTTATTTATTTATTTATTTTTTATGGTGACATTGGTTAACGAACTCCAATAAGTTTCAGCTGTACACTTTAACAGTAAGGCACATATATATTTACACTGTGTGTTCACTTCCCATAGTTAGATTTCTTTCTGTCACCACATATTTGACCCTCTTTATCCCATTTACCTCTCCCTCCATCCTTCCCCCCTACCCTCTGGTAACCACTAGTCTATAGTCCATGTCCATGAGTCTCTGTTTGTTTGTCCTGTTCTTTTGTTTTTAGGTTTATATCCCACATTTAAGTGATATCATGTGATTTTTCAACTTTTCCTATCTGGCTTATTTTGCTTAGCGTGATTATCCTCGAGGTCCATCCATGTTGTCGCAAATGGCAGTATTTCATCTCTTCTTATGGCTGAGTAATATTCCACTGTATATATGTACCACAGCTTCTTTATCTAATCATCTATTGTAGGACAGTTCAGTTGCTTCCATGTCCTGACTGCTGTGAATAATGCTGCTATGCACATCAGTGTGCAAATATCTTTTTGGATATGGACTTTTCAAGTCTCTGGGGGAAATACCCAGTAGAGGGATTGCTGGATCATATGGTAGATCAATTGTTAGTTTTTTGAGAAACCTCCACGCTGTTTTCCACAGTGGCTGTACCAATTTTCAGTCCCACCAACAGAGGGTTTCTTTTTCTCCCCATCCTCTCCAACATTTGTTATTACTAGTCCTGTTGATTATAGCTATTCTAATAGGTGTGAGATGGTATCTCATTGTGGTTTTGATTTGCATTTCCCTAATAGCTAGGGATGGTGAGCATCTTTTCAAATATTTGTTGGCCATTTGTATGTCCTCTAGAGAGAAGTGTCTGTTCACGCCCTCTGCCCATTTTTTTCTCCCTGTTTAATTACCCCCCTCCCCACTTCCGCCCACTTCCGCTCTTGACCTACGGATGTTGCCGTCTCTCCTTAAGAACTGGATCTCTAAAGGTGGAATGTCTCTTGCCACGGGCTCACGGTGCATCCCCGGGGCCTGGCTCATCCGGGGCCTGGCACCTCCGGTGCACTTGGGGCGCCTGGCGCACTCAGGATATGGTTTGTGGCTCCACCTGGGATGGAACCCAGGACCTTCTGCGTGTAAAGCAGAAGTGCTAACCATTACGCTATGGAGCCACTCCCCTCTGCCCATTTTTAAATTGGATTTTTTTGTTGTTGTTATTGAGTCGTATGAGTTCTTTGTATATTTTGGATATTAGGCCCTCATCAGAAGTGTTGCTTGCAAATATATTTTTCCATTCAGATGGTTGTCTCTTTTCCTTGTTGATGGTTTCCTTCGCTATGCAGAAGCTTTTTAGTTTGAGGTAGTCCCATTCATTTATTTTAACTTTTACTTCCCTTGCCTTTGAGGTCAAATTCATAAAATCCTCTTTAAGTCCAAGGTCCTTGAGTTTAGTTCCTATGTTTTCTTCTATGCATTTTATTGTTTCAGATCTTATATGCAGGTCCTTAATCCATTTAGAGTTAATTTTGGTGTGTGGTCTTTTGTTCATTTTAATCCTTTTGTTTGTTTGTTTAGTATAGCTGAGTTCAGATTGTATAAATAATTTTATTATTATTATTTTTTTTACTTTCTAAGATAAACCATCTTCCTTGTTATTGTACAACGTTTTTAAAAACTTGTATATTTTAACATTTATATGATGTTGTATTATGTGGTTAAATCACAATTTACTTAAACATTGTTCCATTATTGAATTATTGGTTTTTTTTCTGTGTTATTATGCTACAATAAAAAAATTTGTCTATAAAATTTTTTTTTTATATTCTGGCATATTTCTTAGACAAAATTCACAAAAGTAGAAGTATTAGGTCAAAGGACACATTTTTTAATGCTGTTTTTAAAAAAGTGGCAGAAATCAATTGTACTATAGAAATGTGCATCAAAAATAATTCTTTTCAAGAGCAAGTAGTTGGAATACAAGCTATATTTTCTTTTTAAAATAAGGAGACCTGAAGTTAATGGAACAGTATGAAACAACTTTACTTATTTTTAAAGTGCCTATTTTGAAGGAACTCAAATAACTTTATCACATTAATTCACACAATTCTTTGAGGTGGATGGCAAGATTATTAGATAGCAGGGAAGACATTGTCAAAGTGAGTGGTCATTTGGTCCATATTAGGAACCTGGAGAAATAATTGAAATATTAAAAAGAGGTGTGGTTGGACATCTTTTAATTAGGAGTGGAGACAAGGGTGGCTGAAAGCAGTCTTTCAAAATATTCGAAGTTTATTCAAAGAACTTGATAATGGAAAACCTGCCTTTTTCATATTTCCTTTTTGATTTTTCCCTTCTTCTCGAGATGGACAATGATTGAACAAATAGGCAAGAAAAAGAAATAAAAGCCATAAGGATTAGAAAGGAAGACATACAACTGTCATTTTTCACAGATGACAGCAGTATATGTAGAAAATTCAGAACTACAGAGAAGCTCTTAGAATTAATTAATTGAATTTAACAAAGTCATCCAAAACAAGGTCATTATAAAAAAATTAGTGTGTTCTAAATACCAGTAACAATTAAAAATGAAATTTAAAAACAATACCATTTATAATAAAAAATAAATACCTAGGAATAAGTTTAATGGATGAAATGTAGATGATTTTCATAGAAAACTATAAAACGTTTCTGGAGAAAATTTTCAAAAGATATAAATAGAAGAAGGGTTATAACACATTGATAGTTTGGAAGACTGTATTGTCAACATGTTTCTTCTACCCAAATGAATCCATAGATTCAATGCAATCTTAGTCAAAATCCCCACAAAGTAGCATGGGTGTGTGTACCTGTGTGTGAATGTAAATGGATGAATTGATTTTAAAATTTATACAGAAATGTAAGACAATCTTGAAGAAGGACGACAAAGTTGAAAGAATTATACTACGGGATATGAAAATTGATTTTAATCCTAAATTAATTAATATGGTGAATTACTTATGCAAGGCTAGGCAAATAGATCAGTGAAACAAAACACGAAGTCCACCAACTAACCCACCTCTAATTTATGGCAAATGTGACATTGCAGAGTAGTGGAATATGACAGTCTTTATATAAATGGTTCTGAATTAAAAAATGAAACTTAAACCTTAGTTTACATGCTACACAAAAATTAGTTCTATGTAGACTCTATTTCTAAATGTAAATGGTAAAAGACTAAAGCTCTTAGAAGATAACATTAGAAAATATCTTCATGACCTTGGGGTAGGGAATGATTTCTGAAAAGGGACACAAAAAGTGCTTGTTATAAAGGAAAGTATTAATTAGTTGTTCAATATTAAGATTAAGAACTTCTGTTCGTCAAATACCATTTAATAAGCAAAGACACATGCCGCAGAGTGGGAAAAGGTATCAGCGCATTTAAGTGACAGAGGATGTATAGCCAGAACATTAAGAACTATAAATCAATAAGATAAAGACAGATAATTAAATAGAAAAAATGGACAATTGACCTAAGCAAGCACTTACCTCAAAGAGTTGGATAAAATAGGATATCCAATTAATTGATGAAAATATAAAAAGGTATATAAGTGTGTAATTTCACCTTAACACTTATACGAGAATGTTTATAGCAGTTTTATTTGTAATAACAACTGGAAATTATTTAAATATCCATTATTAGGTGAAAGGATAAATAAACTGTTATATTTACACATTCACACAGTATAATACTGTAAGATATGAAAAAGAATGAACTACAGTTATATGCGATAACATGGATGAATTTTACAAACATAATATTTAGAGAAAGCAGACATACAAAACAATATGTATTATTTTACTTATATAACATGAAGATCAGGCAGAAGTAATAGTGATAGAAATAAGATAGTATTTATCATTGGGGAGGAAGTTGGTAGTGGGTTTGATACTGGTGGTTTCTTTTTCACTTAAAAATATTATTTTAATTTTAAAAGTAATTTTTTAAAAATTTCAATTACAGTTGATATATGGTAAGTGCTGGTGGTTTCTTGGGTGCTGGTACTGTCCTATTCTCAAGCGGGTCATAGTTAAATGGATAAGTTCACTTTGTGATAATTCATTGGGCTGTAAGTTATAATTTGTGTATTTTTCTGTATGTATGTCTGTCTGTATGTATGTATGTATACTTGAGTTGGAATTTCATTAAAAAAGCCAATTTCATTTCTAACTAACTTTAGTCTATTTACTTGCCATATGTAATATTAACAAAAGTTAAGTTCCTAGGAATAAATCTGACAAAATAAGCAAGCTCTGTAGGAAAAAAATCATTAACTTTCTTAAAAGTATTAAAATTACTCAAACATATGGAGAGATTTACCATGTTCAGAGGTAGTGAGATTCAATATTGTAAAGATGCCAGGTTCATATATTTAACTATAAATTAATGCAAGTTTAATAAAAATCTCAAAAGGATTTTGGAAATGATTCTAAAATTCATATGTAAGAACAAAGGCTAATAATATACAGGATACTAATGAAGAAAAAAAACCAAGGTGCAGACTTATCCTATGAGATTTCAAGAGATTATTAATGTGGACAAATTGAAATTCTCATAATTATGAATCTATAGGAGTTATGATAATGTGGTGTGGACACAGTATGGTATTGGCACAGGAACAAAACAGAGAGCTCAGAAATGCAAAGGGACCAGTGCTTACATGAACCCTTCATATGTGATCTAATGATATTGAAGGTCAATGGAGAAAGAATGGACTTTTCTGTGAGTTGTTAGGGGCTAAATGTTAAACAGTGGAAAAAGAATAATATTGGATCTCTAAATTGTCTTATACAAAAACAATGCCTAGTAGCCTAGGAGATCGAAGGATTAAATGTGAAAGGTAAAACCATAAAAATTTTAGAAGACATAAAATTTTAGAATATCAGGATTTTATGACAGAATTTCTTAAACAAGATCCAAAATGTACAAACCATAAAGGAAAAGATTTATAAATCCAATCACATTAAAACCAAGAATTCGTGTTCATTCAGAAAGGCATAAAGTGAATAAATACAGCAAGAAACAAAAGTAGATACAGCAACAAGTCAATAAAAAGATGAAAAAAGTAGAAAACAGGCAAAAAATATCTCTAAGCATTTAACAGAAGAAGAAATGCTAACGACTCATAAACATTTGAAAAGATGCTCAAACTTATTAATAACCAAGTGTAATACTGATTATTAAGATATATTCACTCTTGTGGAACTGGCAAGTATTAAAAATTTAGATAAGTAAATTGTGGTATATTTGTACCCTGGACTGTTATAAATCAGTGGAAATTAATGAACTCAGCTATGTATCTTAGTATGCTTGAATCTCAAAAACATTATGTGGAGTAAAAGAAACAAATCACAGAACTCACACCTTATAGTTTCATTCTTAAGACGTTCTAAAAGAGATAAAATGTACCCAGAAAAAAGCAAGTATCTTGAGTTCCTATAAAAATATGCTTCACAGATCATTAGTTAGTCTGTCCATGCAAGTAAAAGTAACATGTGTTGCCATTTTAAAAAGAAGCAGTAAATCTCATTGGGTAAAAACTTCTGAATGAGTTAGTACAATAGAGATTCATTTATGGAACCAAGTTCAGAAAAACGGACATGATCATTTCAGGAGAGAAAGGCTTAATCTGCAGAGGATGCTGCAGAAGGGGTATTCTGCCAACAATGATGAGGGAAATTTGAGAGAAGACAGTATCATGTAAAAGTTAACAAAGATGATGTTATAGAAAATGAGCATTTTAGAAATTGAAATGTTGATTTCCATATGTACATACCAACTCATTTGCAGTGATTCTAGACTTAAAAATCCAACCTCCTTAAATAATTTATAAAGTTAAAAATTTTTATTATTAAAATAGTGCTAATCGGTAATGTGGGGATTTATTATAATTTTTTTCTAGAACTTTCTCTGAAAATTTTAACTGGACAAAGATTTATTCTTAATATTAATCTCTATTATTTTTAATATTTTATACTTTTTATATTCTTTGCCTCAGGACAGTTACCTTTTTACCAGTTTGCAGGTAAACTGCATATGGAATATGAATAGTTAACAACTGGCAGGAGATAAAACCAGGCAGGTATAGTTTCTTGTTGAGAAAAAAATCTGGAAAAAAATCTTGAAAATGTAAAGGAAAATCTTGCCTTTGAAAGTACTTATAACTCTCAGAATGGCTCGATGCAGGTGTGATGGCAGGCTGTTCTCTCATTTTTTGGATGAGATCAGCTTGGAGAGTTTGGCTTTAATCATTTTATAGGCAGAAAAGCTACAGGAAACATTCTGATAAGGCAAAAAATGTGCAGCAATGTTTTTTTTTTTTTTTTTATTTAAATATTAAAGCCAGGAGGTCTTTTGTTTATATTTAACATTTGCCTAGAGTTGGTGTCCCTCAGGGAAACACTAATCAAAGTGCTCTACCATGGAGGGTATGGCTGGCCAACTCCTAAATGCTTTAGCTCAGTTATTTATGCAGTAGAAGTTTAGTAAATGCTGTATATGTGTGTGCGTGTGTGTTTGTGTGTGTGTGTGTGTGTGTGTGTGTGTGTGTGTGTGTATGTGAGAGAGAGAGAGAGAGACAGAGAGACAGAGAGATAGAGAGAGATATGATCCAGTTAAAGAGCCTGGGCATAGAGCAGGCAAGATAAATATGTAGTCCCTACCCTGTGTACCTTAGTTATGATCTCTTGGGGCAGAAAGATATTACACAGCTACAAAGGAAATATACAGGGTGCATAAAATGATAAAAGAACACCTAGTCTACTCTGGAGATGACATGTTGCTGAGGTGAAGAACATAGTACAGTAGTTACACAATTAATTTTTGATTGATTAGATGCCAATAGCTTTATTGCAGGCCTAAAGTTTTTTGAAAATCCTTTAATTCATAAAGTTTCGCTTGTCAAATGCCATAGTTTTTCTTGATCCTCCAAATAACTAGCCTAAAAGAGAATTGATACCTGCCTCAAAGAAAAACTTAAGAAATGATTCCACAGCTCCAAATCCAAGGAAGATATAACTAAAGGAAATAAAAAGGTGGGATCAGATGTGATAACTTTTTTCTGTACTGCTTCTATATTTTTATTTACCTTCCCCCACTCCCATTATTTAGGTCTTGAGAAAGATTCAGGCTGCCTGGAATTGACATGGTTGTTCTATAGATAATTATATAGTCTAGGAATAATTTTGCGATCCTTATTTCTTAAATAAAATCAGCTGGTTAATGTTTAAATATGTTAGGAATAAGAATGTTGACCTGCTAAAATACCAGACCTGTAAACTGTTGTGTGAATTTGGGTAAGTCTTAATCTCACTGAGACTTGACCTTCTCACCTGAAAAATAGGCATTTTTCATTATTGCTGTCAGAATTAAATGAGTTAATATATGGAAATTGCCTAATATAGACCCTGGAGCATGATAATTTCTCAGTGAGAAATAGGTTTCCTCGGTTGCAAAGTACTTAGTCCATGATAGGGCACAATAAATGTTCATTTCTTTTTTTTTCTAAATTTTATTAGTAAAGAACAATTATTAGATGACACATTCTTTTGGTAATTACAGAGGAGATAATTACTCTAATCAAGGCTCCTATCCCGAGAGAAAATATTTTAAGCAGTAATAAGACATAAAGTGTGGTATAATCACTAGGTACCCAGTTTTTATAAAAATAGTTCACTGTTTCATAGAAGTTGTTGGATAAATTATAGCATAAACATGTGATATATATGTATATATATACCATATGGTATACTATGTGCTGGGCCTGGTACTTGGCACACATTGTATGTATGTGGCCTATGCATTATGAATATATAGCTGCTTTTACTCTACATTAGAAAGTGTAACTTCCAGGTGGATTTTGGAACAGAATTAGGGAATACTTCAGAAAACATGATGTTAATAATTACTCAAGTAATGATAAACAAATAACACTGTAATTCCTTGTTTTCCATAAAATTCTCTACTTTACAAAGAACTTTACATAATTAACTTTTTCACCCTCACAACAACCCATTAAGGTAGGTATCATACAGATTTCTTCTTCTTCTCCTGTTCCCTCTCCTCTTCTCTTTCTCCTTTTCCCTTTTCTTCTTTTAATGAGAAAACTGAACGTTAGAGAATATAGAGGACTAACCGAAGGGTACATGGAAAGGCAATAGAAGAAGTGGGGACTTGAACACACACTTTTATAGACCGAGGTCAATTTATCCACGGCTTGCTGTGTTCAAGGTAAGCCAGTCACATTTATTCATTTCCCATATACTTTCTTTGTGAAAGAAGACTAAGTCTAGTTTTAGTGCCTTTCTATCTTCAAAAGTTACTTTTCTTTTGTCTTTGGAACATTCTCCAAATAGAAAGCACTAAGGATGAAGTTACTTTGGCCATAATACTCTGTGATTTAATCAGTAGTCCGTAAATGCTCCAGGAGCAGCAGCTTAGATGTCTCACTCACAGAAGCATGTTCCTTTCAATTCCTGTAGTCTTAGACTGAAGTTACTAAGAGGTGCAGGGGAAGTAGGCCTCTTCTCCTAGAAGAGGCACTCAGATGGAAATACCCCACTTACCAGGCATTTTATGGATATTAACATGGTGTCGTTTGTAGTGGCCAATAATAAGTGATGTTCTGTTTCAGCCATTTAATAATTTGCTTGATGAGTACTTTGTTGCTAATTATGGTCTTGTTGGGACAAGGGGAATTAAAAGTGATCTTATTTTCCTACACCCCTTACGAGAGAATTCTGCATCTAAGGTCTTAATAAAGAAAAAAAGTAAGGGTAGAGAGCATAGTCTATCACTCTCTCTGCACTTGACAGCTGTGATTTCCAAGGCTGCATTCAGAAAAAGTCTTTGGGTCAGTCTCCCCTTAATGTTTCATGTGTGTTCCTTCATTATTGATTTAGAGCGTTGAGGCAGTGACTTGGGTGTGGATTAATCATGCTTACTTTCTGTTTTGCTTTATCTGTGACCTGGAATTCCATTATTACCTTTCTCCATCTCATTAACTCAGTAATCGGGAGTTGACTGCATAGATTTTTTGGTTGGAAAAGTTAACTGCTTCCAAACCATAGAGATGACGAAGTCTCTCTGTGACTTCAAATACTAGTGTCAAGTATCAAAGAATGTCCAGTGAAGCCAAGATGTCCTCGAACAATAGAGGTCAGTCCGCTGTGGTAGCTCAGTCTTGCGGTTCTTTGCCTTGACTGGAAGTTATGAAGCTGGAGCCAGAACCAAGACATTATTCAGAGAAATCCTAAGTATAAATTAGTCAGAAATTAAATAAATCCCATTTGGCAAAGGCATGAAAAGTGTCCTAGAGTCTTGAACATATTTAAATGCCAGAAGTGGTGAAATTTGCAGCTCATTAAATATGAGGAAGCAATTTAAATAATAAAACCTCAAACTTCAAACTCACTGCTATTTTCTTTTCCCACCTTTAATTTCCAACCAGGAAATGGTGTCATAGAAAAATAATCTTGCGGTTCAACTCCCTGTTGCAAAAGAAGTACATTTAAGTTATCTTAAACTAATTTCTTCAGATGACTGTCTAACTGATGCTTAAAAACCTCTGAGGGAGATTTCATAAACTCCTTTGGTAAACTCTAACAATGTTTGAATAACCTTGCAGTTAAAAAGTGGTTCCCGATATTTAAATTGAGCTTCCTTGCTGATCTCAGAGTATCATCGATGAACTGATTTTGTGCATATCGGAGATGGAAAGATCTATCTTGAGACTACATAAGAAATACTTAATACTTCTGCATTTACTAAGTTATTTCTTGGTAGAGAGGTTTTTTCTTTTGTTCTTTCAAACATGTTGGAATAGCTCTTGAATTTGTTCATTTAGGATTCTTGTTAAAGAAGTTATATTTATGATATGTAATCTTTATGAAGTAGTAACATTTATATTGGTGTGTTGGTTTAGGAGGATCTGAGAGCACTTTATATCCTGAGATTTTATGATTTTTTTAAATTGTGAATGTGAATGATGGGGTTTATTCAGAAAAGCCCATTTTACCCTAAATGTTCTAGTTCTGTTTCTTGGACTAAAAATAGTGCAGATAAGATTTGGACAAGTCTGTGAACTTTCCATTGACTTTATTAGAACAGTGTTTTCCACTGGTTATTCCTGTGGGGCAAGGTCAGATCTGATGAGATTGGCTCAGCATAAATACCTTGTATACTGAGTAAACATGAGAATGAAAGCCAGAATATGAGAAATGACAAGAATTTGTAGGCTTGAAATAATGTTTTTGGATTCATACCATGGTTGCCCATCTAATTTGTATATGTTTTTTGAATGAACTTAGGCATTTTAGAGGTTTTATATACCATTTACCTGTTACAGATTCCTGGATTTTTCCCTTTTGCCTAAACTCCTCTCCTTAGAGTGTCTTTATTTGGATTTTTATGAGCACCCCATACTCAACACATCAAAAATTGAATCCTCAACTCAAATCTGCCCTTTCCTGTCTTAGTGAATGGTACCACCATTCACCTATTCGGTTGCTCAAGTAAGAGACCTTTTTCCATTTTATATACCTGTGTCAGTTAGGACTAGGTTTTACTCTAAGTTATAGAAAATTCCAATCAATAGTGACTTAAATAAGGTAGAAGTTTATTCTAGCTCTGCATAAAAATCTGGGTTGGTACTTGAGGGCTAATGTGGTGCTCAATAATATGAGGGACAGAGTTTCCTTATGTCTTGTAGTCTGTCACAGGTAGTGGCATCTAAGTTCCAGGCAGAAAGCTGGAGGAAGGGGGAAAGAAGAGAGCAAAGGGTATACATGCTCTATCTCATCTGAAAGATTCCCAGAAGCAGCTACATAAACACTTCTGCTTACCATCCCATTGACTTGAATTTAGCTGCACAAGTCTACCCAGCTGCAAAAAAAAGTGGAAGCTGCAGTCTTCATTCTGGGAAGCCATGTGCCAAGCCCCAAATTGGAGAGTCTCTCACCATTGTTAAAGGGGAAGATGGATATTGGGGGACAATCTTTTGGACTTCCAAATATTCACGAACACACTTTAGTTCATTCATGGAATACCATCAGCTACTCCATGAGGAGGATAAGCCTCCAAATCCATCAAGTTACTGATCCTACTCAAAGTTCTTGATCTCTGGAACAAGGCCAGATATATCTTCTTGTGATTTGGTAACCTGTAAACTAAAAGACATTCTATTTTCCCCATTAGCACTTAAAATCTAATTGTAGAGAAGTAGAATAATTGCTATAAAGTTTCCCATTCAGAAAAGAAGGGAATAAAAAATACATAGAAGTCACTATCCATAGCAATTATCAAATTTTGCTGGATAGGAATTATTCAGACTCTTCTCTGGGATCAGAAAAGCTCCTTGATTAGTCTCTCTGGTAGCTCCAGACTTTGCTGGAATTCCCTAGCCCATTTTTCTGTGACTCCTGACTTTGTCCTTTGGGAGGTTATTTTTAATTCTACTCCTCTCCATGTCTTCACTGGAGTACATGTTCCTTGGGGATGCAAAGCTCTTATAGTCCATTTCCTGCTGGTGTAGATTAGGGGGCCCAGGGATTGCTTTGTGGTCAGGGAGTGTCATAGAAAGATGGATGGGGTGGATTTTCCCAGAAAAAAATGTAAAAGTGAGAGAAAAGAAACAGCGATGACACTCCTGGGAATATTAGCATTTTAGAGTCAGATGGAGAATGAGGACCTGACAAAAAAGGTGAGAAAATGGTCACCCATAAAAATGTGATGTTGTTAAGTTACAAGAAGAAAGAGTTTTAAGAAAGAGGCTGTGTTTTAAAATATGTGTTTCAGAGTACTCAAAAATATACAAATTAAAGTGTCATGAGGTTTGGTAGTTAGGAGTCGTCTGAGACCTTGCAAAGCAATTTCAGTGGAGATGTGGTGGGTATAAAACCTGTCTGTGGTGGGTGTAGGAGTTTAAGGAGAAAACAGATAGAAATTTGAACCTGGTTATAAAGAGAATGGGTAGTAAGAGGAAAAATCAGAGTTGAGATTCATCAAATTCTCAGATATTTTTTAAGAAAGTAGAAATTTCAACTTGCAAGACAACAGAAAAGACATCATCTGTATTCTACTCTGTTCCCTCTCTTAGCTCTGGATCAGTTTATGTGCTTCATTATGGCAGGTGGCATTGACTGGAAATTTAGTTCCCCGCCCGCTCCCTCCTTGCAAGGTAGTTGGAAGAGTTGAGGATAGCTTTGGCCAAAGCTCAGAAAATTTACAGGTTGTGGAGGAAAAGAGAAAGGCTTTGATACCCAGAAATATTTATTGAAAAGCATTAGTTTGTAACAAGACCAATTAAACATAACTATTATGTATGAGGCACATTGCCTGTCACCAATAGAATGAGTGTTACCTAAAAGAAGAAACTGTCTTTGTAATTCAAACTCTACAGCAGTCAAGTTTAATACCATGACTCTCATTTTAAGTCCCTAATACAATGATCCATGTAGGAAAATTCTCTTAGGGTTTGGTAGTAGCATTAACCATGTCTTTCTTAGACATGTCCTGGGTGCCAGGCACTATGCCAAACACTTTATATTTTCTCAGGATATTCACACAGTGTGTCTTTGAAGAAAGTCATAATTCCATTGGTGAGATTAAGTAACAGGCTATTAAAATTTCCTTTCTTTTTAGCTGCCAGGAAGCTTAGAGCAAGATTTTAAGCTCAATCATAGCAACTGCACTGACCTCTCCTATTTTTTTTTTTTTAAGTGCAGAAGACATTTATTTTGCCTTAGGTTATAATCAGAACTCTTACACATTCAGGTAGGATGGCTCAATTTTAGTTTAAGGCTGCCACATATGTATCTCGCGTATGTTATTTTCTCTTCTAAACGTTCTTCATCCTTAAAAATAGTTGTATACATAATTTTTTAGTGATCAAATATATTTATGAAGAGAAATATGGTACAAAATAATTACATTTTACACTTATTGCATTCATGTAGTGGCATTCTATTACAATTAGGAATTGAGTTCCTAATTTGGATCTTAGACTTATGATATTTTTACAAATTAAATGATGATACAAACATCTGCTATAATTTATGTCCTTTAGGTCAAGTTTATTTGTCTCTTTATATACATAACATTTGCAACAGTATTAGACATTTTATGTTTATGCTTGTGAGAGAAAACTAGTAAAAATTAAATATTTAAAATGTAATTTAGAGCTAACAATTTTGATAAAAAATTGATGTGTCATGTATTAACTTTCTTGGTAGATTTTTGGTCTGGGGAAAGCTTTTCTTTAATTCTAGATTTTGAATAATTTTTTTGTTAAAATATGGAATTATGAAATAGTTTTTAAAATTATGCATCTAAAATTGCACTTTGACCTTAATTTTTATGTTCTGTAGAATTTTTATTTAGAAATTTTTATGAAAGATTGCATTATATAACTTTCAGGTGACTTTCAGGCTGTCTACCTGCGTACAACTATTTGGCCAACTGTGCTTGGTTAACTTGAGTAAATGTGATTTATCACCTAAGAGATTAGGAAACTAACCTTAATTTTCTCATGTTTGTATTTAATTTTGACACATGTAGTAAAAATGGTAATTTATAATATAGAAAACTTTCTTCAATTAATAATCACAAACAAAGATGAATAACATTTTCAAGTTTTAGCATCAGATGAATTATATTTTTGAGTTGATAATGGAGATAATTACCTTGAAATTCGAGGTTTTCTCAATTTAAAATAAGTTGGGACATTTTTCTCAATTTAGAATAAGTCAAAAGGCATATGTAAAAAAAAAGTAAAGAAAGGCATATGTGTTGGACTGGATTGTAAATATTTAATGCAATTGCATTAATTAACCACTTATCCACTAGGGTAGAAGACATATAGATTTCCAAATTATAATTCCAGAACTAAGGGACTAGTCACTCAGATCACTTTTCATTAATAAATGTATAAGCAACTTTTTCATATACTTAACGTTGAAACAGCAAAGTACATCAACAATTAGCTCATTCCATTGATATTTATTGAGTCTTGTCTATATGCAAGGCACAGTATTGGTACTTTGAGGATAAAAGGATGCATCAAATTTAAACTCAAAGAAGTGTCAGTTTAATGGGAAAAATTAGTCATGTTCACAAAATACATATAGCCCTAATAGAAGAACAGATAAAGGGTCTTGGGACTTAAAAATTTATATATATATCCTTAATCTTTCAAAATATTTGATATGACCAAGTTAAAAGTGATTAGCACAGACTTTGAAAATCAACTATACAGAAACAAATACAAAACCCCCACATGATTATGGTAAAAAACATATTAAAATATTTAACTAGTTTATTGAACATTGCAAACTTGATGGGCTACAAATATAAAATGGCTTTATTTCTCCCATCACTTCTGCCGAGTCATGATGAGAATTTTCTTTACATTGCTTAACAATGTAAAGAAACACCTGGTACCTGTCCCTTGTTTTACAGTCACTTTTAGTTATTAAATACTGTGGCCCAGTGTAGAGCATAGATCTTATATTTGATTTCAGGAATATCTTCTTCCCTTCCCCCAGCAGCAGCCAGGCTTAGGCCTCAACACCTTCTTTCCTTTTTTCAGTAGGGATTAGAGGTGGCAGGATGGGAGGGATGTGGTTTGCCTCTGAGTGACCACCTCCTCATCCCTTTTTTGGGTCTGCGACTGGTCCCTCAGGTGTACAAGGTGAGCCAGGAGGAAGTTTAGAGAAATTACCTTCTTATATGTGTTGTGTCAGTCGTTTGTTGGTGTCGGGAAGGTGGCCCAGTCTTGCAGTGGCTCAGACTGGTTGTTTTCACCTGCAGCCACTTCTCTTTATGTGCTGGTTTCTGTAGAGATGGTAAATATTGGTGTTTTTTTTTTTTTGATGGCATTTGGCTTCAAAGGAGAGGGAGTGTCTTTGGACTCCATTTGAGGCCGTGGTGCTGAACTCATTTCCTAGTGGAGTATATGGCAGTTTCACAGCTCATGTCTCCACCTCATTGTTTCTTTGTATGGACTCATGCAGCTGTCCTTTGTGCCCCTTAACGGTTTGAGGTGACTGTGTGTGGTGTTGCTCTCCATCCTTATCTCAGACACACTATGCCATGTTCCTTTTTTGCCTTGTGGGAACCAGTGTCTGGTATGCCTCCTTTCTTTGGAAGCATCTAGTCCAGAAGTGGGTCAAAGTGCCCAAGTTCATCTATGCCCCCAAACGCATGTCATTCTCCCCCAAGAAGGCAATCGTTTTACCGCAGTGATAAGATCAGCAAAAGTCTGCTGATTCTATAGTCCTATAAGCACCTTTCCTCTAGGCAAGTGATTCTTTGAGAGTTCCTTTCCACTTGGCTTCAGGGGGCAGAAACCCTCATTTACCTTGAATAATTCACCCCTCGTAACCTGGGTCATCGCTTTCATCGTTTTTCTTTCCTTTTGATTGTTTGCTTTTTTGAATTAGATAGAGTAGTGGAAGGGTAATGGATCAAGGAGCAGAACCAGTCGAGCTTCTCTTTAATCAACTCTGAGGTGGTGTTTAGTCCCAGTATTTTTGACCCACTAGGTTGTTTTATTTAATTACTTAATATGTTTGCCATCACTTTTGGATTCTGGTTGTAAATACCAGGACCATGGAAAAAAATTCTCATTCAACATCATGTTACACAGAGAAGAAATTAAATGTCACTTGTTTCCGTACCTACCTAGGGACATTTCAGCCATTTAAAATTTCTTCTTTTACTTTATGATTTTATATACGCTGCCTATTCAATTTTTAATTCTGCTTTTTTCCAATTAAAATTGGTTTATATAATCATCTCCTCATGTTATTGCAAACTATAAAAATATTTTTTGCTGTACAAAATTATTCCTTTGTGTATTGACATTGATCATTTCACTTACTAACTGATCATCACTTAATCATTTCACAATTTTAGATTATTTAAGGTGTCGAGATAAAAAAATATAAATAAATAATGCTGAGAAGAACATCCTTGGGCACAAATGTTTATTTCTCCTTTAATATTGGATTATTCCATTTGTATGAGCAACAATACCTACTTCATGAATGACAGCAGGAGTTTCTGAGCTTATGTTGCTCAGAACTATGGAAAACATTTCATATTACATATAGATATAATTTGGTGTTATACCTTCTAAGTGGTATCAACCCTGACTCTGGAAGAGATCTTCAAATTCTTCCTTTTGGTTATAGCTATTTTATGTCTCTAAGTTGACTTCCAGTGGAATATTTTATTATTTAATATTTTATTTTCATGGTTTGGCAGCAAGTGATATATTTATTTTTGCTCTGGGATTTTGGCAAAAGCTTTCTGTAAATCTTAGAATCATACCAACCAATTTACATTCTCTGCCATGAAAGACCATGATCACTTCTCTGAATCTGAACAGCTTGGTAGATGTTGAGGGAGCTTCATGAGTGCCTTTTCTGGAAACCACATTGGAGGTCCTTGATTAGGCTTTTTCTTCTTCTTTTTTAAAATGAGCTCATGAGCATAGTTAAAACATTTATAATTTTCTGGACTATACCCAGGTCTTTTATTTAATACATTCTTTCCTGTTAGAATCTGAAATAAAATGAAACAAAATATTGGAAAAAGATAATGGCAAAGCTCTCTGTTTCTTATCATGGGCCAGGCATGTGCAGCATATCAGGGAACTGAAAGAATGATCAGAAAGAACACACAGTAGTCTCTCCTTAGCAGTAGTTTCTCATTCTGCAGTTTCAGTTACCTAAGGGCAATAGCAGTTGGAAAATATATGGAAAAATCCCAGAAATAAACACTTTGTAAGTTTTAATTGCCATCTGTTCTGAGTAGCATGATGAAATCTCGAATTGTCCTGCTCTGTCCTACCTGAGATATGAATCATCCCTTGGTCCAGCGTTTCTGCACTGCATTTGT
>NW_006436288.1:5726085-5737052 GCF_000325575.1 Pteropus alecto
CCCCCCAGGTCTTAGTACCTGTTTCTATTATCAGATTGACTGTCATGGTATTGTCCTGTTCAAGTAATCCTTATTTTACTTAATAATAGCCCCAAAGCCATTCATATAACTTTTATTACAGTATATTGTTATAATTTTTTAATTATTAGTTGTTAATCTCTTACTGTACTTAATTTATAAATTAAACCTTACCATAGGTATGTATGTATCAGAGAAAACATAGAATATACTGTATAGGATTTGGTACTATCTGTGGTTTTAGGCATCCAGTGGGGATCTTGAAATGTATCCTGTGAATAATGGGAAATGACTGTATTTCTAGAGCATAAACTGCACAGCTGTTAGTTCTGAACTGACAACTATCAGAGTGGTCTTTTTACTGCCCATCTCTACCCTTCATAGCTGGAGAAAAGCAGGAAGGATCCTACCCATTGATTACAAGCAAATAGATTTCTAAAATATAGGTCTCTTGCAGCAGACATCTACTATTAAGATGGATTAGCAAAACAGACCCATGAGTCTCCTTACTGTGGAATTCCTTTGTAGTCATTTCCTTGGGATTCATATTTACTGGGTGGAGAATTCCTGATTGTAAGGATATGTAGACAGTAGCATAATTATGCAGCTTTGCATCAGCTAGCATTGCAGTTGCTGGTTGAGCAGACCAAATTCAAATGGGCCAGGCTATAAGGTTATAGCATAAGAGGGCAGATCTTGGGAGATACCTGACCTGAAGTTCCTTTATTAGTGAGTGAGCTAAATTCAGTGTTGTGTCCTGGATGGGTGTGGGTAGTGAATAAGAATGGCTTAATGATTCAGATCTTCAATCAGGATACTTGGCTAACGTCATTTCCTAGGCTTCGAGGGGGGAATAAAATAATGGGGATTGTGCAATAGTGGGCTGGGTCCACAGAGAGAACATCCAAAAAGAATAAGCAAGAGACAAAATGAGAGAAAACTGCAGGAAATTAGAAGAATCAACATTATAGCCGAAGTCCAGAAAACTAACCAAGATATTTTCTTAGTATAGCTTTTTAGAAGAGTGACATGGGGAAGAAAAAATTCAAACCGAGCTGTTTTACTATGTCTAGAGACCTTCTACAGATCATATAAATCTCTTCAGTTGATGGAATATGATCTTTTCATTTGATTTTGATAGGCTAAATAAGCCATATACTTAATGATTCTACTGTACATTAAAGCAGAGCTGATCAATTAAGACAAAAAACCCCACAAATAATCCTCCTCTCCCCCAACTCCTTTGAGAATCAGCTCCGTTCTGTTGATCTCGTATTCATAATGAGGGAAGAAAACTGGAGAACATGGTGCATTGGAGGATTCTTCTATAGGTCTGTTGAGGAGGGAGAAGACTAAGTTAGAAATAAGTATGTCAGAATCAGGTTGACATAGAAGTGATGTCAGAAATATGATTATGGACACTATACTTTGCCTTCTTTCACAGAAACCTATGGGTGGATTGGCCAAAGTCCAGATGTGTTGATGAAACAGCCTTTCCTTACTAAAATCTCCTACCTAACTTGAACTCCTTAGATTATGGTCGAACTATGCATATAGAATAGGGATCTCCTCACCTGTCATGACTACTCTAGAGTAAGATATTTAGATGACAAGTAACATTATAAAAGGAGGCCTTTTGCTAAGTAGCCATGGAGAGAGAGATAGGACTGGAGGGGACTTCAGGGACAGCTGCTGAAGGGTAGTAGGTCTCCAGCTCTCCTGTTAGCATGGTGCATGTGTCCACTATCACCGCCACTTTGCCCGTGATTTCTGCCAGCCATCCTAAAGACAAATCGTGATGAAAAAGCGAATTAAAATGTAAGAAAGGAGAAGAAAAAATTAGATTAATTCTCTAGAAAAATGCAAAACAAATAAGGATTGTATAAAAATGAGATTAAGGATTTTACAAACCTAAACAAAGGCTAAAAGAAATAAAGACGAAAAATTTTATAGAATTTATTGAATTTAAAATGGATAAAACATTTAAAAATAGTAGAAGGGGAATGACCAAATCATGATATTTTTCAGTAAAGCCAAGTAAAACCAATAGAAAAAAAGATGATAAAAAAGCTAATAAGAAATGAAAATGATTAAATACAAAAAAGTGTGATTTGAAATAAAAGATAAAAAGACAAAAATAAAATCAAGAAGTAGGAAAGTGAGAAAAATGGATGGTAAACATACAAAAGGAAAAGTAAAGTGGCATAACTGAGCAGCAGTGAGCTAAAACCATGCTCAGCTGCAGAGATGCTTTTCAGAAGACAAACTGTAACCTGCATAAAATAAGACATCAACTGACTAACCAGCTGGAAGCCAGCAAGTGGCAGAAGCCTTTAGCAGAATTCTCTAAGTCGGAAACAATTTTCTATAGTATGAGAGTGTGAGGCCCAATTTAGTAGAGTCCCTAATGGATAGAGAGGAGGGAGAAGTGTGTGCTCTTAGACTCCTGCCCTTTGGCACACCTTGGGCACCAGAGCCCAAGTCACCATTTTTCAGCAATTAAGAGTATGGGGACAGGTTTCTCGGTGGCTGACTGCCTCAGTCATGTGTGGGCTGAGGCCTGGGCCTGCAAACTCCACTGTGAATTTAGGTGAAGCAGGTATAGTTAATCCTTGATTATACATAATTCTGGAAGAAAGCATTAACTTATATAATTTAAAATAATTTATGTTTGGCCCTTGGATGTGTGGGATTTTTTTAATTAAAAAACAACAACAACAGCCCACATCCCTCCTCTTATCTCTCTCCAGAGGTCACTACTGTTAACACTTTTCTGTGTTTCATTCTTGACCTTTTTCTATGGATTTTAAATACTTATGCATAAAGTTGTACAGGATTTTGTACGTAAATAATCATAGCATATATTAAATGTTTACAATATGCTAAGTACTAGAAATGGATTATACTGTGTCATGGCTTTATGTGTATTAACTTATTTAATCCCTGCAGCATTATTATTTTAATTTTACAGATGTAGAAGGTGAGGCAAATGAGATTAATAATTTGTCTGAGGCCACCCTGGAAATGAGAAATGGAAATAAGATGTACCCTTAGAGTTTCCTCTCTTAAGCATTATGATTTTCTGCTTTCCTCATTGAGATCATGTTATACCAGTTTTCTACAACTTATTTTTACTCAATATATCATGGAATACATATTCTTAGCAATATCAAATCCACAATCTTTCTGTGTGAGTGAATATAGAATATTCTTTACATTCTTGTATAATACTTTGTATTTCAAATTTAATAAATTTTTCCCCATTTATGAGCATTTAGGTAGTTTCCAATTTTGACTACAGAACACATTTATTCTCTTTAAAAGATGTTTATTGAGTACCTACTATGTGCTAGGCATTATTCTTGGTACTAAGGAATCAAAAGTGAACAAAACAGCTCTTGCTGCCATGAATTTATTTTCTAGTGGGAGAAACAGACAATAATTTGTTTCTACATGTACTCATTTCTACATGTACTCATCTGTGTGTGTATGTGTGTGTATGTATGCATATTTCTGTGCAGTTTTAGCACCTGTATTGATTCGTGTAACCACCAATTATCTACTCCTAAATTGCCATTAGAATGAAAGTTAAAGAAAGTGAGGAGCTGAGCCCAGGGCATGTTTGAACGTAGAGTGCTTCAGGCAGAGAGCTTAGTACACACAAAGGTCCTGAGGCAGGTGGGCAGCAAGTATAGCTAAACAGGAACTTTGAGGGGAAGAGTGATCAGAGAGGTAGTGAGATTGGGGAGGGAAGTCAAACCATGTAAGGCATGTAAGGCCACGGTGAAGACTGGTTTTTACTCTGAGTGAGATTTGTAGCTGTTGCAGGGTTTTGAGTAGAGGAGTGACAGAATCAGACTTCTGTTTTAATTGGATCACTCTAGCTGTGGTGTGGAATCAAGTAGACCAGTTAGGGGTGTGAGTTACAGTTACGTCCTTCCTTCCCTAAAAGAGGGTTATACATTCCCATTTTGTTGCCATTTGATATGCAGTGTAGGAGGAGTATCGCTACCCCGTCACTCCCCCTCACCAACCATCTACCTGGCTTTGGTTCAATGGACTATGTGCAGACATGACCTATCAAAATCCCTAAATCGAATTGCAAGATTCAGCTCAGCCCCTTGATTCTTCTCTCTATCATGAGAATAGCAGACGGGGAATCCTCTTCTATGCTGGAATGAAAAGGCACGTGAAGAAGAGCCATAGCCTATAGCAGATTTCATCTCATATATAACATGATAAGAAGTATGTCTGTTATTGTAAGCTATTAAGATATTGGGATTGTTTGTTATTTCAGCAAAATTGACTAATACAGAAGTCTATTTCAATAGGTTAGATGATGGGAGCTAGGACTAGGGGTAGAAATATTTTTGTACACATAAATTAGGATTTCTGTGGTGTAATTGCTGGGTTAAAGTGCATGTGCATTGCTGTCAATTTGTCTGTCTAAAAGATTGTATTACTCTACACACATAATCATAATGCAAGAAAATACCCATTTCCTTACATTTTATTAGACAGGTATCCATTTGTTTAAATCCGATTGGCTAAATATGTTATCTTACTGTTATTGTAATAAGCATTTCTTTGATTACTAGAGATATTGAGCACCTTTGCATATTTCTTTTTAGCTCTTCCTCCTTGTAGCTAGAATCCCAAACTACTAATCCAATCACTTTTCCGTTATTCTCTAGTGTAATAATATATTCAATTGAACAACTACCACATGCCAGGCAGAGAGCTAAATCATATATTGTCTAATTTAACTTTTACAATCATCTTATGAAATAGGTATCACGATAGTAGATATTCTCGCTCCTTTTTTTGCATGAGGAATCTGAGGCCTAGAGCTATTAAGTGACTTGCTTAGAATTATACAGCCAGTGTTAGAGCGGGACTTGAACCCAGATCTGCTCAGACTCCAGTATGATTTTCAACTTTAACAATGCCTTTGAACATGAGCTCCACCTTGGCTGATCAACTCACTGTTCCTTGAGCAAGTTTTGCTCTCCTCAACTCTTATTTCTTTGGGAAGACAAAATATGTACTTGTGAATGTACTAAAGAATATTATGCAGCTTAATAATCTAGCACAGAGCAAGGCACATTGTAGGCATACACTATATGCTGAATAGCCTTGAAGAAAATCCTTTTAGTATTATTTAATGTAGACTTTCAGACTTTTAATGTGTTATAAAATTTTTAGTGCCTATTTATTGTCTTTTTAATTTTTCAGTCTTATGCCAGCACCCTTCCTTGCAATAATGTAGTTTGCTGATTGAATGAGGGAGCCTTTCAATGTTGTACGTATTGCCTTGTGTTCTATTTTAGGTATCTTGCCCATTCTGCGGTTGCTCATGTCCAAAATTTGCACTTGTCCTCTCATTGCTAAGAAGAGTACTAGCAGAAGACACAGAATGGGTAAGAAACCTTAAATATAATGTAAGGCAATACATGCCACACCAAAAAGCTTCCTTATTCAATTAGTAAAGTTTACCATTTGCTCACACACATACCTTTCTCATGTATCCCCTTTCCATGTTTTAAAGTGTAAGAATATTATTGTCACAAGAAATTACTAAGACATTATAGACTTAAAATAGTTTCCTCTGCCTTTCTCCTACTGAGTAAATTAAAAAAAATTGTTTCCTCTCTCCTATAAGTTTAGTTGAAAATAGTCAAATAATAGGCTTTGAAATTTTTTTTATGGAAGTATATGTTTTTAGCAAATTAATTTTTCTTCTTCATTTAATGGCAATAGGAGTGATTCTCCCTTCTCTCATTTCTTTGTGGTCTCTGCATTCTCTGAAAATATGTGTTCTAACTTAATTTTCCAGTGTGGTGAAACAGACAAAGTACATCTAACACATAGTGAACAGGAAATAAGAAAACATTTTTATCCACAGAGGATGTAAGTGACATCCAAAGTTAGACAAGCAGTTAATAATTAAAAAGGCATTATGTAAAAATAAAGAAATGGCCCAGCTGTGAAATTGGACCACTTTGAATTTCAGTAAAATCTACTTATTTCTAATGTGTCTCTAAATTTAGAGAAAAGTATTTTTTGGTGTAATGTTTGTATACAAATGTGATGGGATATTTCTCTAAAACTATTGTCATCATCCCCAAGATAAATAAATATTCTTTCTTTCTTTCTTTTTTTTTTTTTTAAGAATTTACATAAGGTAGTGTCCTGTACTTTGGAACTACAGACCGAAACACTTGAGGGGCAACAACTTTTTCTACATCTAAAGTCACTATCGATGAAATCTTAGATTACTATGGTCACGCACCACTTAATGACAAGGATAGTTCTGAGAAATGCATTGTTAAGCTATTTCATTCTTGTATGAACATCATAGAGTGCACTTACACAAACCTAGATGGTATAGCCTACTGCACATGTAGGCTATATGGTATAGCCTGTTGAGCCTAGGCTGCAAGCCTGTATAGCATGTTAGTGTACAAAATAACAGGATGTTAAGTCAAATTCAAAAGAAAATGATGCAGTCAAGAGATATGGTAAACATGAGATGTATAAGGCTGGTTCTGGCATAGCATGGCTTACAGTTCTAAAGCAAATTATTTTTTTGTAAGTAGAAAGACTACCTCTAAAATAACAATAAAAAGGGTAATATAGTAGATCCATAAACCAGTAACATAGTAGTTTATTATCATTATCAAGTATTATGTACAGTACATAATTATATGTGCTATACTTTTATATGACTGGTGGTGCAGTAGGTTTGTTTATACTGGTATCGTCATGAACATGTAATACACTGCATTACTCCAACACAATGACTACAACGTCACTAAGTGATAGGAAGTGTTCAACTTCAATATAATCTTGTGAGACCACCATTGTATACGTAGTTTGTAATTGACCGAAATGTTGTTATGTGGAGCATGACTGAATTGTATTTTACTTTTCAGATTAGCATGGCAAGATTTTTGTTTTAATTGCAAGAGCAAAGCGTTCTAAAAGAATTTGAATGTTCAGATATGGTTGCATTATAGGTTTGGTTTTCTTTTTTAAAATAATTAACATTAATTGTAAATCTTTGGTAATCAAAAATATGAAGGAAAAGAAAATGTAATCAAATGTTGGTACATGGTTCTTGCTATTGTGAGTCAAATAATGTTCTCACAAACAATGGCAGCTTAGTTATCTAATGTTGTTGTTCATTACAATTACTTTTTGGGATAATTAAGTATTCCATTAAGCACAAAAATATTTCTAGTAGAAAATTTCTAAAATATACAGCAGACTTTCTTTTTGGCTAATCTTATTGAAGGTAAATTAAACTTTTCCTAATGGTTCAGGGAAATCTCATGAGCCTTTATTATTTTGCAGTGCTGGAAGGCAGCTAGAGCACTAAAGATAGTAGTAATAATCATTATCATCTTCATAAAGCTAACATTTTTTATTATGTAGGCTGTTATGCACAGGTATGCTCTTAAGCACTTTACTTATATTAATTCATTTAATTCTTACAAGAACACCATGAAATAAGTACTAATACCATTCTCATGTTGCAGATGAGTTAACTGAAGCACAGGCACAGAAGGGTTTAGTAACTGACCTGTGGTGGCTCAGATCAGAGGCGATAATGCCAGTCTATCCCCAGTGTCTAACCCCTCGCCCTCAGGCTTTATGGGCTCTAAGATAAACATAGGTTCGGCTGAAGTTCTGATTTTGGCTTTGCCACTTGGTAGTTGAGTAAGAAGTTTAGGTTGCTTAACTTTTCCAGGTTCCAATGTCCTTATCTTAAAATCAGGGTGATAATGGCACTAACCACCACACATTCCTGCGAGGGGAGAATGAAATAACACAGGCAAAGAGCTTTGGCACTTAGGAAATCATCAAGAAGCATTAGCTTCTATTGTTGCTTTTAAAAAGTTCTCCTGTTGTATAAAAGGGCGAGAATCTACATGTGCTCCTATGACATGGGGAAACACTGAACACCTGAAAAATGACCCTCAAATTGTTAATTTTGTTTTGGTTTGTTTTTGAACTTGTGTTTGTGGTTTTCTTCTACATTGGCTGTCTGTCACTTTTTGATGTTTTTAGTGGTCAAGGATGTAGGTTCCAGAAATCCTAGGTCCACTGTTGGTTTGGCTCATTCTAGGCAATCTACTTCACTTCTCTAAGCCAAGTTTTTCTTCTATGAAATGAGGATCTATATTCTTAATGAAACAACGTTGTATATTTGAAAATACAGTATGATTTTGTCCTTTGTGATCCGGGTAAGAATTTTGGAAAATATTCTATATCTTAAAGTGCCTTCAATATAACCTTTCTGGTATGCGATGTTTTCTGTTTTCTATTACTTTATTTCCAAATTTCTCTATTTACTTCAGCATTTTAAGTTTGGTCAGAATCAGCTCATTCATTCCTTCTGACTTTTCTCAAATGCTTAATTGCTTTTGAATGTCTGCTGTGTTTGTCTTTCATTTCTTAGTGCTGGCAGACTTGGTGTATGCGTTGCCATCAGTTGAGGTGGTTTGGCGGGAAAGGTTTCCCCAAGGGAGAAAGCATTCTCCATCTTAACCATTTCTGACACATTAATGTGTTGAAAATGATTGTGTGCATCTGTTCTTGAAATGGTTACAGTTCCAGTCTATTTTCCAGACTGTTCTTGGTTTAAGACTATTTCTTCTGGTTCTTTTTGGTACTTTTATGAAGTTTAGCATTGCTCTATAGATATGATGTAAATAATCCTGATGTATATTTTTAAAAAGAAAATATCAAGGAAAATACCACACTATTGTGCTTAGGTGAATTATTAGGTGTGAAAACAATGCGCTCATATAGGTTTTTAAGATTCTTCTCTCCTTATGCTAAAAGTCCCTAATTTTCATTAGTCTCTTTGCTGGTCAGGTGAAATGATATGGAATATACTTGCAAGGAACCTACCATTGTGAAAACAATCATGTCATGGGGAGACCTCAGAAGAGCATGAAATACAAAATCTACCACTGGACTTTCACTTATACCATTATTTTTAAGAGTTCTTAGTTCTCCATTTTTATACCAATTCTTATTTTTGGTTTTTCAAATTTGGTAATAAGTTTATTTGCCATTGACGCTTTAGGCTTTAAACTTTTTGAATAGGTGATATATTCAATATGGTTAAAAACAAGTAATATTAAAATGGTAACAGTGACAAGTCTCCCTGTTACTTGTTTTTGACCACTTCATTTACACACAGTTTGCCCCATCTCCTCCTCTTCCTCCTCCTCCATTATTATTATTAGTTTCAAGTGCATAGTGCATTGGTTAGACATTCATATAGTTTATGAAACAATTCTCCTGATTACTCTATCTTCCCTCTGGCTCTACACATAGCCATTACATTACTGCTGACTGCAGTTCCTATGCTGTGCTCCCCACCCCTGTGACCACTTATTAACTACTAATTTGTACTTCTTTAACCCTTCACCGCTTTCTTCCAGTCCCCCAACCCCTCTCCCCTCTGTCTGTCACCATATTGTCCTTTATATTTGTGAGTCTGTTTTCAATTAGTTCTTTTTCTTCCTTCGATTCCACATATATGTGAAATCATATGGTATTTATCTTTCTCTGTCTGATTTATTTCACTTAGCAGAATAACCTCTAGGTCCATCCATATCATTGCAAATAGTAGGATTTCATTTTTTTTAATGGCTGAGTAATTTTACATTGTATATATGAACCATAACTTCTTTAACCAATTGTCTGTTAATGGGCATTTAGGTTGCTTCCATATTTTGGCGATTGTGAATAGAGCTGCCATGAACATAGGCGTGCATAGATCTTTACCAATTATTGTTTTGGTTTTATTTGGATAAATACCCACTAGTGCAGTTGCTGGGTCAAAAGATATATCCATTTTTAATTTTTTAAGGAACGTCCAAACTGTTTCCCATAGTGGCTCTACCAATTTGCAATCCCACCAAGAGTGTATGAGGGTTCCCTTTGCTCCACATCTTTGCCAATACTTGTTCTTTGAATTGTTGATGATAGCCATTCTGACAGGTGTGAGATGATATCTCATTGTGGTTTTAATTTGCATTTCTCTGATGATTAGTGATCTTGAGCATCTTTTCATGTGTCTGTTGACCATATGTGTTTCCTCTTTGGAGAAATATCTATTCAGGTCTTCTGCCCATTTTTAAATTGGATTGTATTTTTTTTGTAGTTGAGTTGTATGAGTTCTTAATGTATTTTAGATATTAACCTCTTACCAGATGTATCATAAGCGAATATCTTCCCTCGTTATGTAGGTTGTCTTTTCATTGTGTTTCCTTTGCTGTGCAAAAATTTTTTAGTTTGATGTAGTCTCATCTTTTAGTAGTTTCTCATGTGTCTTTGGAATATATAAATACAAATAAAGATTAATAGAGGTTGTTATTTATTCTTTTCTTATGCACTTGCTCTTTTTTTAAAACTTAATTTATCATAGACATCTTTCTGTATCAGTATCTAGAGATAAATGGATATATTGTTGTTTATGTAAACAGTCTCATGTAGATAGATACACATTTGAGTTATTCCTCTGCCCCCTTCTTATTTTGCTCCTACAAATAATGCCGTAGTGAATAACATTGGCTGTATGTTGTCTAGCATGTGGGAAGTTTATCTGTAGGATAAGTTTCTAGAATCGAGATTGCTGGGTAGAAGGAAATGCATTTGCTACTTATTTTCTTTTGTCTTTACTTAAAGTATCTAGTAAAAATTTTTATTTTTTCTATAATTTGTCAATCTTTTTTTTTTGGCTTGTGGATTTTAATTGCTGATCAGAAAGGCCTTCACTGTCCAAAGTTAATAGAGAAATATGACTGCATTTTCTTTTAATAATTTTATGGTTTTATTTTTTTATATTTGAATTTATGAATCCCTTGAATCCCACTTAATTTTTTTCCAGATTTGGAAATTCATTTTCATAGCACCATGTATTTTAAAAT
>NW_006436288.1:5737080-5743752 GCF_000325575.1 Pteropus alecto
ATTTGAGATGCTGTGAATATTTGGGCCTATTTTTGAGCTTTGTATTCTGTTTCATTGGCTTGTATGTCTGTTTGCTTGGCTATAATACTTTTTTTCCCATAAATTTATATGTAATTTTAAAAGTTGTAGAAGCCTACCAACCATTTTATATAAAATGCTCTAAAGCAATAAAATGAACTAAGAACTTAACTTAAAAATTCAAAATAATTAGAAGAAAACTCATGAAAATCTATAGGAAAGAATAAATGAAGGCAACAGAAGTCTTCAGGATTTTGATCTGATTCTGTATCTCCTAAATTCCATTTCAAGTATTAAAATAAAATAAGCTAGGATTAAAATCTCATTTTCAAAATAAAATAAAAATAAAAATGTTCCAATTATTTGACATTATTTGTAAATCTGTGATATTTGGCGAACTAGATATTCTGAAAAGAAATAAAATGCTGTGTGGATACTATTTATTATCTCTTCATCTATGCTAGCCCTGCTCTTTATTTTCAGTACTGCTGCCAGTGTGATCTTTCTTAAATATGATTATTCAAAACTTCCATATGAATGGTTCAGTGAATCTTTATTGGCTGGTGAAAGTGAAGCTACTATGAATAGCAGCAAAGCCACCTGAGTGTCAAAAAATGACTTTTGAGCACCAACCGTGTTTTATACAAAAGTTACACATGCAGGAAGGAACCAAACGACCCTGTCCTTGACTCCATGGAGCTTTTGGCCAAATGAGAAAGACTGAGAGTAAATAGCCAAGTGATTATGGTGAAGTGTGATATGGGTTATAATAGGGTATTAGGTTACCTCTCTAGACTTGCCACCTCCAAACACCCAACTCTTTAGTATGACGTATTACTTGTAATTCCCTGAATTAATCATTGTTTCTCATGTTTAGGCTTTTACATTTGCAGCATTTTCTTGGAATACCTGGATACATTTCACTGAGTCCTTCATGACTTAATTGAAGCAGCATCTCTTCTAAGATCTTCTAGTAGATGCCCTCTACTGTGGATGGGCTAGAAGCCCTCTCTCTTTTGTGCTTCCCTGTTACACTGTGCATACTTCTGTTGATCATTTATCATGTTGTAGTGTAGCTATCCGTTTGCTTCTCTAGCCTTTCTTCTAGACTGAATTATTTAAGCACAGGGATGGCAGGAATGATAATAATATTGTGAACTCTTTTGAGAAGTTTTGTTTAATAGAAGTGAGGAAATAGATGGAGGGATGTGGGAGTTATTATACGTATTTATTGGGTAGTAGGAATGATCAAAAAAAGTGCAAATTTGATACTAGTACGATGTGCATTTCTTGCTCCCAACACCAGAAAAGCATGGGAATAACTATTTAATCTAAGTTTCCCATGTTATATATCTTTGTTTTTATTGAAAAATTGGGAAAATACAGTTTCACCTACACTAGATTTATATTTAGTAAAGATTTGTTGAGCTCATTCCATGTATGCATTTTCTTTCATATACAATCTTTTTATTCCTCACTATTATCTTGAAATGAAGGTATTTTACAGGGAAGGAGACTAATGACTACTATATAAAATAACTCTTCTGAAGGTGATAAAACTTGCAATGATAAAACTTGCAAGTATCAGATGTAGGATTTACCTCAGGTCTTTTTATACCCCTGTGACTATAGGTAGGTGACCTAGTGGCTTACATACTATATTCATAGCATTCTCAGCAGTGGTTTACTCATAAAAAGCCTAAGATGTTTCAAGTGGTGGCTCACAGAGCTTGGCTTAGAACATATTATTTTAAATCAACTATCTGAGCAAAAGAGATCAAGGTGATTTTTTTTCGAATAAATTTTTCACCATGAAAATTATTTAATATGATTAATATTTGAAATTCAAAATGATTGTGAAATATGGAAAATGATTATTTAAAACCAAGGCAAGGTGCTCTGTGGAAAAACAAAACAAAACAAAAACATCCCAAGCATTAAGCACCAAGGTAGTATTTTTCAGACATAGGGGTAAAAGAAATGAATCTGAAGAGTCCATTTCAATGTATGTTTAATTTATAGTATAATTATATTTTGGTAAAAAGAAACTTGATTTTTCAGTGTAAAGAAAACTTAATTCTTTTATTTATTTATTTATTTATTTATTTATATTTATTTATTTATTTATTTAAAATTTATTTATTTTAATTAGTTTCAAGTATACAGTACATTGGTTAGACATCTATATAGTTCATAAAAATGATCCCTCCAATTGCTCCCTCCCTCCCCTGGCCTTCCACACAGCCAACATATTAATGCTAACTATATTCCCTATGCTGTGCTCCCCATCCCTGTGACCATTTTAACGGCTTAGTAAAAAGCCTTAATTAAAATATTGCTGCTACTTTGAGTCACCACATTTTAAATAAATGAAACGGCTTAGTAAAAAGCCTTAATTAAAATATCGCTGCTACTTTGAGTCACCACATTTTAAATAAATGATGAGGAGACCAGAGTCACATTCTGAGAGTACTGACCAAACAATGAATATTTGTTTAAATAAATCATGGATGAGAAATAGAGTTTTTTAAGTGTTGGCATATTGCAAGGGAGTAATGTTGGTGAACATAACCTATATGAGGGTAGGAGATCATATTAGATATTTCCTGAAGTTCTGTGGATCCTCTATCAATCCATCCACCTACCCACCCACCTATTCTCCTATCCATCCGTCTATCCATCCTATGTTTGTAGCCATAAATCATCTATGTGATTATACTGATCTATTCAACAAATGGTATTATATTCCTAAAATTAATAGCTACCATTTATTAGGAAATATATACCAGATTTTGTCCTAGGTGCTTTATTTGTCTCTTAATGTTAAAAATAATGGGTAGGTAGTAATATCTTAATTTTATGGATGAGAATACCAAGAATTATATACCCAGTGTCTTATGGAAAATGACAGAGTATTGTCACTGGACAGATTTTGAAAAGTTGTCCTTTTGTATTTTAGCCAATGTGGCACACTGATTCTTTCAAGGTACCTTCTGCTTGCTCTATTTGTACAGCCCAGGGCTCTATGACTGTTAACACTAGCCTCTTAACTAACATTCTTTTCTTTCTCTTCCCCATCCCTCCTTTTCAATATCTATTGTCTACTATGTGTCTGGCCTCATGCTAGGTGCTGGAGATATCATGGTGATTCAGAATGACTGATTTTTTTACCTTGTGGAAAATACTATGTAGGACATGGAGGATATAAATATAAATAAGCAAGTTCTGTTTAGAAGGAAATCACATTCTGGTGGAGAGATATTTGAAGGGTGTTATACAAAATCCTGCGAGAGTCATTTTGGGGGAGTGTGGGTTTAAGTCAGTGGTTCTAGAAAAGGTGGCCCCTGATATAAATCTTCGGGAATGATTAGGTGTTGGCCCACTAAAGAGAGTGAGTACTCCTTGGAAGAGAAGACAGAATGAACAAAGATAATGGAGGGAGGATCAGTGAGAAAAGCACAGTTCTCTGCAAGCAGTTTCTTGAAAACCAATTGATGGTATGATGGATAACGCTGAGCAGAAAGCAGAGATCTGGAATAGAAGCCTTGGGATGCTGTGGGAAAGTCTGTGACACATTTAAGCAGGGAGTTTGTGTGGCTAGAGAGATCATCCCTGGTGGACATGTAGAGGGAAGATTTGAAGATCATGAGATTGGAGGAAGGGATACAAGTTCGGAGGATGTGGCAATATTTCAGGTGAGAGACCAATACTTGAACCAGACTAGTGAGAGTAGGGAGGAAGCAGAAAGGGAAGACTGGAAAATCATTTTAAAGGTAGAATGGCAGGACTCGATGAATGATTAGATGTGGAAATGATGAGATAAAGGCAAGTTTCAGAAGAGACTAGTTGCTCATTAGAGCATCTTGTAGACATCTACGTTGAGGTCCTTTTGCCAGTCTTCACTGTGGTCTCTCACCTGCCTCGGAGTGTGAAATTGCACAGCCAAATAATGAAAACAAAACAAATTCCTCCAAATACACAAATTCAACTCCAAAAGCATTGATGAATAATGTAGACTTTGGGACTTTCTAATTATATATTTTGTGCTTTTTTATTGTTAAAATTCTTTTATATCTCTGACATTTATTGAGAGCTTGCTATGTATCAGTTGACTGTTTTAAGCAATTTGCATGGATAAACTGATTTATTTTCAAAATAGCAACCCTATGAAGCAGGTTGTGATTTCTTTCCATTTTTACAGATGAAACACAAAGTGATTAAGTAATTTGCAAGGGCTCCCCCTACCCCCATTAATTGTAGAAGTTGGGCCTTAAACTCAAGCAGTCTATCTTCAAAACTTGTCTTCTTAATCATATTTTGTGAATAGGTTTGTTTCCTTAATTTCTTCTTCAGATTGCTCACTGCTGGTGTAGAGAAACACAGCTTTTTGTTCATTGATCTCATCCCCCGAAACTTTGTCAAATTTGTCTATTAGCTCAAGTAGTTTTTTTTTTTTTTTGTGTGGATTCTTGTGTGTTGCTGCTTTGGAATTTTGTTACAATATTTTTTTCTTTCCAACTCTGTTGCTATTGATTTAATATACTAATTCAAGGCGTAAAAATATCTTTTGTATATTTTCAATGCTGCATTAAATTTACCTTTTTTATTTCACTTATGTTGTCTGGCTTAGAGCATTTATATGTTAAAAAAGAAAAATACCTAAAAATGAAAAATATCTCTGCTAACATTTTCAAATGCTGAAGAAACAATGTGTTAAAGGCAAACAATACTGTCATAATTTAAGACCACCAAACAGTTTTGTGGATTGATTTGTTTTGGTTGGAGAATTAAGTAGAGTTAAAGCAATATCAATTACAACAAGTAAATGACTCTCATCTAGTTAGGTAATTTAGGTAGCCCACTCATCCTGGAAGTTTGTGGCTGCTCAAATCTGTTCCTGATTTGAAAGAAATGTGACTATTTAATTTCATAGTAAAAAAAAAAAAAATTTGTTGCACTCCTTTTTTTTATGGTTCCTTGAAAGTTAGGGTTGACCGTTTCCTAAAAAGGTCTCCCCTGCCCTGTCCCAATTGTTTTGAGTTTTAAAATTATTTTTTTCATTTTTATTATCAACTCATAAGACATAACTTGAATTTTATTGACTGTTAATGTAAGATGATGAGAGCACATTCTTTTCCCACCATTTAAGTGTCTGACTTAGACAAGTGCTTCCTGCTATTGCAAGGCTTGACCTTAGCCCCTTGGTTATGATGGATATATAGCAAATGGAGCATGTCATAGCATTTCAGGATTCAAAAGAGACCTTGGAGGTCATTTTCTGGTGAGAAATTGTAACTCTCTACAGTTCTAATATATCTTGCAAATGTTGATTTCAGTATATCTTGTAAATGTTGACTCATGTAGTACAGTTCTTATTCTCAGTGTTCAAATAGAAAAAAAGAGGTATTCACATTCAAGAGATGGATAAATAACAGAGAGAATAAATAATAATGAATTACCTATATTCAGACACAGTGCTCTGGCTCTTAGATTCTCAGAAGGAGGAAAGAAAAAAGCAGAATTCAAAAATCACCATTAGGGTGAAGACTTGAGGGTCTGGCATCATATCATTTCTAAAGATCTGTTGCTGAATTCGCCATTATTCGAGCTCATGTCCAGAGCACTAAGTTCTCTCTGACAGCATCATGGTTTAGTCGTTTACCCATAAACTCATGTAGAGGTGTTCAAGTTGCAGCATCCTGACATCTCTCAGATATTCTTACTGGCACTGTAGTCTAGGACGCCCCTGGTGTTTCATGTGTATTTTCTATTAACTTATAATTATCTCTGTAGATTCATTTCTCAACACTTAAATATTAATATTAAAGTGGAAAAATGTTTCTTATTTTAAATTAAACTAAAATGTACTTTCAGATATCCTGGGAAGAGGATCCATTGTTTAGTCCACAAATATCATTTAATTTTTTCTGTCCTGTATTGTACTCAACCTTTAGTAATTTGTTGAAAAGTATTTTATTGCAGCACTCACCACCTCCTCCAACCACACCAAGCCTCTTACAATTCTTTCAGCACTTCTGGCACTTACACACCCCCATATCTCCTTGCTTCTCCCTGGAATATACCCCAAACCCAAAAGATCTATGATCTATGTAAGCTAGAATATCTAAAAGTGATTTTCCCCTCCATTTATTTAGGAGATTTAAGTCATTTGGGAAAGAAACCTATATCTTAAAATATTAATAAATCACATGCTACCTCTTTCCTTTTATATTGAAGTTTCACATATACAGAAATAATCTATATTTTAAATTATTGATAGCATATTTATAAAACATTTTAAAACTAAATATTACTAACTATTTAAAACTAAATAGTCCCTCTATGCTACCCATATTACAGGCTTGTGGCTAAAACTTCTAGAAAACCTTGAGAAAAATAGAAAGAAGGTAACAGAAGCATTCCAGGTGGAAAGAGAAGTAGATCTGAGATATGGCAGTGGTAATAGGAATTGATCTGAGAAAAATTTATTCATTTATTTTTTAAAATAATTTTAAAATTTTTAAATTACAGTTGACATACAATATTATATTAGTTTCAGGTATACAACATAATGATTCGACATTTATGTAACTTATAGATTGATCACCCTGATAAATCTAGTACCCAGTTTGATACCATACATAGTTATTATGG
>NW_006436288.1:5744320-5782188 GCF_000325575.1 Pteropus alecto
GTTTTTGAATTAGTGTTTTGAATCTCTTCAGATAAATACCCAGAAATGGAATTGCTGGGTCTTTGTCTCTTGACATGGCCTTTGTTTTAAAGTTTGTTTTGTTTGGTGTAAGTATTGCTACCCAGACTTTTTGTTTGTTTCAGTTTTTATGAAATATCTTTTTCCATCTCTTTACTTACAGTTTGTGTGTGTCTTTCTGTCTGAAGTCAGTCTCTTACAAGCAGCATATGGAAGGGTCTTGTTTTCTTATCCATTCAGCCACCCCATGTCTTTTGATTGGAGCATTTAACCTATTTACATTTAAAGTAATTGCTGATAGATATATAGTTATTACCATTTAATTATTTATATTTTTGATCTTTTTCTTCTTAAAGAAGTCCTTTAACATTTCTTGTAATACTGCTTTGCTGGTGATGAACTTCTTTACCTTTTTTATTTGTCTGGGAGTTGTGGGAGGAATTTAGAAGGTGGAATCAATGGGGCTTTTATTCCATTTAATCATTTGGAATGAAGGAGAGGCTAAGTCTATAATGATCCTTGGAAGACCAGGCAGATGATGGGGCCATTCTCTGAAAAAGAAGAAAAGTACAAAAGTACATGAAGTTTGGTCTTTGAAAACTTCTCTAGACTATTATTATTTATAAGCCCTCTGAAGACTTTGTTATTTTGAGGGCAGAGAACATATTTTTTTCATTTTTATATCTGCAGTGCTTAATATATTGGGCACATGATGGGTGTGCCACAATATTTATTCAATTAAGTATAAAAATCTAGAGCTTGAAAGGCAAAATATCTTTCTCCAGCCAGTAGAACATATGACAGATGTTCTTCGGCCTGAAAATATTTGTATCAATACTCAGTTCTCTGTTCTGTCCTTCATTCCATGTAGAAATTTGTATGCCAAAGGTCACTGGCATCGTATTCATATGACAGTCACCAAACTGTTTGAAAAAGAGAAAAAAAAGCAAATTCATAGTGTCTTCAGTGGGAAGGCGGAGTATATCTTAAATATGTTAACATAAAATGAAAGATGCCTTCTTAGGGCAAACAGGTTTGCCCTAAGTATTTGTAAGCATTTTGATTCCCCTTGCCACTTATTAAGGTGTACAAAGCACAGAAACTCCTGGGGGCAAAAATCAAGTTTTATACCTACTAATAGCAGCTCCTATCCCCATTGTATATGACAGGGACTCAGCACGTGTTTGGAAGTCATTGATAACAGTGGGACACTGCCAGGTATCCCTTTAATAAGGAATTAATATATGAGTATAGTGTTTATAATTCAGCCTGAACTTATCAAAATGTGCATTTGGAATTAATAAAACCTTGAGAGTCAGTTTGGAACCAATGCATTTAGTGATAAATGAATATGTTTGAGTGTGAATTGGTTAACAGATTGGAATTTTTTTTTTTTTTTAAGAGTGGTGGTCATTTTACAGATAGACACTAAAATCCTTTTAATAACTTGTGAAGTCAGTGACTACATTTGGCAGTCTGAAGAACAGGTTTTTGGATTTAAATCTCCACTAATAGTTCAGGGAAGTGTGCTTGCTATTTATTTTTGCACAACACAATTGTAAAGGATTTAAGAAAATAAATATCAGTAGGCCACAAAACGAATTGCTATTTCCATTCAATTCAAACATAAAGAAGTAAAATAACCATAGGACATAAAACCCAGCAATTGTTTTACCAAATCTGAATTCGATACTTTGTTAAAAAATCATGTGAAATGAAATTTAAACTCTTGTGTCTACAGCATCCTGTTTTCTTTGTTGACATCATCTTACAATTACTTCTCCCTTTGCCGTGGTTATTTAATCAGCTTGATTTGGGTATTACCCCACTCCCACCCTACTTTTTAAACATTTTTTTAGCTTTATTTTTCTTCTCATTTTTCTACCACGTGTTTTCAACATTAAATTTTTTTTTTTTAAATCTTTTCCCTAAGGTTACAAATAATGAGCTAGGTAAGATAAATTCTTGTGTGCAGCACTTTTTAAAACAAAATGACTTCATGCAATGAATTCACTCAAGTACTTCCAGTTACATAAGTGACTCTCTGGGAGTCAGGCATTTAATGAGAGACATTAGCTTTCCAGGCCACTAAGTACCATTTAAAGAAAGCACTGTAGTGATTTCCCATACAATAAAGAAGAATAATGCCTTGTAGTTTTACAGTCACTTTTCCCCAAAGAACTTACAGTGCTTTTACATAGACCATCTCCTCTGTCCTCAAAACAATTCGTGGAAACTATTCTGTATTAATATATTACTCCCTATACACCCTAAGTAATTCATTCAATGGGTGATTATATTCAAATATGTTCTTATTTGAGTTCCTACTCTGTGCCAGGCTGTTACTTGGTTTACAGAGCAGCATAAAGCCTCATACATATCTGTGAGTAGCAGAGAGATCTGAGTAATTATTATAACAGAGAGTGTGGCTCAGGGCTGTAAAGGGGTGAATGCAAATGCCATGAGATCACAAGGGACAGTAACTAACTCTGCTTGGGGAATGAGTCTGTAAAGCTTTAGAAAGGGAACTATTGAGCAAGGTCTCAACAATACAGCTGAAAAAGGATGGAAATCTCTCTCTCTATCCAACTTATTTTCCAGGTGGAGACATTCTCTTTGTTCACTTCAGTCCCAAAAGTATGAAAAATGGCTTAGGCAGTGGGAGGAATGTCGGGAGGAAGCCAGGAGAATATCAGAATAATCTGAGGACCTTTGAGAAAAATATTCTACATATCTCCCAGAGATTCTGCTATTCCTTACTTCCTTTTGTGAGCAATTATTGAAGAAGGGAGTGTGTGCCAGTTAGTTCATTCATGCTGTGCAGAAAAATATTAACTTCTGCTCTAGGGAGTTATTTTGTCAATGGAAAGAATGAGCTTTATATGAAGTATTATTATTTATGAAATCCTATTCTTAAATCATTTACCCTTTACATATCTATTATGAATGACATCTCCAAATCCAAAGAAAAGATGTTATAGAAATGAGTACTAAATTATTTCTTCTTCCTTAGCAATAAATTACATGCAGCAGAGTAAAATTCCTTCTCTTCTTTGGCAAGAGAGATGCTAATTGTACTCATTTTCCCTGAAGACAGTACTAGTTGGATCTGCAGTTGGTTGGATTCAATAAGTAAGAATTTCAGAACTATGAGACAAGCTGTTGAGAGAAGTTATGGATTTTCTATTATTTCTGTGACAGCTCTGGTTTAGGAGAAATCTTTCTTAGAGATGAGGGATGATATAGTGATTTAGTGGTGAGTCAGAAAACCTACGTGCTGGTTCTGGCTCTGAAACTAGATACTCCTGTCATTTCACCATTCAGAGGTTCATTTTCTTTATCCGTAAAATGAATGCTTTGGATTTACTGATATCTCTATTCCTTCCAGCTCTGATATTTTATAATTATGTGATTGTATGAATGAGATGAATCATTTTATAAGCATTTTACATTGGGTTTCTTTGTTCATGGAGTTCCTTCTGTTTGTTACATATTTTCCCCCTTTCATCTGCCTGAGAAATTACTGTGCACCCTTCAAGGCCCAGGAGCAAATCAAAGAACTGGTATATTTTGAGTGTCATCTGTGTGCTAGGTATGGCGATAAGTAGTGTGACTGTACTTTTACCACTTCCCTGGTATAATTTTTAATGGTGTCTTCAAAGTGTCCTGGTTTAGTCAATGAATTATATAATGATAAAGGTTTTCTAAACATTATTTAATTCTAACAGCAATTTTATGAGGTGGATATTGTTACTCCCATTTTTCACATGAGAAAAACTATATTTTAAAGAACATTAAGGAATTTATTTAAAGTCTCATTGCTTATAAGTGATAGACTAGTTCTATCCCGGTGTTCTAACTTTACATTTTTTCACCACACCTTGATACATGGGTCAAGTGTCAGTTTTTGTAAAGAACCATTGCTGACCTACCCCCCCATGTGCTTTCCCCTGAAGACCCCTACATTTGTTTTTACTGCTGAAAAATCTCATCATGTCCATAAACATGTACATATTGAAGACTTCTCTCATAGCACTCTGTTCCATCCTGAAAACAAAGACCAGCTCTAATTTATTATTGCATTAGTAATGTTTTGCACACTTTGCCTGGATCCGTGTTTATATGCCTCCATGCTGTATTTATTAGCATGTTTGCTGACGAGGGATTGAGGAACTTACTTTCCAGTTGGGGTTCCCTGACTATTAGTTAATGTGACTTTGAGCAAGTTTTACTTTTCCTGGAACAGATCTCACTAACTTTCAGAGGTTGTGAAGATCAGGGCAGGTAATGTATGATAATAAAAAGAATTAACATTTTATAGAGTATTTCTTTTTGTCTGGCAAAATCTTTTAGAAGACAATCTCATTTAGTTTTCATAAGAGGGACCCAATTAGATTTAAAAATGTTAACTGCCTTACCTGTAGTTACAAAACTAGGAAGAAGTAGGTGGAGGTAGGCTTCAAACTCACCTACCTGAAAATGCCTTTTTATCTTGTGATTCCAAAGTGTCTAAAGACAAGGTAGTAGAATTAGCTGAAGGAGTCTTGAGAATCTCAGCTAAAGGACCTTAATGGTAAGTGTTAGGATTGTGTTTTGCGCTCTACTAGGATTGGGAAGCTGTTGTAGTCCCTTCATTTAGGGGCACAGCTATCTGAACCTGCCTTCATAAGTGGAGGCCATATTGTATAAGGTCTGAGCCTGTGCTCTGGAATGGTTAACTGATAATAATGCTCTCTCTACTGAGTCAGTGAGGTTTTTGTAGATACTTTACTCCGAATTACATAAATAGACATTAATATCTTTTATGAACTTGTAGAAATCTTTCCTTAAAAAGTTAAACGTGAACAGAACAACAATAAAGAACAAAACTCTTTGGTTGCAATAATACTATAGTATAAAGCAAAATGCTGCCCTTTATCCAAACCTATTCTTGAATGGTGAGGTTCCACTGAGATGACCTAAGGGCATATAGCATTTTGCACGTTGCTTTGTGTGAGGGTAGGTACTGAATAAGAATTTATTGAAAGAGAATAAATTGGCAAGTGCCAGTGATTCAGACAGTTTGAAGTTACTTCATTCAATGACATTTGCTTCTTACTGGGGAAAAATGTCTTTATTCTGGGACTCTTAATATGGGGTCCATACGTCATTACAGTTATGTAGAGCTCAAAAACCTCCTGCACGTTTGCCAAATTGTGCATATAATTATTTTTGCAGAAAATAAATTTATAATTTTTAGCAGATTCTCAAAGGCATTCTGCCTTCAAACTTGTTTTAACGGCCCGCCTTCCGATATCACTCTAAAGATCCTGTTTGGGCATTAGAGGCAAACCAAAGGACAAGCAAAGGCCTTTCTTACATCTCTTAAGTTCTACCTGAACTAATATCTGTCTACTTACCTACATTGAAAAGTTTCTTTGTTATACAACAAATACTGTGACTATAGTCCTAAATGAAAAGAATAATTTGATTTATGTAGGCTGCTCTGTGCCATTCTCTTGATATTTGGCCTTGACTCTAAGATACTCTAAAGTTATTTCAAATGTCATTGCTATGGCTCTGAAAGGTTTCTCTAGGTATTTTCTCTTTTAACTTTGTGTGAAACCTTAGCTCAGTCATCCACCTCACCATAGATAAAATGGAATGCGTAGGCTGGTTGCTCATGAATGGATCATCTCCTTGCAGCTAGAATTATTCCCCTTAGCAAAAAGATATGCTGTGTTTAGTGGAGTAAAATGTGGAAGCAGCTAGATTTTGGGTAATAGAATTTTTAGTCTTTACCATTAAACACTTTAAACAGAAATTCTGTCCTGGTGGTAAGGCTTACAAAAATATAAGCAAGTCCTCATAAAGAAAGAGAAAAATTAATGTCTATGATTACTTCAGCTATGTTAGTTTATAGCAAAAAAAAAAAAAAGTCTATTTTTCTGTTCATTTTGGAGTCGAATAGGAAGTATCTTTTTTATAAACCGACTTAGTGGTATATTTTTATCCTGTGTCAGTCATTCCTATTTTAGTCTAAGTTCTCTCTGGACATGATCAGGGATCATTTGTAATTTTAAAAACCACTTCAGAATAGTACCAGGATTAATTAATACAGTTTATATATCAAATTGCTTTTGAAATATTCAGGCTTTGTTTGAGCTTTCCCCGCTGTGTGCATGAGAATTTCTAAGAGTGTAAGAACAGTTGGCATTGATTGCTCCTTCTTGAATTTAGTTAAGCTTATCACAAACTATGTCATGGCCAGAGCTTAACGTGTTGTTCCCCTTCCAGAAAATCATTTGCCAAATACAACAGAGTTCAGATGGTGGGAAAACTGTGGAGCATTCACATTTAACTTAAAATTTTCCCCCTAATATACAAGTTTGGAGCTGAAGAAAGCATGCTAATAAATCATCATACCTGATTACAGTCTTCCCCACTTCTGAAAACCACAAAAGCAGAAGCAGCCATTATTGGATCCTTAACATGGAGTTTTCTGCTCTGAGCACATTTGGAGCTGTCAGTTAGTAATTTGAAACCACATGTGAGGGTGAAGGGTGCCTGGATGGATAACTACGAATGTTATTGAAAATATGATGTTGCCTGAAGACTTGTAGCCTAGATATTTGGCCCCAAACACGAAGTCTTTTTCATCTTCATCTCATTTGGTAATTAGCACACTGAACCTGTGCAGACTAGAAGCATAGAAAAACATTTTGAAAGTGCAGAGGAAGAAGTAGGATTAAGACAAACATTTATATAACCAGGAAAAAACGACCCAGGAAAGACGGGAAATCTGGTGACACTCTGTTTACCCACAGCAATGTTAAAATAGTTTGCAAGTGAAACAAAGCAGAGCCCCTTGAATAAATCACTAAGAAAGTATAAGGACAGACCCACAGCCAAGAGCACGTCACGAGCTATCTGTGTGATATGATTCTCTCCAATTACACCAGACAGACGCTTTCCTTTGAATTTTGTCCCTTTTTCCTCTCCCCAGTTATTTCCTTCCATCAAGGAATCATGTGAAACTGTGGGAATTGGAAGTGGATGAAAATAACTTAAGTTCTTAAGAAAGGGGAGACTGTCAGGATGTTTGGGGATTGGGTCCTAATCAACACCCAAACATTAGTCTAAAACAGAGACAGTTTTACAAACCTCAAATACCTGAAAAAAACGACTTTGCAATTTCACAAGGGGCAAAAATCTCACTTGTTTTTCCAGATCATGTGCCCTATGAGAAGATTTGCTCTTTCAAAGTTAGCATGCTTGAAGCTGGTCTCCGTCAAAAGCTGGAAGCCTAGAAGCTATCAGAAAGTCAACTGAACTTTCTTAACTTGTATATAAGTGGCTTTGGTTTAGTGCCAGATAGTTTATCTACAGGGAAAGATAAGCTCTTTTGCAAACAGGTCTGAAAAGTTTGCTGGTCTGACTGCTTGCCAGCCAGATGCTAAGAGCCATAACCTGGCATCATAAGGGATGCCTGCTTATAAGTAAATCATACTCCCATGCTGTAAGGATTTGAGAGAAATCTGTGGAATGATTTATGTGTATTCATTTATGAATAGAATTGCTCTGGGTGCCAGTGAATGAGTCAAAGAAGCAAACAAGAGTTCCTTGTCCTCAAGAAGCTTATCTTCTGTTTGAGAAGTCAAAAGTTAAATAATCAAATGAACTGAGGAAGTATAAAATGTTAAAGACTATATCACATGACAAGTAAGCATTTTAAATTATTCATTGCTTCAAATTCAGGAAAGGCAGAGATTGGACAGGCCGGAATAATAAGGAAAGTTTTTGTGGAAGATGGGATCACCATACCACCTCTCATTTACATAGTGCTTTATTGAAATAGGTGGGTTTTACGTCCATCATCCCTTAATTGAGTGTCCTGCTATTACTGCCATCTTAAAGCTGAGGAAACTGAGGCCTGGGGAGATGAAATAGTGGCTAACTTTTACACAGGTAGAAAGGACTCATCACATCTAGATTTTCCACTTAAAGCTCAGGGCCAGTCCTGCTACTCTATGGCTTCCTTGATGAATAGGTAATATAGTTAATCTTCATTATTCTCAGATTCCATATTTGAGGATTCACCTACTCACTACAATTTATTTGTAAGTCCAAATCCACACATGTGGCACTTTTGCAGTCATTCATGGGCGTGAGCAGACAGAGTTGATTTGCCCAACACACGCATGTTCCCAGCCGAGGGCAAACAAGGCAGCCCTGCCTTCTTGCTTCAGCTCTCATACTATAAACAAGTGTCCTTTCTGTGGTCTGTCTAGTGCCATGTTTTTCACATTTTTGTCGGTGATTTTGCTGTTTAAAATGGCCCTCAAGCATAGAGTCAGAGTGCTGTCTAGTGTTCCTGAATGCAAGAAGGCCGTGATGTGCCTTATGGAGAAATATGTGTCTGATAAGCTTCATTCAGGCTTGAGTTATATAGTGTTGTTGGCTGTGAGTTTGGTGCTAGTGAATCTACAATTTATATTAAACAGATGTCTTTAAACAGAAACACATATCAAACAAACTTAAGTATTGATTGGATGAAAAACATGTTGTGACTGGAGGCTTTCAGGAACCTAACCCTGTATTTCTCCTAAGGGCAGTGGTTCAGTATTACTAATTCAATATTTATGGTGATTTTATGGAACATAACTATGGCAAATAGTGAGAATCAACAGTGCCTAAATAAAGTGAAAAGAAGTTGGGAAGATATTGCAAGCAAAGAGAATATCATGAACAAAGACCCAGAGCTGGAGAAATTTGTGACCATTTAAAGAACAGAGAATAGGCAATTCTAATTGGAATCAACATTGAAGAGCAATAGCAGTAAATAAGGTCTAGATGCCAGATTGTGGGGGGTCCATTATATCCAGCTGACAAATTTTGACTTAATCTTATAAATGGATTTAGAGCAGGGATGTCATAAAAGCCTCTTTGGGAGAAGAGTATTTGGTGAAGATGTGCACAAAAAACTGGGCAGAGAAAAATGGCAGCAAGGGGAGTTCTCACTAGGCACTTGCCTTAGCTGACAGGGATTTATTGGTGGAACAGGAAACCAGTCCTCTCTAGATCTTGATGGTTGATATATTGAAGATACAGATGAAGAAGATGCTGACAGAGGTGAAGGCATCTCAGGGAATTGAAGGAAGTTCAGGGAGAAAATTTAAAATAACTAGGAAAGCAATTTAGGAAAGATCTTTAACTGAATGAGGAGCCAGTGTAAATTTTGGAGCCTGTGTGTGGTGTGGTTGTGCTCCTTCGTGTGTGTGAAAACAAGGTTGTGAGAAGACTAGGCAACCCCAGGAGTAGTCATGGAGACTGTTAAAAACAATTACAAATATGTGTATTTAGTTGAAGGAGCTAGCTCATCTGGCTCTCCACGTTATTTAACAGTTATAGTGTGTTTCTAAGGCAAGAAGAATAAGACTATTCTTTCTTAGGCTTGTTACCTTTTCTTGCAAATATTATTGGAAGTTCATTGTTTTCCATTCAAACTCAAATCTTGTGTCAGTACATACATACACACACACACACACACACACACTTCTCTCACACAGTCACGCATATACACATATACATGGTGTCCTATGGCAGTCAATGAACCATGAAAGTACAGTACATAACTAGTACAAAAAAAATAGTTTATAGCTACTTTGGAACAATAGTGGGCAATGTCTGACATATTGAGAGGGGCAGCTTCAGATTTCTGAGGCAGGCTGCCCTGAAGCAATCTTTTAATATTTATCTTGTATTATTTTTGTTAAAATTTACTTTCAAACATAAGTGGAATGAAACTATTAGTGAGTCACTGAGGCTCTGTTTTTAATAGACCTGGATGTGTGTATCTTTATGAGTTTTTAATTTTTAATTAAGCATCAGGATAAATTAAAATGACACGTTTTTCCTCTGAAGCTGATGGTTTTTCAGCTTCATCAAAGAAATGGGTCTCTCATGGGGAACTGAGTTTTGTCCTGTCAAGTAGGGTTCTCAGGAAGCTTCTCCTTCATCCCTATTTAGAATTAATCTACTCTTTCCTTATATTTTCTCAGCTCTTGCCTGCATTAGACTGTGTGGTGTTTTTCATCATCTAATTGGTATTAGCAGTATTTGGATCTTTGTTTTCTTTCTTGATTGTGAACTCCTGAAGCTCAGAGACCATATTTTGTTTATCTTTCTATATCCCACTGTCCCTGCTGTAGTTTTTTTGCCCAAAGGAGGTACTCTGTTAACTTGCTTGGGGATAATTCATGCACCACAGAAACATAGACTCTAAATAATCTAGTGACATCACTAGTCATTGGAGGCTGCGTGTAGCTAAGAAGGACTGTTTCCGGTCTTTATAACAAAGAAGAAATACTTTGTCAAACAATGTCTAGTTTTTCGAATAATGAGAAATTATATCAACTGATAAATTAATAAATCTTTTGCAGGGAGTTTTCTCAGCCTAGGCAAAGCAGCATAGTTTGGGAATAATACTAGTCCAAAGACCTAAATATATGAGAGGACAATTTGAAAGATTAAAAAGGAATATGCAGACTTTGAGGAGAGTCTACCAGGATTATAGGAACAGGGGTTCACTCTTTGGGAGGGAGGAATAAAGATGGGGAGGAAAATGGGAAATGGAGAGTCTTTTCCTAGGTTAGTTTTATGGGTCTTATTTCTGCATAACTTTATGACCACATAAAGACATCCTTAATTTAGTTTTCTAAGACACATCCAGTCATCCTAGGGAGTTACCATATCAATTGGATGCCTAAGCCCAGGATCAAACTTTCAAACACGTCTCATCTCCTGCCCTTCATTGAATATGGATGCTTTTCAGATAACACTGAAATCTCATTAGAAATAGAATCAACTCATCTGAGTTCATTTTTCTCTATTTTGAAAATCTCTGTTATTGACAAAAACTTTCTTTTCCTTCCCTTGGTTAATTCTGTCAGCTTCAAGCCCTGTTGCCACCATGGAGATATCTCTAATACTGCCTTAATTGGAATTGAGATCATCTTTTGCCTAATCTTTCACAGTATCATAAGAGCATACTCTTGCCTTACCAACATCTTGTAAAATCCAGGCCTGATGACTTCTGCCTTCCTTCACAAATGAAGTTGATACTCTCTTAACATTGCATTCAGTAAAATCCTCATCTGATAGGAAAGAGGGTATCTTCCACCCTCCCCCTTTATTTCTTGTATCTGTTGCTTTGACTTGGCAACCTGACTCTTTTCTCCTATGTTCCAGACCTCACTCCTTGCTCTCTGTTTTTAGGCCAGCTCTCTGCATTGTCAACCCCAATCTAGTATTAGGGCCTTGCTTTCAGATTGCTCCCTTTACTTGATGGTTTGTATATTTGTCTTCTTAGGCTGCCATAGCAAAACACTACAAGACCAGGTGGCTTAAACAACAGAAATGCGTTTTCTTACTATTCTGGAAGCTAGAAGACCAAGACAAGATCAAGGTACCAGCAGTGTTGGTTTCTCTTGAGGCCTCTCTCTTTGGCCTACAGATAGCTGCCTTCTTGCTATGTCTTCACATGGTCTTTTCTCTAAACATATATACCCCTAGTGTCTCTTTGTGTGTCTAAGTTTTCTCTTATAAGAACACCAGTCAGATTGTATTAGAACCCACCCTAATGGCCTTATTTTAAATTAATCACCCGCAAAGTTCTATCAAATACAAATACAGTCACGTTTTAAGATACTGGAAGTTAGGGCTTCAATATATGAATTTTAAGGGGACTTAACTGAACCTGTAGCAGTTTGATTTCAGAATTCTTGACCCAGGATGGTAAACCATCTTTAATTAACCTGTTCATAGCAGCTCAATGAAAAGGTCTATATTCCTTTCATTGAAAATAATTTTTACCTTGTTTCTTTATAAAGAGTCCACGCACTGTTACATACCTTCTAATTATAGTAAAAGATTATATTTCAATTAGTTAACATTTTTATAACACATCAAAGTTTAACCTAAGATATGTAATTATAAAATATTTTTTCTTTTTTCCAAAGGAGTTGATTATTGCTAAAATAAGAACAGGAGATTTACTTGATTAATACTATCATATCATACACCATTTTCTTTCTTTTTTTTTTTACGGAAAACAAAATTAATGAGAATCCGGTTGGAACAATAGTTATACTTTAAAATGTTCACATGAACTACCTGATATAAAGTAAGAAAGAATTTGATAAATGATTTTTATAGGCTAAATTGAAAATGGAGAAAAGATTCAAAGTCACCATGGGGGCAGTCTTTTTATATGTATTTACATTTTCCATTTAAGCTGTTGAATATGAAATTCTATATCAAAGGGGCCTTTATATGATGACTCTTCCAAGACTGGTGAAGGACACAGCTGCCGTCTCACTTCTCACACAGCCTGAAATCCAACTTGTCCTTTTTGTGTTAGATAAAGTGCCTCAGAAAGGGAAGGGGCACTTCAGAAGTCACTGATGATAGGAAACATTGTAATGAGAGACACTGACCAAGGGAACATTTTCATTCGACGGCTCATGCCTTGAAGGCAGCAACCATTTAATAACTCCTTTTACTTCTTCCCATCTACCAAGCTCTCTGCCCTCCACACTAAAATGCACATTTCGAAGTGGTTTCACTCTCCCAATTTTACTCTTATATTTAAAAATAAAAAGCATGACAGTTTTAAATTGTATTTTTGTGAAGACATGTTTGATCTAGTGCAGGTTTTTCAATTGCTAAGTTCAGGAAATAGAAGCTAAATAGCTAAAGCCTTGGGTCATTTTTCTCCAACAGAGCTGTTACTGTTCCCACTTTCATTCCCGGTGAAAGGCAAAGTCCTGTAAGACTGAGGCATGGAGAATGGGTGTTTGAGTCAGTGCAGCAGTGTCTCCCTCTCTCAACACAGGAAAAGAGGAACTTAGTATGATTTTTCTTTTTATATCATAAATGTTAACTTGAGATCTAAAATAATAGGAGTGGTTCTTTTAACTTATGAGATTATAATATCATATTATTTGCAATCAGAACACACATAGCCATCAAAAAAACATTCTCCTGAAACCATCTTCCAAGACTTGTCACTGAAAATCCAGAAGTTGAAGCTCGCAAAGCAACAGAAAGGACTGTTCCTGTCATCTCAGTTTCAAAATCCAATAGGAAGGAGTATTGCTTTCTTTCCCTCTTTTTTTCTCTCTCTCTCTTGTGGTTTTGGCTTTAAAAAAAAAAAAAAAAAAAAAAAAAAAAGCTTGGTTTTCAACAGATCCAAGAGATTCAGATGAGATGTTCTTTCCTGTCAAACAGGATCCTGAAACCTTTTGAGGTTTCTCAAGGACTTGTCTTTATAAGCTGAAAAGTCTGTTCTCTTTCTTCACCGTTGCCAGAAAAGTAATCAGGCCATTTTTCTAATTATAGTAATCTTCCCCAAATGGCATATAACTTCAAATCCAAATGCCATGTAAATTGGCCAACAACATTCTACAGTGAGACACTTTACCAAGACGGTTTGAACGTAGGAGGTTTTTACTTTGTGCAAAGGCAAAATGTGTTCTCTGTCCCAGTTTCAGCCGGGTTTTCTTAGTGTCTGACCCGAGAGGTTCCACTGTTTTAGGTTTTGTAAAGAGCATGGACGGCAATTGCTCCCGTCAGTGGTGTTTCGTGAAGAGTTGTGTCTGTGGGGGATACATTAACTCGCTTTTGCAAAAAATGTTTATTCACAGTAAAACTGAACAAGATTAAGTTGTCCTCATGTTGTTATGTTGACTAAAATCTCTACAGATAGGAAGAATGAGGTTCCCTGTGTCACATAACACAGAACTAGATATTTCTTCCCCTAAGAATAAGCCTCTTTTAATTGGTCTTCTCTATTATGCTAATCAAGGGGAAATTAGGTCGTGCTAGTAAATTTTGCGGTCCATATGCTCACAGCAGGTTAATCGCTACCTCCTCTTGTTCCATTTGTCAGTTCCTAGATATTTGATTTTTCCTTGCCTACGTACCCTCTTGGCCTTAATGGAAGGAATTTCTGGATTGGGTTAAAGGTACTAGGGAGAAGTCTCTAGAAAATGGAACTGGGCACTGAAATAATGAAGAGTAAATAAGGGTGGATTTATCCAAGACATGTTGGTATTATAGTGATTGAAAAGGGAAGAGTAAAATTGGGTAGAAATTTAAGAGCACAGAAATGGAGTCAGCATCCAAGTACGCAGTATGGATATGTCACAGTTATGAGTAGTATGTGGATAATGCTGAACTTTGTGGGGCTAACCAACAGCATTTTATTCCTATAGAACACTGCTGTCAAACCATGAAAACCCAGATGTTTGTGGGGAGAAAAGCACACATGAAGTGGGTATTTCCAAGTGTTAGGTCTTCCAATCATTGATTTCAATTTGTTAGTGGCTCCATTTTGTTTCTGAAAAGTACAGATTCCTGAGTTACTTTCCTAGAAATTATATTTAGTAGGTCTGAGGTGGGGCCCTGGAATCTGCATTTTTTGCAAGCTTCCTGGGTGGTTCTGATGAATTGGTTCTTAGCACTATTATTAGTTATTACCCAACACTATCATATATACATATATATGATGCATACATTATTATTTGATTATTAGCCAATCCTATTGCTCTGGGAATTTTAAGGCACATAGGCTGGCCGATTAGGTCAGAGCATTGACGGAACAATTTGGAGCCACTGCTACAAAGGGAATTCAAATAAGCAAATAAGAAAAGCATGGTCATACTCAGGTGGGATGAATTAAAAATTATTATTTTCTTCTGAAAGCTATTCAGGGGGGAATAATGACCTGCTGAGGTGAAAATTAGGTTGTTGAAAGCCAGGCCATGGATTATTTTAAGGGGACGGTTATTTAGATTTTGAGTAGAGAATAGTAAAGAGAAGTGGAGCTATGAATGTTTTTAGGGGATGGATATAAAAACATACATTTGAGAAAAGGATAACATTTTACAGTTAGGAAAGACCTTGTGCCTCATTGTACAGAGATGTTAGAAAAATATTAGAATGAGTACTTGTCATTTCCCAAAGGAAGAGGACCTTTTTTGGAAATAAAATCTATATTATTATTTCTGTGGAGCGTCACCATACTATACGCTTTTCTTAGGCCATTGTTTGAGTTCTGGTGTGTGTCCCTTGTGACATTTCTCTTCTGGATTATTTACCTGAAGTGCCTTAAAAAGCCAAACAGGACAAGAATGTTCTTAGTGAACCATAGAGTCTAAATTTCTTGATTGCCTAGAGTGAAAATGCAGGTAAAGGAATCTTGGAATTATTTAAGTTTGAAATATACTTTTGCATAAAAACTTACACCCCAACCAACATTTCTTGTAATCTGTTCGTATGGTCATATGTAGCGAATTCAATTTTCATAAAGATTCCTTTGTTGGCAATACTTTTATGTGCAGAAGCACCCTCATAATAAGAATGCTACTGAACTCTTGGGACCTAGTTCTTCCAATAACACCCCAATTCTCTGCTTATCCTAGCCTCATTAGTCATTCAAATACTCCAGTGAGACTGACTGTCTTTTTTTTTTTTTTTTTTTTTAATAACAATTGTGATTTGTAATGAGTCAGAGGGGGATTCGAACACAAAAAGATTTTAGTTTTGTATTTTTGGAAGGTCTGCTTCAGCCCTACTGTCTCCATCCCTAAATTACCTCAAAGGGCACTAAGGCAGTGTAGTGGGATGAACAGTGGCAACTCAGAGACAGCAGGTCTTAATTCCTGGAAACTGCGAGTGTTACTTTATAGGAGAAATGGATTTTTGCAGAGGTGGTATAAATAAAGACCTTGAGATGAGATGATTGGCTTGAATTATCCACATGCGTACTAATTTCAGTCTCAAGTGCCTCTATAAGAGAGAGGCAGAGGGAGATTTCGTACAGATAAAGGAGGAAGCAATGTAACCACAGAGGCAGAGATTAGATAGATGTGGCCACATGTCAAGGAATGCTAGTAGCCACCAGCAACTGGAAGAGGCAGGGAACAAATTCTCTCCTAGAGCTTCCTGTGGAAATGCAGCCCTGGGGACACTTTGATTTTGGTTCAGTGAGGGTTCCCCAATTACTCTTCTGACATACTTTAGTTTGCAGCATAGCAGTCATCCAAGAAGCTTCTTAAAAAGTTTAGATTTCTGTGCCTCATCATAGACCTAGGGGATCAGAATTTCTAGGACCCAAGGCTCTGGATCTTTACCAAGCTGCCCAGATGATTCCAATGTTTGGTCAGCGTTCCGCTAGGATGCTGTATTAGTTTCTTACAGCTGTTGTAAAAAATTACCACAAACTTTTTGGCTTAAAACAATACAGTTTTATTTTCTTATAGTTCTGGAGGTCAGAAGTCCAAAATTTTCACTGGGTTAAAGTCAAGATTTCAGTAGGACTGGTTCCTTCCAGATGCTCCAGGAAAGAAAAATATTTCCTTGCCTATTTGATTCTAGTGGTTGCATGTATTCTCTTATCTTCAAAGTACTTCATTCCAGTGTCTGCTTCTGTCATCACATCACCTTCTCTGACTCTTCTGTGTCCCTCTTGTAAGAACCATTGTGATTGCATTGGGCCCACCCAGGTAATCCAGGGTAATCTTCATTTTAAGATCTTTCTCTTGATTGTATATGCAAAGTCCTTTTGCTATATAAAATAATATTTATGGATTAGGATGTGAATACATCTGGGGGGAACATTATTTGGTTTAACACAGACTCCATGATACTATCTCACATAGAAACTATAGATGTAAATGAAGTTGAATAACATTGTCGTGCTTAGTTCAGTATGTAGTCACCTGCCTTTTTTGGTGCTTAGTTTTACAAATAAGGCTATTTGGAGTCAAAACATTTATGTATGGCCACTATTTGACATTTGGTGGCAGATAACAAAACACGTAAAGCTGCTGAGTTCACAAAAAAATCATTAAAATGTTAAAAATAAATTAACTCATAGTTAATTAATTTTTTTAGAGTAAAAAAAAATTATTAGAGAAGAGGTAACACTCAACAGACAGAGTGTGGTCTCCTCTCAGAGGGAGAGAGTGAGAGGGACAGTGAGAGATGGAGTAAAGGCACTGAGAGGGACCCTGGGTGTTCAGGGAATTCAGTTTATATGTTGTTCTTTAGTCCTTTGATAAGGACATACAGTGAAGAAGGAGAAGAGTCAGTAGCCTGAAAAGGTAAGAATATGTAGAGTGAAAGGCCTGTTGGCAGTTCCCAGCCTTTAATCTATAGGTTCCCCATGGTTTTAGCCATAGAAAATGACCTTAAAAATTAATTTAAATGCTGAGGCAAAGGGGTGGTCAGATGGGAAGATTTTGACTTCCCTTAGATCTTCATTATCCTCTTTCCCAACCACCACAAATAAACATATGTTCTAAGTAAAAATATGACTTTTGCTCTGCAAATGTATGCTCAAGCCATCCCCAATAAAAATTCTGATAAATAAAAACTGACTGGGCATTGCTATGCAAGTTTGATTGTAAGACAAGCCCTCAAGACCCACTTTCAACCAGTTTACCTTCTCCAAGCACTCTTCTGTAGAACTTCTGTGTTGCATCTTTTGGACCTTATGAAAATCGATAATATAGAATTCTAGATTGAAGTAAATGGTAAAAGAAGCTGTAGAACAAGAGTATATGTCTTCTTAAAACTATGACAAGCATATCTCTCACCAGTAATTTATTGACCAGTAAACATATTTATTTTTTCTCGAACCTGTTTAAATCGTCTCATTCTCATCGTCACTGCTATGATTAAACCCTTCCCACTGCATTTCGGTATGACTGTGTCACTAACTGCTCCCCACCCTGCAGCTTCTCTGCTCCTTTCCAGTGTACCTCTTTTCTTCCATCCAGTCACTCTCCACTGTTCTGTCACTATTATCTCTTAAACCCACAGATGTGATCTTGTCCCCCTCCCACTTAAAATCCTTTGTTGCCTTCAAGATAAAAGTTAAATCTAGATATGCCATATGAAGTTATAGCATCGAAGTGTCCTATGACCTTAGCCTATTATTTCATTTTCATTCTCTCCTCTACACCTTCACACACGTGGTGTTCTCGCCCAGTTATTTTCTTTTTCTTAAAGAGATATGTTAGTTTTGAGAGGTGTTCTGGGAGAAAACATTCTGTGATTAAATAAATTTGGGGAATACTGTATGTTTCACATTCTTCTGAGAACTTGAAAATGTACATTAGTCTATTAAGTGGTCTGAGAATTCCTGTAGTGAAGACAATTGTTGTTTTTTGTAAATTTTTATTGAAGAAAGCATAAATATACTAAAGTACATAAACTGTAAGTACACGGGTCTATGAATATTTGCAAAGTGAATACAATTTGTGTAATATAAACACTATCCAAATCAAAATAGAGACTATTTCCTGCACTCCAGAAGCCTTGTTCATGCCCACCACACTTTTCATGTTTCTATCACCATAGATGAGTTTTGCTTGTTTTCAAACTTTATGTAAGTGATATCATAGAGTATGTTTTCTTTTGTGTCTAATGTCTTTTGCTCAGTGTTATAGTTATGGCATTCATCCATGTAGTCACATAATTTGTGGTACTGCTCTAGGCCAGGAGTTGGCAAAGTCCAGGGATACGCCTGGTCCAACCCACCACCTGTTTTGTATAGCCTCTGAGCTAAGAATGATTTTGATGTTTTTCAAGGGTTATAAAAAAAAATTATATATAAATAAATATATAAATAAATGAAAGAATATGCAATGGGAAATATATATGTGCTGCAAAGTTCAAAACATTTATTTTCTGACCCTTTATAGAAAAAGGCTGCCAGTTTTGCTCCATGGTATTCCATTGTATAAATATTCAATTTAGTTATCCCTTCTATTATTTATAGGTATTTGGGTTATTTTCTGTCTTGAGTCATGACAAATAGTGCCGCTGTGAACATTCTTTTCCGTGTCTTTTGATGAACAGATGTACATGGTTTGTTGTTATTGTTGTTGTTGTTGGGAGTGGAATCACTGGACCATAAAATGCATGTATTTTTTTAAAATACTGCTAAAAAGTTTTTCACAATGATCATACCAATTAAAATCTCCACATCAGTGTAAGAGAATTCCAGTTGCTCCACATTCTCAAAGTTTGTTATTATGGATTTTTAAATTTTTAGTTCTTTTATTGTGTGCATATTGATGTCTTGTGTTTCATTTGCTTTTCCCTGATGGGGTATATGACGTCTTTTCATGTGCTCATTGGTCACTTGGGTAGTCATTTTGCATAGAGTCTTTCTGGTGTTTTGCTCATTAAAAAATTGTTTTGTCTTTTCTCTTACTGATGTTTATATAAACTCTTTACATATTATACACATAAATCTTTTGTCAGATGTGTGTATTGTAAATGTCTTTTCCTGCTTCTTGGTTTGCCTTTTTACTTATTCATGGTGTCTTGTAATGGATGGAAGTTCTTAATTTTGATGTAGTCCAATTTTTCAAATCTACTATATGGTTAGTGCTTATTATTTCCTGTTAAAAGACATCTTTGCCTACCTCCAAAACATAAAAGTATTCTTCTGTGTTATCTTCTAGAGACCCTATTATTTAATGTTTGACGTTTAGTTTACAGTTGAAAATAATTTTTGTGTTTGGTGTGAGATTGGGCTAAAGGTTTATTTTTCCCATAGGAATATCTAATTGATATTCTTGGTACCCCAAGGCTGCAGAACCCTGGTTACTATGGGACCTTTGTTTAGCAATGATCTTGGTGAGGCCAAATCCCCATCATAGGCTTTAGAACATTCGGAGACCATTGCTGGATGGTGAGGCAGGGAGGTAGTAGGGAGAGGGCTGGCGTACACTCTAGTCACATGACCCAGCTTCCTTAGAACAACAACAGACTGCGCTCTAGTTCCCAACCTAACCCTTGTGGCTTTGGAAACAAGGCCAAGTAAGTCCAAGTGATACCAAAGCTGGGCTTGACTTTAGGAGAGAATCCTTCAGAGGTCTCAACAGAAATCTTGTCATATTCATTAGAATCCTTCTTTATAGACAGCCACTGTAATTCAATTTCTTTTTCCTGGGATAGCCCAAATCTCTTCTTGCCTTTTTAACATCTTAGCAGCTTCTACTGGAGCTGTTTCTTCAGCAACTTGCCCTGTACAGCTAAGGAGTCAACAGATCACTCAAAGTGGAAATTGCACATAAAATTTTGAGGTCACTACTACATGGTGCCCTTTTCTTTAGGATCTTTGCCCCTCAAGTCCCGACTCCTTTGGCATCCCTGAACTTTTATTTCTCCAATCTAGTGACACAGCCACAAGTTCTAGGCAGCTTCTTTCTATTTGGATTATGTACTTTCAACTGGGAATTGGCAAATGACCCAAAAGGACAAAGCAGCAGGCCACTATGGTAGGGCTCACCTTTATTTACTTCTTTCCTTTTAGGAGGTTTGCCCCTTAGGTCTTGCTTGTTTTGTTTGTCTTGATTGCCTTTCAGTGCCTTACAGGAGGGGTGTGTGTGTGTGTGTGTGTGTGTGTGTGTGTGTGTGTGTGTGTGTTTGGTTTGTTTTTGTTTTTGAAGTAGATTAGTCTGGTACAGCTATTTCATCATTACCCATAAAAGAAGCCTTTACTTATTAGTTTTTTTAAGCCAAACTTAAAAAAGTAAGTTTTTTTTCAACTTACTTTTACAATGGGAATTATTACTTTTTCGGTCTTTCTACAGAAGATTCTTTAGAAAACACTACTCTAACCATGGCAATCTATCACCATTTCTTAAACACAAAAAAGTGTATCATACTTTCATGATATTGGCCTTCATTTTGCTCTGTCTAAAATGGCCTTTCCCATACTCCTTTTGCCTTTTAAAATCCTACCAAACTCTATTTCTTTCATTAAAGATTCTATAATTATCCGAAGAATAAAAAACATCCCAAATTCCATAAAATTCTTTGAGATATAAAGATCTGGGAAAATTAACCTTTTTTGTGTGTGTGAAGGTAGTATGTTTTCTCTTTATGGACAATAGGAATTATATAAATGATCATTTTCTTTTTTGGCTGCCAGGAATTTCACTTTAATAAACTTTAATAAATGCATAGTATCATATAGTTTCTGTTGTTTTTCTTAATTTTTCTTGAGTTTTTACTTTGATATCTTCTCTAATTCTAATTAAGTAAGTATTTATTTACTTTTTATATATGTTCCTATCAGCTTTTCCAGACACTTTATAAAACAGCATACAACACATATAACTTTATAAAACAGTAAACAACAACAATCAAAAGAACAATTTTCTTCTCAAAGTCATTTCAATGAATTCCCTTACCTAGCATATACATTTGGGGAAAAAAAGCCTGTTTTGATTAGTTTTGTGATGTAGATTATCGAAGTGGTTCTGAGAAGGGTCCGTGGAGCCAGAGCACCCAGATTGGAATCTTACTTCTCTCTCTTACTGCTTAAAATTGTGGGGAATTTACTGAAACTTATTGGAACTCTCTTTGCTTATTTTACTGATATTTAAAATGTCATTTGTTTGCTGAGAGGATTAAATAAACTGATACATATAAAGCACTTAGTATCTGGCACATAGTACCTCTTCAATAAATATTACTTAGGAAATTTGGGAAATGTATAATGTCTGTTGTTATACTTTAATGTTTGGAATGATGAGTTCTGCAAAATTTTTTGAGGTTCTAGAAGTTATGGAATGGTCCTGTAGCACTGTTCCAATTTGTCAGCATTTAAGAGACATGTAGCAGCTATCATAGTAGTGAATATACACTGTATGAAAGAACAAAAAATAATTTCTTCTAAGCTTTGTGTTTTAGCTTCTTCATATTAGTAATAACACTTTTAGAACAAGGTATGGAGTTGGAAGATTACCATGTTAATACACTATTCGTCAATGTTTTATTTTCCATTATCTTGAACAGTATTGTAATCTGCCAGTGATAGGATTAGTAGCCTCTGGTAGGGTAATGCTAATTTAACTAAAAGTCATACATAATATATGACCTCTATATTATTATTGGTTGTCACTGAGATTGTTTTAAGAAATAATATTATTGTAACATTATGATCATAATTGGCTAAAGGAGCTTTCTTGAGCTTACCATGTTTGTATGAGTTCCCGAGGGAATTCGTATCCAAAAAATGCAAGGCCAAATAATTCTTTATTGTCAACTGGGTCATTGACAGCGATGCAGGATTCTACTAGGCTAGACTGGAGGGTTCTGTTTTCTATACCAGGGGAGCCTAAAAAGCATTGTAACAAAGTCAGACAATAGGCCTTCTTTTCCTATTTTCCTTCTTTCTCAAAATTGAATTTTGAAACTTGTCATTCCAATGGAAAGAAGGACACACCTGCATCCACCATAGGAATCAAAGGTATAATGCTCTAGGCATTGCCCACATGTCTAGAGTATGACTGGTCTATGCTGCTGGCTTGGGGCAACCCAAGCAGGCAGTGGCCTTAGCCAGTGACAGAGAGCATAAAAATTTGAAAGAAAGTGAGATACCAGGTTACTCAGAGTAGCTTGTGCTCATCATGTTTTGACCATATGTGAAGAAGAGTTTGGAAGCTGAAGCCAAAGAAATAGATGCTTGGGGCTTCATACTGGCCTTGTTAGCATTCTGGCTATGCTGGTGGAAGAGGAAGAAAGGCAGGAGAGTGAGAGATGATGTAGGGCTTGTTATGATGGTGAATGAGACCAGGGATTTGTCTTAGCCGAGGCTCCTAGGAGGAAAACAATCTAGAGAAATGACTGCCCTCATAAGTGTGGAAACCTAACCTGGCAGTGTCTTCCCATACTACGGCAACAGTGAAAAAATTGTCCTGAATTTGATTGGTCCAGATTAGTATTCACGGGGAGTGTCTTGTCCTAGATCTGGAATCTACATTGTAGAGGAGTAGAAAGGGAATGACTATTAAAGCTAATAGATGCATATTTTTAAAAATGTCTTTTATATATAGTGCAACCTTCTTACCAAAGCAGTCAAGGTCCAGAGTTGATTAGCTAATTGCAATAAAGCGAGATATATCAAAAGTGATACTAAATGCCTCAGACCTTTTATTTGACCCCACCTACACTTGTGTAACAGAAAAACACTTGTTCACTGAGCAATCTTTTGTTCTACTGTCAAGTTTTTTTTCTCAATATGTATATGTCGTTTGGAGTTCAGGTTTCTTGAATAAATCATTATTTATAGTCTATAATTTCTAATTTGTTTTTTTTCCCCCAAATAGAGTACACTCTGAAATACATTTTTAGAATAATGGAAGTTCAGAATATTTCTAAATTTTTATTTTTCCTAAACTTTTAGTGTTGTTTTAGCCACATTTAACTCAATAGAAATTATTATTTTTAAATCGATTTTCCTTTGTCATATATTTTCAAAACAGATTTCATAGAAACTGTTTTTTATATTTATATTGCATCACTTATAAATTTAAACTGCCTAATTAGGCTAAAATAAAGTAGGCATGGGAACAAATACAGGAGAGTTTTTATAGATATCAGTCCTCATGGTAGAAACAGTGGTGCAAGGGGATACTTGAAATTAGCTCGTTAGTTCTGAGAATCCAAGGGCCTTTGGGCATTTCAGGGTAAAGGGGGAATGTTAATTAACATGTAAAATGTATATGCTCTGTAAGAATAGATGGGAGAAAGAATTTAATAATCTCTGACATTTTAGATGAGTCATTTGCAAATGGATGTTGGTCATGAAACAGTTTTCAATTCGCAGAATCTGGTGACATTTTGTTTATACAGATTTTCTTGAGTCACTTTCTGCATACAGACACACACACACACACACACTTCTATATCACCTCTTAGATTTGGAAAAATACTCTCTGAGATTGGAACAATTTTGTCTCAAACCAGTTTTGATCTGTTCTTGTGAATTTTATTTTGACTTGAGTTAAAATAAATGGTGTTGAGACCTTCGTCATCTAGCCTAAGTTTGGGGTATATAACAGAATGCAGTCAAGGTACGAGAGACTAGATTGTGTATCACTCTAATAGGAAAGACATAAAAGCAATGGGACATCACTTTTAGTGCTTGAACACATACATAGATTCACCATCAGCTTCTGGAAGCTTGTTTCCACTTTTTATAATTATGTAGCAACTAACTCTATATATTTGCCTGTAATAGAAAAGAAAAAAAAGGATTTTTACATGATTTTTAATGTAAGCTAAAGTTAAAAACAGAACTTTAATAATGCATGGTACAATAGAAAGCTTTTCTCAATGAATGCTTTCAGGATAAGAATTTCTTACTGTCTCATGTATTCACCTAGCAGCAGTCTAAAACCTGTGTAGGTGGCAGCTTCCAGGGAATATAAATATATAGGATCATATGGAAGTAGAGATATTAAAGGCAGCTAAAATCCTGAGTCATTTTTTACCCCTATTTTCAATGTGGCCCTTAGGACAATGGTACTGCAAAAGAAGTAGCAACAAATTTAGAAATACCAAATAGAAAACAGGAAATAATCAGAGTGTGCTAGATATTCCTAAACTTTCTCTAAGTGAATGTCTAAGCCATTGTGATGACAAAAGGGTTAGGGAGGTGGAGAGAAGGAGAGCAAGCTGTGTTTTAATAACTGAGAATTGAGTGTGAAAGAGTAACAGGCAATGTTTTCATGGGAGCTGATTACTTGGGTTGCTCCTGTGAAGTATTAAATAATATCCACCCTAATTTTCCTATATTTAATAATTTACAATCAGGTCATTCAGTCATTCACTGAGTAAATATGTGACCACTTTCTATCTGTGATATTACATTATCCCAAGTCATTTGCAATCTGATTAAATAGCTGAGAGGGAGAAGTAATGGTGGCAGGATGTGAGCATGGTCTAAGCAAATATCACAAAAAGGAAGGATTGAATTGTGACCAGATAGTCAATATTTCGTTTTGGCTTAATGCAACCTAGCATTACAGGGAGGGAGGAATGATGGTGAAAAAGTAATCCGTTTATCAGTGTGCCTTGGAGTTTAAGTATTTGCTTTTCCACCAGGAATTGAAGAAAGCTAAATTTATATTTTACAGCTTACAACTTTTAGAAAGAGAAATTCTCCTTGAGTATAAGTAACCATGTATTTTATGTTTTTTCTAGAGCTAGAGTTCTACATACTTAGAGTTGGTAGACACGTGCCTGGCTTCTTGTCGGAGTACGTGCCATATTACTATATGCAGTTTAGAAGCAGCAGAAGCTAGCTGTGAGTCAGCTTACACAACTGGAGGAAAAACAATCAATCACGACAGCAATAATTAGAATTCATCAAATTATATTCATATTCTATCCTGTAACTTCTTTATCCTGATAGTCTTCAAAGCATATTAAGAGATAATTAGAATAGAATGGTTCCATCTAACTGACATTTAGTTACTTATAAGCCATTGAACTGCTGCTAGATGCTGAACTATGTTATCTTCAGTAGTTTGTAGTGAAGAGGTTATAATGCACACATTGTGTATGTATCTTTAAGTGTGTATAGAGGTTTGTACTATATATTTCAATATACATGGGAATTTTCTACGTTAACTTACTTTATTTCCACAGATTTTAAGCAAGAAAAAAATGCAGGAAAATAACAGTTTAGTCTCCTCATCTTACTCTGAATTTTGAAGTGTTTAGTCTTTACCAATTGCTGGATGCATGAGTGGAAGCTGAATTTTATTTTTCCCTGGTAGATTTATTTGGAATCAGCCCAGAAGCAATTTATGACTTTTGTTTTTTGGATGGGAAGTTTTCGTGACACTGACTTAAGTAAGGTGCGAAGGTCTTGGGTGCTGAAACCTGGTGTTCTCCTGCGGGTGGAGTTTGGTTGATATTGCAGAGGAAATTCAAGCCAGGACAACAAATCAGTTACACAACGTTAGACTGAAAAGGGCTGTGAAAACTGAGGCACACATGTGAAAAGATTTAAGGAGAGCAATAATGTGACTCAATTTTGATGATCAAGATAATAATTGTAGAAGATGTTAGGAGAGCAGCACAAAATTGACATATATTATGGAAGGAGATGGTAGATTGGGAAGATGGCTGGATTCTTGAACAGGAAAATGAATAAAGAGAGGCAAGACCCTTGAAATGGCTGTCTACTTGAAATGTTACACATAAAAACATGTTTGTAGGAACAGTCTGCTTCTTGTGATTACATTTGTCAGTGAACCAAAAATGCCCTGTGGGTTAAAGCATTTCCTCACCCAACAGCAATTGAGGATAGCAAAGTACATGTTTAAAAAGGAAATTAAGTTCAATAGCTTTTGGTATGTTTGAATGGGAACGTACATCATTTTGGCAAAGCTTCAGTGATATTCTTTAAAATGACAGCAGGTCTGACCACATTTCCTTCAGTTTCCCATAATGAATGAACTTGTGAACTCCTTTGGACCTGTCTAGCATCAGACATTTCAATGGTGTCTCCTTTCAAACCTTCAAATTGGATGAATTCTCATTTTATTTGTTTTTATTATGAAATTTTTGATTATTTTATCCAGTCGCTCATTTTTGGTGAGAGCAGTGGAAAAAGTGACCATTTAAACAGTTGGCCTTTTCAGGTTGAATGATGCCAATCTTTAAGTCACCCAGCATTGATTGGGGTGGGGACGAGAGTGTTGGAATAAATTTTGTGAGTCATACCTGAGTTTTAGGACCAGGAAAATGAATGGCTTGGAAGTCTCACTGTGTATAGCTCCAAAGAAAAATTAAAACGTCATTTCTTGTCTGAAGAGAGATTATATCTCTTGAATGCTTATTGTGACAATTTTACGAGCTAATATCCATCAAGAACACATTAGTTTCTGGAAAATTCTGTTTACTTCTCTGTTAAGCTAGCTCTTGGCTATTCATGCAAACCAAGAATGGCTTTCTGTTTCTTTCATTTTTCAAGTATATTCTAAACGATAATTTAATGGGTAGGCATATAGTCATTTCAAAAAATTACCCAAAGTATTTCAGATCACTATTTACTATATGCAGAAGTTTATTTTCATTGTAAACTTTAAAAATATACCTTCATATGGCATTTGTTCACATTCAGCATTTTTTGATATGTCCTTTTATGATGTTATGTAATTTCACCACACAAACAACCATGTATTAAAAAGTTGCCAAAAAAAGACATCTTATAAACACCTACTATATGTTTAGGGCTTTGCATAGACTATCTTACTTAATATCCATAAAAACCTGAAGAGGTAGACGTTATTATTTTCGCTTTATAAATGACTACATGACATCAGGTGATTTGTCCAATGTTTTCATTAAAGAACATTTTGGAACCAGGATGTAAACAGAGTTCTCTCTTTCCTCAATGTCTGTGAATACAGGCTAAAATGAATAACTCATAATCTCACCACTCAAAGAAAAACACTGGCAGCATTTTCTTATATATTCTATCAGACTTTATCTAAGCTAAAGTTCATCTCCCACCCCACTCACATCCCTCATAATTAGGGTCTCTGTAAGCAGCAGAATTATCAGATGGCTCTACTAAAGAACCCTCAATGAAAGGACCATTTATATAAGCAAGGGTAGGGCTTTGGGAGCCAACAAAGGAGTTTGAGGTACTTTGAAACTAACACTGGTGGCCTATTACCTCCCTAGCCTGAGGGGGTCCAGGAAAAAAAATATGTGGAAGCCCAATGAACGCTAGAGGCCTGGAAGAGAGGCTTCTGACTGGCAGCTGTAGTCCAGAAAGAATGCAACCACTGCCACTCTGCAGAGCGATTCTCTTTTTTTTTCATTCCTCTGGTTCTACTTTCCTGATAGTGCTTCATTTTGACAGAACCCAGCTGGAGTCCAGCCTTGAAGGGAGCCCAGGTGATGTAGTCCTTAGGGGTTAGCCTCTTGGTTGCATGGAGTAGGACAGAGAAAGGTAGGGGTTGGGAAACATGGAGGAATGCAAATGGAAAAAGCTGACACAAGATCTTGCTAGGCATAATCACTTTTTCATGTTATTAAAATCAATATTTTAAAAATGGTTTTATAGCAGTTTGCAACTTGGCTATGCCAAAATCTTTATATTTGAATGCCGTAAATTGTAAATTTGTAAAATTTACACTTGGAAATATTTTATTGTTATTAAAAATATTATAGTGAACATCTCTGTAGATATATTTTTGTACTTATCTTTTTTTAATTTCCTTTGCATAAAGTCCTAGAAGCAGATTGGAGGTTGAAGGTCTGCACATTTTGAGATGCATTATACTGCAATGTAATGTGGCTGTTAAATACAGGCTCTTGAGGAGCAATTTCCTGTGTTCAGATTCCTGCTCTCCCATTTCTCAGTTGTGTGACCTTGGATGAGTTAATTACTGTTTCTGAGACTCAGTTTATTCATCTTTAAAATGAGGTTAATAATAATCTACTTCATAGGGATATTTTTAGGATTAATTAAATAATAGAAGTGGAACACAGAATAGTATATGACTTATAATAAGCTCCATATAAGTGTTAGCTATTATTATTTGTAAGGCTTTTAATTTTAACATCCCTTAAACGATTGTTCTCTAAAGTTTGTACTAATTTACATTTCCTTAAGCAGTGTTTAGGGATCCCATTTCTCTTTACCTTTATCATTTCTCTTAATTTTTGCCAGTTTAATAGACCAGAGATAGAATCTCATTACTATTTTAATTTTTACTTGAGATTTAACTTGGAGATGAATTTATTTCCTTTGAATATAGGAAGGACTTCAAAATCATGTCATTCTTTAGGGTCTTTATGAACATCAATTGTCATGGTAATGTGGTTGTACATGAGTGATGCTTAATACCCAGTTCTGGTTTAGAACATTTGCTGTAGAGTCTAATAGCTTAGGAAGTATGTAAATAAGGTACCCTAATGAATATTCATGAAATATTTAGCTCAGGTAAATGAATGCACCACCAAAGAGGTTAAATGGTTGCAAAGATTTTCCATAATGAAATGCTGGATGTATAACAGATGTACAGTTCCAGTGTGGGATGGGCCCACTACTGTTTCTTAACAGCCATCACGCAGCTCATGAAATCATCCCTGCACCTGCTCATGTTGTGTGCATCTGTGATTTGCTGGCAGTGCCATGGGTGTCAACATAGGAAATGGAACTAAACGTGATTGCTTTATATCTGTAGCTGTTAGTGCTTGGTAAGATACTTGTGGTGATAATTTTATTTACAGCTTCCTCTTTAGTGACCTCATATATCTTTTCTCAAATTACTTATTCAAATGTGTCACTATTACCATGCAGCAGGCTAACCAGTTCATCTACCTTGAAAACAATCTGCCCGAAACTAGAAGTAGAGGATTCTGGTCTAAACTTTAATGATGATATTTCAATTACTTTTCTTTTACATGTGATGGGGTAGCGCTTCAAATCTGACTCAGCTATGACATGCAAGCATGTGGTAAGGGAGTGACAATGGAGAATAATGGTATCTTTCTCTTGCTGGCAATTTAATAAAAGTTGCTGACACACTGAGGTTATGTGATTAGGTCCACGTTAATTTGTATTATTATATGATGTCTGAGGGGAAAGGAAGCCGATGGAGTACACACTTTTATAAAAAAGACAGATTAAATAATTCTTTGGTATTCCTTTTGTGTGGGTGTGTTTTTTTTAAATCTTCATTTAGCCCAAGATCACAAATATGTTTTCTTTTTTTCCTAGAAGTTTATAGTTTCAGCTTCAGTATTTAGGTTTCTGGTCTATCTCTAGTTATTTGTATATGGAAGGGTCAATTTTCCCACATGTTTATCTGGTTGTTCCAGTTTCATTTGATTGTCTTAGTGCCTATTGGAGACCAAATGAACGTATATTTATGGGTATATTTCTTAAATTTCTTTTCTGTTCTACAGATCTATTTGCTCATTAGTTTTCAAAGTATGGTCCACAGATCCATGGGGGTCCCTAAGGTCCTTTCATAGAGTATATAAAGTGAAATCTATTTTTATAATAATACAAAGATATTATTTGCTTTTTTCACTGAATAGTTATTCGCACTGATGGTATAAAAGCAATGATGTGGAAAGTTACTCATACTTAGTATGAAGCAAGGCAGTGGTGTCAAACTGTACTCATCATCGTTGTATTCCTCACTGCCACACACTTTAGTCCATAATGAAGCAAGAAAAACTGGATAATTAAAGTTAACTCTTGAGTATGTATCTTTAAAAATTTCTATTTGATAAAATGGGAAGTATGCATGAAACACTTCAGTTACTGAATTTCCGATGGTTGTTTAGAGCAGGGATTGGCAACCTTTTTCTGTAAAGGGCCAGATAGTAATATTTTCTGCTTGCACACCAGATCCTGCAACTATTCAATCCTGCCACCGTAGCATGAAAGCACTCATAGACAACATGTAAACAGATGAGTGTGGCTGTGTTCCAATAAAACTTTATTTACTACAGCAGATGTAAGGGCGGATTGGCCTCATGCAATTGTAATGTGTGGATCTCTGGTCTACGGGAAAGCACTTGATTAACAAACTGACCTAAATACTTCTTTTCTCTTCTGTAAAGCACCATCATTACTTGAAAGAATGACTGACAGGCAAACTGTGATCATTCAGATTTGAGTATTTGGCGAATATTTTCTCAGAAATGAACAAAGGGGCCTGCCATTCTAAGGGAATAAACTGACAGTCTCTGTTGCCAATGATAAAATTTGAGCTTTCAAGCAAAAATTATAATTTTGCAAATTCCGTTTCTGACACCATGAGCCTTACTGCTTTCCAGTACTTAAAAGACTTTATCACTAAGATTAATGGTGATATTAATGAATGTGATTTTTAAAAATTTTATAATAAAATGTGTCACTCTTTGGAAGATATACTGAACTTGAGGAATCAATATTTTCTCAATGACTTATGCATGATATTATAAAAGCATGAATGAGGAAAAGATCCATTCCAAAGTGTAACACAGACCAATGGAACATGAAAACTTCATCGATATGTTTTTAGGATCTACATTGCAAGTAACCTTTAAAAAGCTACCACTCTTTGGGTTTTGATGTAATTTCAAACAGAATGTATGTAATAATCTGAGAAGTCAGTTAAAATACTCCTCACTTTTCCAATACATGTCAGTGTGTAGCCTGATTTTCTTCATGTACTTCAGCCAAAGCAGAGTAGCAAAAGATTAAATGCAGAATCAGATACAAAAATCCAGCTGTCTTCTAAGTCAGATACTAAAGAGATTTAAAAAAATATTATCTGCTCCTTTTCTCACTGATTTTCTTTGTTTTGGGAAATATGGTTATTTTTAATAAAATATTTAATTTTGTTATCATGTAATTGATTATTATTGATATTTTAAAATGAATTAAAATAAATTTTGAAAATTTCTCACTTTTAATAACTAATATGGTAAATATTGAAATATGTCACCCATATAAACAAAGTCTTGTTGGGATCCTCAACAATTTACAAGATCTTAGGAGTCCTAAGAGCAAAAATCTTAAGAACCGCTTACGTTACTTCCCCACTGTCTTAATAATTGCAGCTCTAGAATAAGTCTTAAAATCAGATCATGAGTTCTTAAACATTTTTTTGTCAAGATTTTTTGGCCATATTAGTTCTTTTAAATGTTTAAATAAAATCTGGAATTAGCTTATTAATATCTTTTTATTTTTTATTTATTTTTCCAACTTTATTGAGATACAATTGACAAATAGGATTATAATATATTAAAAGTATACAATGTAATTATTTGATATATGTATTGCAAAATTATTTCCACATTGAATTAACACATCCATCAATCCATCACTTCAAATATTTTCCTTTTGTGAGCACACTTATGCTTTTCTTTCTTAGCAAATTTCAATTATACAATGCAGTATTATCAACTACAGTCACCATATAACACATGAGATTCTTAGACCTTACTTATCTCACAACTAAAACTTTTACCAACCTCTTGGTAATTTCTCCTCCCTCCAGTGCTTGGCAACTACCATTCTCCTCTCTATTTCTTTGAGTTGTACTTTTTCCTCCTTTTTCTAGATTCCACATATTAATGATACCATGTAGTATTTGTTTTTCTCTGTTTGTCTTATTTCACTTACCATAATTTCTTCCAGGTTCATCCAAATTATTGCAAACGGCAGATTTCCTTTTTGTCCCCTTAAGGCTAAATAATATTCCATTATATATGCGTATCATGTTTTCTTTATCTACTTATCCTTCAATAAATGAACATCAATAAACAAGTTAGGTTGTTTCCAAGTCTTGGCTATTGTGAATAATGCTGCAGTGAACATGGGAGTACAGATATTGTTTGAGCTAATGATTTTGTTTTCCTTGGAGGGATTGCTGGATCATATGGTGGTTCTACTTAAAAATGTTTTGAGAACCTCTATACTGTTTTTCACGGTGGCTCTACCAATTTACATTCCCACCAACAGTGTACGATGGTTCCCTTTTCTGGACATCCTTTCTAGTATTTGTTACCTCTTATCTTTTATATCTCATTGTGTTTTTGATTTGCATTTCTTGATACTTAGTGATATTGAGCACCTTTTCATGTACATGTTGGCCATTTCTATGTCTTCTTTGGAAAAATGTCGATTCCAGTCCTTGTCCATTTTTTAATTGGGTAATTACTACTACTACTACTATTATTATTATTATTATTATTATTATTATTATTAATTGTTATTATTAATTATTTTGCTATTGAGTTGTATGAGTTCCTTGTATGTTTTGGACATTAACCCCTTATATCTGTGGTTTGCAGATATTTTCTCTCAGTTCTATAGGTTGCCTTTTCATTTTGTCGAGGATTTCATTTGCCATATAGAAGCTGTTTAGCTCGATATAGTCCTACTTTTTTATTTTTGCTTTTGTTGTCTTTGCTTTTGGTGTTGAATCCAAAAAATTATTGCCAAGACCAATGTTGAGGAGTTTATCTATCTCCTGTTTCCTTTTAAGAGTTTTATACTTTCAGGTCTTCTGTTCAAGTTTTTAACCTATTTCAGTTGATTTTTTGAGGCAAAAGATAGGGGTTCACTTTCATTCTTTTGCATATGGATATCCACTTTTCCCAGTACCATTTACTGAGAGAGTCTTGTCCGTAAGCCTGAAAGAACCAGTGGGCTCTTTGTGTATTTTGAAATTTTATGACATTAACCACATAGTGCCAGTTATGAACTGGAAGACATGTGGCAAACACACAGATAGACAAAAGCACATTGAAAACCAAAGAGGAAAAGGTGAATTTATTTCAAACCAGTGACTCCTATACAATTTGACTACTCTTTGAGATAAGGTGACTAAATATTCTTTTTCTACAAGCTACCCTCCTATTTAATTGAAGCTTAGGCTTATTCATATTTTAAAAAAGTTGTATTAAAGAGATTTAAATAAAGAATAAGTAAGCAACATTAATTTATCAATCACTTGCAAGAGTCTAATGTAATAGGAGGAGAGTAGGATTCAGGGATACATGAATAAAGAAGACATAGTCCTGTCTTTATGGGGGTGTCATGTGGGGAAGAAAAAGGGTACTTTTACAAATAATCGTAATAATTTAAGTGGTACTAGGATTTGAGAGATTTGAGTGGATATTGAGGTTCAAAAGATATTAATCTCTTTTTATAATCAATTCCTAGAAATTTTCTTTTACTATCAAATACATGAATCTAAATCTTAAGTAGGAGAGTAGCTTGGAGAAAGTAATTTCTAGTTCCCTTATTTCACAAGGCAGTTAAATTTTCTATGAGCACTCTGGTTTGAGACAAGGCATCTGTTTCCCTTCTTGGTTTATGACGTATGTGTCTATATGTGTGTTTACCACATTGTCTTGAAGGATAAGCAGGAATTAGCCAGACCAGGTGTCTGAGGTTGGTGTTTAGATTACAAGCAGAAAGAGTATCTGTTGCTATATTTCTAATAGGCTTATGTGAGATAGGAAAAGGAAATGAGAAAAGAAATGATAGATGTAGTTAGAGAAGAAGGTTTAGACTCTGTCTTTTAAGCAATAGGGCCAGAGAATCACAGAAGATTTGTAGTTTAGCTAGTTCACCTTTTAAATATGACTCCATTTAAGTGGAAGTGCTTGACTTTGCACTTGAAAAAAAAAGTGCTGGTAAGCCATACTGGAGAAAACTAATATGCACACAGAAACACACATAGACAAAGATCCAAGCACACACTTGTAATCAGTGCTTATATCTAATGGAATAGCACATAATAAGTAACCAATTTTTAAACATCTCGTAGTATAGTATTGATATTCTTCTTCCTTCCTCCTTCCTATCTTTTTTTTTTTCAAATATTTATTGATTCTTCCAGGTGAAATACATTCTCTTTAGGCATGTACAGTTACATGTATGTGCATATGTTTTTTAGATTGTTTTCAGTGGAAGAGCTGAGGGAAAGGTAAATGCAACATATTCGACATTTTTGGAGTTGATTTTTGTGTCTTACTCTTCAAGTCTAGTATATATGCAAGCAAAACAAACTAAGTAGGTCAGACTCAACAAGTGGATGAAGATAAAATTATTTTGTGTAAGATAGCTGGCTTAAAAGCCTGTGACTTTGGCTGTTTTCAGCTGATGGTTTTCTTCCTATTTTACATTTTCTAAAGAAAATGTTTATATGTAAAGTGGTAAAGAAACAATGGTTAGTCATAGAATTATTTTTTATTTTAAGAAAAGCAGTGAACCCTCTCACAGTAATGAGTATACTTTTCAATAAATACTTTTTCACTGTAGTCATTTTCTCTAGCTTTTATGATGTTAATTTTTTTGCAGAATTTAAAATAAGAATTTCTAGGAATTGATTATAAAAAGAGATTAATATCTATTAATAGGGAAATGGGCTAAATAACTTTTATTGGAAGCCTACATGGGCATTAATAATTATGGTGTAGCTCTGGATTCAGTGATATAGAAGCACCTCTAAGCCACATTACTGAATAAAAATATAGATTATACACAACTGGGACTGTATAGTTTTGTATGCGCGTAAAGTATGTTTATATATATGTATATAGAAAAATGACCAAAAAGATGTTTACCAAAATGTTAACTATATCTTGGTTATAGGATTTAATTTTTTTAAAAAGCATTATTCTTTGCACTTTTAAATATCCTTGGAATTTTCAAAATTAGCTGTCATATTTATAATCCTCGTTCTGTAGAAAATGGATAAATTTACCAGTTTTATGTAGTTATGTCACTTGTTTTACAATTATTCATATGCATTATTACATATCACCTTTAGTGTTATGTTAATCATATTATTTTATTTTTATATTCATTTAAATTCAACAAACATTTAAAATTTTTTTTTTGTGCACTGGATAAATGATATAGTAGAAAGTGTATGTGATTACTTTCATCTGGGTTAAAATTCAAAATCCAACGCTTAAAAAACTGTGCGATGCTAGTCAAATTACATATCCTTTTATTGCCTATTCCCTCATTTGCAAAATGTGTTTCAAGAAAATCTACTTTGCAGGATTATTGTCCTTAACAGAGAGTATTTAGAAAGTTGTGAGCACAGTACCTAGGACTGATTGGATGCTTAATAAATAGTACTGCTTTTACTACTACTACTAGTATTTATGCATGCCATCAGTTGCCCAGCACGATAATGTGCTAACCAGTGGAAATTCAGAGATAAATACTCTCTGACTCTATCCTCTGCCCTCAGGAACTCATCATCTAAGTGGGGAGATAGAAACATAAGCAAAGCATATCTGATGTTGTATGCTTTTCAGCATCTTTGTGAGAAAAGAATGCAAATAAAATATGTGGGTTAAAGGAAGAGGGTGTCAAGCAGAGAGACCAAGCAGCCTAAAGCTTTTATACAAGTATATCTTAATAAACTCCCCTACCCCATATCTTTCAGTGATTCTTAGATAAAAATAGAGAGAAATTGGTAGAAAATATTTTGGATTTTTTAGTATATTAGTGCTGTTCTATATACTAAATAAAAATTTTAGATTTTTAGATTGTCTGCCTCTTCCTATTGTGATTACAGTCGATCCTCAAACAGCAGAAGTATTGGGGCAGTCTAACTTTTGACTTCCCCCTGAAATTTAACTACTAATAGCCAGTCGACTAGAAGCCTTACTGATAACATAGACAATTGGTTGATATATATTTTGTATCTTGTATGTATTATATACTGTATTGTTAACAATTAAGTAAGCTAGATAAAAGAAAATATTATTAAGAAAATCACGAGGAAGAGAAAATACATTTACAGTACTGTACATATTTATTGAAAAAAAATGCATTTATAAGTGGCCCCATGCAGTTCAAACCCATGTTGTTCAACAGTCAACTATAGCTTCTAAGTTCTTCCATTTTGATGATTACTAATTTTTATGATTTGTTAATAATACCTGTTTTATATCTTTATTATGTACATGAGTAAGCTATAACATTCAACTAAATACTGATAAGTTTTATGCAAGGAAAAGATACTATTCAGAGCTCCAATCTCCTCCAGCCATTGGGAGTGCAATGCAGACTTGTCGGATGCATCTATTTTGAGTAGACTTATAACAACCACTCTTAAGGGATCCATTGCAGTGAAGTTCAAGAGTTCATTTAAGAAGATCATTTTCTTTCCTGGCTTTTTTTTTTCACTTACAAGGTGAGTGTATGCCTTGTTTTTCCAATTTAACGTTACCCTTTTCTAGGTGAAGTTCAGGAGTTCATTTAAGAAGATCATTTTCTTTTCTGGCTTTTTTTTTTTTCACTTACAAGGTGAGTGTATGCCTTGTTTTTCCAATTTAACGTTACCCTTTTCTACCTTGTCATTTTGGATCTTGATTCAAGAACAGCTAATAATCAGAAAAGGAATTGAAAAAGAGTTTTTGCTGCATCAGTACTTTTGGAGTTGACTTGAGGAGTAGCATTTGGCTTTTTACTAAGCCACCGGGCAGCTTATTTAAAAAGCTATCATATGGGCAAGAAATGGTTGAGAGACTGAACCTGATAGTTGGAAGATTCAGAATCAGGAAGCTTCTATTTGAATTGGTGTCTTTTGAGTGATACTTTGTTTCTTTGTTCTTCCTTTTGTTCTTATTTCCTTTTGACTTATGATACTCTGTATCCTGTAATAGTACCTGGCCTTTAGTTAGACTGAGTGAGAAGAACTTTGGTTATTTTTGCTGAAATAAGGACAAGGTTAACTTCTCTATTTTCTTAATTATTACTTTTTGCTTAGTTTTTACTGTAAGCTCACTTTGGTCTCTATATAATACAATGAAATGGTATAATAATGTTTTTTTTTTTCAAGTAAATTTTGAAACATGTTGAGTTATAGAATAAAGCAAAATTGATCATGATTGGGAAAGGGGAAAAATTTTCCATTTGAGAACTCTAACTAGAGCTGTGACAAAATTCTGATTTGATAAAAAGAAAGAGAAAATAGTTAAAAGAGAAAATGAGCCAAAACAAGAACTGTGTGATTAAGAAACCTGAAACATGCCTTCTTGCAGGTTTTTAAATAATGAATAACTGTCACCATCTTTTTTCTATTGCTTCATTTTAGGTAATGAAACAAACAGAAAACATGCAGCAGGAAAGACTAACTAGTTCATGAGAAAATGCTATTTCTAGCCATATTTTTTGAGACTCCAGAATTTCAGATAGATTGGATCAGATTCAAATGTCTAATTCAAATAGTGGATTCCTATTCTAACAACATTCTCTAAATGATGAGACTCAGTCGTTGCTTCTAACAGTCAAAGAAAAGAAATAAATAACTGGAGAGAAGGAGAAAGAAAAGAAAGGATTTCCAGAAGAAAATAGCCTTAGATATATCTTTTTACTTAGGCATTGCTGGCAAATGGAGAAGAGTGGAATGGGTTAAGCAACTTTGTGCTAATTCTAATACCCCAGGGGAGCTGATGAATATAGATATCTGTCTTTACCTACTTAAAACATTTATATA
>NW_006436288.1:5782235-5782768 GCF_000325575.1 Pteropus alecto
ATAAAATGGTTTTGTTTAAAACTGAATTTTAACAAATTCTCCTTGGCTACCCCTGTCCCCAATTCTGTCTGAGACTGTAATTGATTCATTAATAAGACACTTTAGTGAAATATTCTCACTATTTATCTGATGTTGATTCCAATTATTTTACTTTGATGAACCTAGTAGCAGTGATTGGTTATTTTAAGTGTTGACATAATGACATAGTTTTACTTTGAAATTTTGAAAAGAAAATAGCTTTGAAACTGAATTTGAATCTTTATCTCTGGTTTATACAACATAGTCTTCTGGGGGCTTGTTAAAAATTCAAACTAAGAATTGGTCTACCATATGATCCAGCAATCCTTCTACTGGGTATTTACCCCAAAGACTTGAAAACCCATATCTGAAAAGATATTTGCATATCGATGTTCATAGCAGCATTATTCATAGTGGCCAGGACATGGAAGCAACTGAAGTGTCCTATGATAGATGATTGGCTAAAGAAGCTGTGGTACAATATACAATGGAATATCACTCAGCCATAAGAAGAG
>NW_006436288.1:5782785-5805745 GCF_000325575.1 Pteropus alecto
ACCCAGCCATAAGAAGAGATGAAATACTGCCATTTTTGACAACATGGATGGACCTTGAAATAATTATCCTGAGTGAAATAAGCCAGAAAGAAAAAGTTGAAAATCACACGATATCACTTTTATGTGGGATATAAACCTAAAAGCAACAAATGAACAGCTAACAAACAGAGACTCATGGACATGGACTATAGACTAGTGGTTACCAGAGGGTAATGGGGAGTGTTTGAGAATGGGGGAGGTAGTCGGGATAAATGGGGTCAAATAAGTGGTGACAGAAAGAGATCTAACTATGGGAGGTGAACACACAATGTAAATATATATATTATATGCCTTATTAAAATATACAGCTGAAACTTATTGGATTTCATTAACCAATGTCACCATAAAAATAAATTAATAAAAAATAATACAAATGCCCGATCTCCAGGCCAGTTTTACTAAATCAGAATCCCTGGGGGTGGGCTCAGCCTCTGCATGTACCCTAAGTATCCCAGGTGAATCAGCTGATCAGTGTAAGTGCCTGCCAGTGGTGACTCAACTGATTATCCTCTGCGAAATGTTTCCTCCATTCTAATTTGCAGCCATCTAGCCAAGGTGTCAGTCATATTTCTGTCAACCTGATCCTCCTTTGCTACCTGGAGAAGTATCTGCTCCTCAGTTTCCTAGGGAACAGAGATAGGAAATAGGACACCGCCTCATGGGCTGGTTTCTATAAGTGAAGAAGTGGAAGTGCTTTTTCATATGTGTTAGTGTCAGTTTGTCTTTTATAAAACCTACTGGGCTTCTCAAGTCAGGGCAAGCTACATTCAGATAAATTGTGAGGGTTAAATGGTGACAGCACAAAAGGCTCCTCAGCTACCTCTCCCTTTATCTTTCTCCAGCAATAGTGTAACAAATGACATCTTCAAATTTTAAGACATGATCCCAGGGAGGAAATTCTCACTGGAAGCTGTTGCCAGACTAGAGGCCACTTGTGCCAGAATGTTTTACAGTCCTCTTTGGATCTCTGACCACTTTTGAGATGGAGCCAGCATTTAGTCCATTGCGACTCTAATGATTATTTCTTCACCAATAATTATAATGTCGTATACTAATCTTTTTTGTTGCCAGCAAATATCTTTGGCTCTAGTAATGGTGGTGAAGTATTGATCTAGGTATTTTACGATAAACAGTATGAATTAAATATGCAACTTGCCTGTAAATCTAAATAGAGAAATAAATTACACACTAGTAACTAAAACTGAGTGGAGAAGGTTATTCATCATAGTAAGGATGTACAGTAGTCTCCCCTTAGCTTCAGTTTCAGCTTCCATGGTTTTTATGACCCATGGTCAACTGCAGTCCGAAAATATTAAATAGAAAATTTTAGATATTTTGAGAGAGAGACCACATTCATATAACTTATTACAGTATATCAATATAGTTGTTCTATTTTATTAGTTAATATTGTTAATCTCTTCCTGTGCCTATTTTATAAATTAAACTTTATTGTAGACATACATGTATATATAGGAGAAAACATAGTACATGCAGGGTTCAGTACTATCCATGGTTTCAGATATCCACTGGGGGTCTTAGAATGTATACCTCGTGGGTAAGGGGGCACCACTATACAAGTTAAGTGCTGTGGGAAGTTTGGGGAGGAATAAAGTACTTCTAGCTAGCAGCAAGAGATTGTGTGTAGCTTTGTGTAGGAGGTGATTTTTCCAAGGTCCAGCCTTGGAAGACATCTGGATAACGATCTCTAGATGGGCTTGTGAGCAGACAGAGCAACATGGCAAAGGCCCCAAAGTGGGAAAGTGTGAGAGCCTTTTTAGGGGGATAGGGAATAATTCAGATTGGTTACTGGAGAGTGAGGTGAGATTTAAGAGAAACTTGATTGTTAGGTTTGGGCTTCAGACTTGCCCTTTGGTTATCAGAGAGACAGTAAAAGTGTTCAACTGGGAACAAAATTCTTCAGTAAGATTATTCTGGCAGCGGGAAGTAAAACTGACCCAAAGAAAAAGAGACTCGAAAGAGGGATGATTGTTAAGAGGAAAGATTGTTCAATTCTAGTCTTGCTTAAAAATTAATCTCACCTGGTATGTCTCTAAGATGTTTAAAATTCATGGAGCAGTTAAGGAATGAACCCTACTGTGAAAAATTCCATTAATGACAGACTGTGACAAGGAATCATTATTAATGATAAGAGTATTTGAATCTGAAGACTGTATCCAGATGATGTTTCTGCTACTACATATTTTTATATGATGCATTTAATTCTTTGGTGTATTTTTATTCTTAGTATGGCACTACATTCTCACTTTATTTTAACAGCATCTAGTTAAGATAATAATAGCTCCATATAAGTCAGCCGAACCTAGACAGGGTACCAAAGGTATACAGAAAATTAGTGGCTTCTCTGAAGGAAAGCATCACTCAGATCTTAACAGCTCTTAGCTTTTCTCTTTTCCCATTGTCTTCCTATTGTCCTTCTCTTTCGTCTGTCCTATTCAAGTGCCTACAGAGTGCTGGCTTACGTCAGAAGCAGTCATTAGTTCATGTATAAATCCTCTTTCTATTCATTTAAGGAATAGATTTTTTCCTTGTTTATACAACTACATGATCTACATTTTATTTCAGGAAGTCTGACTCTCCACCTATCTTAAAATGATAAAGGATGGTCTCAGAAGGAATAAAGGCATAGTTACCTTTGGGCATAGAAGTGTACATAAAATTCCAATTAAAAAAATTGGTCAGTCATTGTACGAAAAGTAACTGTTGTTCTCTTGTATTTCTTTTTACATCTGTAAACTCTGGGCTTAAACATGCCTCAAACGGCATTTAGCATTGGCGGATTTAAATGCTGATGAGATGGTATTTGAACTGATCTTTTCTTTCTTGCTGTGCCTAATGGATTACTAAATTTAAGTGCTCAGGGCACAGTTTTGCCCTCCTTCGGGGGTGTGTAGCTCTGATTGACGTCATTGGGAGCCCTGTGTCTCTGCAGGGCAGAATTTGGCACTTCCATGTAGAATATTTTTAAACTATAAAATTGAATTACAAAGGTATTGCATCTGCTTTTTATATACACTGTTTGGTTTATTAAAGAATGTTTCATAAATCTAGCCAATTCTGCAGGACCTACATATTTAGCTAAGTGAACTATTTTTAGAAATTAAAAAGGAGAGAACTTTTAATTTAAAATCAGGGTGGTTTAGGACTAGATTTACAGAAATCAGAATGATATGTAGTTGAAAGTAAACTTATCATTAAACCATGCTTTTATGTTTAGCAGGTGTGCTGGGTAAGTAAAGTAAAATTTAGTTTTGTGAAAACACAAATGAAAATAGTAAACAGAATATTAAACAGATCCTGCTACTAATGGAGATATATCTTTACTCCTTATATTTTTCTGGTAGAACTGGGATTTCATGAAGTGTATTCATTACAGAAAAAGTTAGATTTCACATCTGCGGCCATACTTTTAAATTTAAACCACCTCTCAGGTACCTCTTTCTCTCTCACCTCTCTTCACTGCAGCCTAGGAGTAGGGCGGGTGTTTGTGAGGGCAGCAGTTGATGCACAGTGAGCCCTCCTGGGTAGTGGTTACTACATAAACTAGAACCTTTCTACTTACTCTGCCCATGATTTGATGGTTGCCATACTCCCTAAGGTCTCTATCCGGTCTCGGAAACTTGTTTCCTCATCATGAACAATGACAACTTTTTATTTTTTTTACGTGTAATTGTCGTGTGTCTGAATCATTTCAATAGTGCAAAATGCTAAAGACTGTGTTTGGACTTTCACATTCACAGGTCTGCAACACTTTATATCCTCTAAGTCGTTGGATGGTATCGTCGCTGATAGACTAAATCTCAAAATCTGTGAAGCCATTCTAATGTTGCGAACTGCAGTTCAACCCATTAAACATTGCTTTTTTGAAGTTTTGTTTTGAAATGTACAAAAAAGAACTCACATTTAAAATATCTGGGCTTTTGTTAGCTGTGCAGCTTTAGCTCTATCTGCAGATTTGCCTTCTGTAATAAAATAATGTTCACAATTTTAGATTTTGAGAGTCTATACCTTTAATAAAATCTGATGAATCTCACCTGAGGACAATCACCTATGAATTCCGACACAAAAACCTGAGGGAGAATTGGAGAATTGGTGCCATTAGCAAAAATACTAGTATAGGCCAATCTTGAATCCTGATAGTGACACATTATGTTAGGGGAGATGTAGGAATTCCCTGTAATTTTGTACTTTATTGTTTCAAGTCTGCTTATTTGGAAAGCATGCCAGCAAGAGGACATTGGGGAGAGACCCAGACATATCTGTGATCCCAGCATGTTTGAATGTTGCCACGGTAGACATGAAAATAAACATTGACAACCTCCTGTTTTAAGTGGAAACATTTCTCCTCCCTAATTGAAAAATTATAGAATCCAACAGGACACAGTAGGAGATATAATTCAGCAAGACCAGGAGCACTTGGAATCTCTAGGATTATACATCATCTTGTTCCACCTCTTATTTTTATAGATGAAGAAATGGCGAATAGGAGAAATTGAGTGATAACTGCACAGCTCTGTAGTGACAGATTTGGGACTTGAAGCCAAGTTTCCCAGTTAATAATTCCAGCATAGTTTCATCCACATTGGGATTGATTAATTTTTGGAAAGTAGTTTTGTCTCCTTTCCCTTGCCCTTCTCCATGCATTTCACATTCAAATTTCCAGTCCGTCTCCCTGGTAGTGAGAGGGCGGGATGTTTGCATTGTTAATATGTGAACAATCTCTCCATGTAAGTGGCAGGAAAAATTTTGAGTTCTGCCTTTGTTTCCTTCCTCCCATTCCACCATTTTCCCCATTTCTGCTAGCAGATAACATCCCGATATGGCGTTTGGGTCTGTCTTTCATGAGTAGTGTCCATACTCTGGTGTTTTTAAATGTATGAGTCGACATTTGTCCTGTGTTCCACACCTTCAAAGCTCTTTAGAAAACCTATATTTAAAAAATTGTACTTTAGTAAAATACTTGAATCTATTTACCCAAAAATTTGAGTAAGAGTGGACATTTCTAGGATTCTGACAGGTTGGTGGAAAGGACTTTTGGGCACAGTAATCTTTTGGCATAACATAAGTGACATTTCTGTTCATTTGTAAGTCAAATGTTGGCCATGGTTTTCTGAGCTTTGGTTAAACAAGAAGGGACATCTCTGCTTAAGACCATTACAGAATTTTAGCATGAATGTTATGAGTGCATAAAAGCCATGGAGAACCCATGTGTTCTTAACCATTATAATAACCAAAGGGCTTAACTCCTGATAAAAAGTAGGTTTTAGGGCCACTGAGGCAAAATTAACTTATAAATGTGTTTTACTTCCAGATATCTACATATTAAGGTCTCCGTTTGTCTCTTCGCTTTGAGCAGTCTCCTTGCAAACCAACCTGTACCTTGTTTTTAGCTTAATATTTCTAAAGCACAGTTACAATTCTATTCCTTCTCTGACCCGAAACTGTCAATTTTCCCCTGTTGCAGCAGTATCCCGACTGACTACACGTGCCCTGGGAGACACACAGACTTCCCAAAAGATTTTTAGGCGTAGAAAGTTTTCTGAGCATTAGTTTCCAGACTCAAATTGTTCAAATTGCTCTGCCTGCTGAGCAGGTGGGGGCACAAACTGTCATTTTCCTTTCCTGTGACTTTAACAATTGCCATTCTCTCATCTGACAAAAGAAATGCCTACCTCACTCATCCTAAATCTTATACACTGGCTCAGGTTTTGAAATTTTTGAAGTGGCTAAAAAGGGGCAACTTGCAATATAGGTAATAATTGGACTCTAATAACATCCTCATGTTGATCAGATAATGTCTAGTTCCTTGCTTTGAATAAAATTAATGTGGATCTAACCATATTGTCATATGATAGCTAAAAATAATTTTTAAAAAAACCAATATCTATCTTTATTTTCTGAAGAACACAAAAGAGAATAGTGCTTTTGAAACCTAGGGTCATAAAAAGAAATTTTTGCATTATTAGATTTTTTTTTAAAAAACAAGATTTTATGAAGAGTAAAGTTGGAGAGGCCTGGGAAAGAGGAGCTTTGGAGAAGGATAGTATAGGAATAAAAGTTTACAACTGAATTCATTAAGTTTTTCAGATGAGAATATGCAGAGAAGTCAGATATAGACTCCAGTAAACTTTATTTCTACTTACAAAGTAAGTTTTGTGTGTGTTTGTGGAGACAGACTGTAGAGTTTAGTTAAAATCCCCTCTCTCTGTTTCAATAAGCATTGAATTGGTCATTCTCATCTTCTTTTCACTAAATACACCTAATTTTGTTATTTTTTAATGTGAAAAAAGTCATAAAATGTCATTTTAAATAAGGTTGCTACTTAAGCTGTCTATGATAAGAAGAAAGATTTCCTTTGAAATCATATAACAAAAGGAAAACTATGCTCTGGAATAAACATTCTTAGTTTCTGATACTGCAGTATTTCTAAAAATTGTTCATAGATTAGAAGTGAGTACTTTTTTTTTAGTTTTGCCCTTTTTTCTTTTTTAAAAACATTTTTTTCTTTTTTTCTTTTTTAAAAATTTTTTATCTCCATCTGAAGCAGATGCTTTTATTTTTATTTTTTTATTTTTAATTTTTTAAAAATTAATTAATTTTTTTATATGGTGACATTGGTTAACAAAATCCAATAAATTTCAGCTGTACACTTTAACAGGAAGGCATATATATGTTTACACTGTGTTTACTTCTCATAGAGTGGTGACCACTAGTCTATAGTCCATGTCCATGAGTCTCTGTTTGTTTGTCCTGTTCATTTGTTGCTTTTAGGTTTATATCTCACATATAAGTGATATCATGTGATTTTTCACTTTTTCTGTCTGGCTTATTTCGCTTAGCATGATTACCTCGAGGTCCATTCATGTTGCCTCAAATGGCAGTATTTCATCTCTTCTTATGGCCAAGTAATATTCTATGTATATATATACCACAGCTTCTTTAGTTAATCATCTATCGTAGGACACTTCGGTTGCTTCTGTGTCCTGGCCACTGTGAATAATGCTGCTGTGAACATTGGTGTGCAAATATCGTTTCAGATATGGGTTTTCAAGTCTTTGGAGTAAATATCCAGTAGAGGGATTGCTGGATCATATGGTAGATCAATTCTTAGTTATTTGAGGAATATTCATACTGTTTTCCATAGTGGCCATACCAGTTTGTAGTCCCACCAGCAGTATATGAGGGTTCCTCTTTCTTCGCATCCTCTCCAACATTTGTTATTACTCGTCCTGTTGATTATAGCTATTCTAACAGATGTGAGGTGGTATCTCATTATAGTTTTGATATGCATTTCCCTAATAGCTACTGATTTTGAGCATCTTTTCATATAGTTGTTGGCCATTTATATGTCCTCTAGGGAGAAGTGTCTGTTCAGATCCTCCGCCCATTTTTTGATTGGATCATTTATTTTTCTGTTGTTATTGAGTCGTATGAGTTCTTTGTATACTTGGGATATTAGGCCTTTATCAGAGGTGTTGCTTGCAAATATATTTTCCCATTCAGATGGTTGTCTCTTTACCTTGTTGATGGTTTCTTTTGCTGAACAGAAGCTTTTTAGTTTGATGTAGTCCCATTCATTTATTTTAGCTTTTACTTCCATTGCTTTTAAGGTCAAATTCATAAAATTCTCTTTAAGTCCAAGGTTAAAAATAATTTTTGATGATGGATCATTGTGATTTTTGAAATATAACTCAAGAGTTCAAAGAATTGAGTGATACTTTATATAACGAACTTTTTACTTTCATGTACTTATTTACATCATGTAAACATCATGAAACCAAAAAAAAAAAAGATGAAATTATTGCTGACTCGGCTTCTGTAATAAGTGATATTCATCCACTGATATATAAAATGTATTTTTTAAAAAGGCCTTCTTCATTAATCTTTTTAAGGGATACATTTCCAATATTTTTACCTTTATATCTAATAATCATTTTTCAAAATTTAAAAAATATTGCTTTTGATCAATTATGTATTGATAATCATGGTAATAATAACAATCTGGAACATTTTTTTTCAAAACAGCCTTTGATAGCAGAAAAAACTAATTACACTATGTATTATTAAATATATTTTTCATAGGAGTATGAAAGCTTGATTTATAAAAGACATTTGAGAATTTAGGATAAAATTCTGTGGGAGAAAAGAAATGAAAGCAAGAGTTCAGGAAAGAAAAAGAAACAATGTAGAATTTTTGTTTAAGAACAGGATTTGCATAAATTTTCAAATAGACAATAGTGAATGCCAATGGATACAGTAAAATAATAATTTAAGAAGTTTTTAGAGAATGTCAATATTTATAGTATTTCAGGAAATTATTTCCTTGCCACTATTTAAATATTTTTATATTTAATATAAAAACTTATAATTGTAAAGAAAAAATTGTGCATGGAAGTATGCAGTTGTTTCAAAATTTCGGGGGTACTTGAACAAAGATGTTTAAAGATCTTGGACTAGAACCCCAAATCTTTAACATGGCAGCGATTGTCCTTTCTACCTTTTCAACTTTCCATACTTTGCTATTACTCTCCACCTACTTTAAATATTTTCAAACTCTCCTATAATCTACACTTTCTATTCCTGGAAAATGTTCTACATTTTCCATTGTTTGTGCCACTGTCTCGTGTTGAATGCTCTTCGCTTCCCATTTTTCATTCTAAAAATTCTACCCACCTTTCAAAGTGCATATGAAGGGCTTCTCTTCCTTGAAGCTGTTCTTGGTTCTATTCTCTGATAATCTACAGCACTTTTCATGTTATTTCTTCTATGACATTTTTACCCTTCATCTGATATTATGGATATTTGCCTTCACATTTTATCTCCCCTGCTAGATTTTAAACTCTTCAAGGGCACAAGCCATTCTTCTTTGGATCCCTGATGTTTTCTTACATTTAATGATTGCTCAAGAGATATTTGTTGCATGAATTAACATGGTTCATCAGTAAGAAGTTGCTCTTTTTTATGTAAAATATTTAAGTATTCAGCCTGATTTTGGCTATTTTACTCTAATTTTTCGTTTCTTGAAGTGCTAATAAATAGTAGAAACTATCTTTAAAATAGTGTTCATTTTGGCAATTAAAAATAATTTTATTCCTTGCGTTAAGTGCAAAGAAAATTTCAGAGATTGAATTCTGCAGTGGGCATCGGGTTCCAGAAAACTGGAAATCAGTGTATAATTATGCCTTAACTGACAAGCTGTCAGTTAAGACTAATACATTAGTAAAAGATAATTAATCAATTGCATTGTGGTCTCTAATGGTTGAAGCAAAAACATCCACTGTTTTTCTCATAGAATCTTGTTGTACCAAATAGAATTATATACCAAGGTCAAATTAGCACAGGTAAATTTCTCTTTAGTATGTCTCACTCCTGTTAATGCCTATTGTTCCTTCTAAGAGGTTTTCTTAAAAGTGACATCTGCCTCAAATTCTTTTGGTTATTTTTCTCTTTATCTTGCCCCTCTCTCTTTAATCTTCCTCAAATTTGTCCCTCTAATGGGTCTTTCTATAAAAACCTTGTGCAAGTTATTTTTAAGTTGATCTCTTATTTTTATTCCTGTTTTAAATACCTTACTATAAAGAGGAATTGTAATGCTGAGAGTGTTTGGAACTCTGACAGGAAGTTCCAAACTTTTTGGTGAGGTGGGTGTAGTTTTGAAGGATCTATCTTCACCTAACCAGAATACCTCACAGTGACCCTACCCACAATTCATCAGGACTATGAAAATAACTATCTTATAGATTATTTTATGTGAAAATTAAAGTAAGAAATGATTATATTAGTCATCAATAATACAGGAAGTAATAATATAATTTCATCTCTGTCCTTATCTCAGATGATGGCATGTTGGGCATTAGTTAAAAAGTTCTTAAGTTAAATCATAAGCTGATCATCTGCAAAGAGGGCACTATTAGTTCTTCCCACCTCTGCAAGCACATGCCACTCCTTTTATCCAAGGTGGCATCTAGTTGCCCTCCCTTGGGTCTTGGTTGACCTGGTAACTTGTTTTTACCTATGGGATAGGGCAGAAGAGAAAATGTGCCAGTTCTGGGCTTGGTCTTAAGAATAAGCATCCTGGCAGTCTGTGCTGTTCTTTTCAAGCCCTGAGCCATTAGGTAAGGAAATCTAGCTAGGCTGCTGGAGAGACCACATGGGAAAGAGGGATGTGGAGTCAGTCTCTAGCTTTTTCAGCATTTTAGTTGAGGTGCTGTGCATGTGAGTAAAGCCATTTTGGATTCTTGAGTTCTAGTAGAGATCTAGCTGACATCCTATAAAGCAGAGATGATGCTGTCCCTGCTGAGCCCTATCCAAGTTACAGAACCACAAGCAAGTAAGTGGTTGTTATTATTTTAAGCTACTAAATGTTGGGGTAGTTTGTTATACAGCAATAGATAATTGAAACTGATGATGAGATAAGAGCTAGAGGAAATTTTTGGCAGTACTAAAGACTAATCAGAGAGGTAAGGGGCTTGGAGTACAGAAAATGCTGGTAGAGAGATTGAACCCTCATCTTAGAAAAGAGTTCCAAAACTGAGACCAATTATCTTAGCATATGGCTAATCAGTGCCTCATGCAAGGAATACACTGAACTGAGTGGCAAAATATTTCGAGTAAGTTACTCCAGGTTGGACAGCTGTGCAGATAACTTCTCTTTTGAAGCTCATATGGAGGACCGCACAGACCTATTTGACTGTTTCAAGAGTCTTCTCTTATCGACACGTGGCCATCCTTCTTTTCTATTTTGTTTTTCCTGAGTTTAAGGAGTTGGGAGGGTGAGAAAGGAGTTAATATCTAGCTGCATGGGAAGTCTCAGCCATTGCCTAAATTTTTATTTTATTTTATTTTATTTGTTTCAGGTATACAGTACAATGGTTTGACATTTATATAATTTATGAAGTGATCTCCCTAATTAGTACCCATCTGGCACTGTACATAGCCATTAGAATAATATTGACTATATTCCCTATGCTGTACTCTATATCCCCATGACGGTTTTGTAACTACTAATTTGTACTTCATCCTTTCACCCCTTTCACTCAGCCCCCCAACACCCCATCCTCTGGCAATCATCAGTGTGTTCTCTGTATCTGTGAGTCTGTTTTTGTTTAGTTTGTTTCTTTTGTTCCTTAGATTCCACATGTAAGTGAAATCATATGGTATTTTTCTTTCTCTATCTGACTTATTTCACTCAACATAATACCCTCTAGGTCTATCCATATCATTGCAAATGGTAATATTTCATTTTATTAATGACAGAGTAATATTCCATTGTATATATGTACCATAACTTCATTTTTTAAAAATTTTGTTTTATTAGTTTTAAGTATATAGTACATTGGTTAGACATTTATATAGTTTATAAAATGACACCCCTAATTGCTCTTTCTCTCCTCTGGCTCTCCACCTAGCCATCATATTAATGCTGACTGCATTCCCTGTGCCATGCTCCCCATCCCCATGACCATCTATCAACTACTAAGTTGTACTTCTTTAACCTTTCACCCCATTCTCCCAGCCCCCAACACTCCTCCCCTCTGGCCATCATGATTGTCCTCTATATTTGTCTGTTTTTGATTAGTTTGTTCTTTTTGTTTCTTAGATTCTGCATATAAGTGAAATCATAGGGTATTATTTATCTTTTCCGTCTGACTTAGTTCACTCAGCATAATAACCTCTAGATCCATCCATGTCATTGCAAATGGTAGGATTTCATTTCTTTGAATGGCTGAATAATATTCTATTGTAGGTTTGAACCATAACTTCTTTATCCAGTTGTCTGTTGGTGGTCATTTAAGTTGCTTTATATTTTGGCTATTGTAAATTGTGCTGCTATGAACATCGGGATGCATAGATCTTCACTAATTATTGTTTTGGTTTTCTTTGGATAACTTCCCAGAAATGCACTTGGTGGATCAAAAGGTAGTTCTAATTTTTTGAGGAAACTCCAAACTGTTTTCCATAGTGGTTGTACCAATTTGCAGTCCCAACAGTGTACAAGGATTTTCTTTTTTTCTACATCCTCACTGATATTTATTATTTTTTGATTTATTGATGATAGCCATTCTGACAGGTGTGAGGTGATATCTCATTGTGATTTTAATTTGCCTTTCTCTGATGATCAGTGACCTTGAGCATCTTTGTATATGTCTATTGACTATCTGTATTTCTTTTTTGGAGAAATGCTTATTCAAGTCTTCTGTCCATTTTTCAGTTGGATTGTTTGTTTTACTGGTGTTGAGTTGTTTGAGTTCTTTATAAATTTTGGATATTAACTCCTTGTCAGATGTATCATAGGCAAATATCTTCTCCCATTCAGTAGGTTGTCTTTTGTTATGTTGATGGTTTCCACTGTGTGCAAAGCTTTTTAGTTTTATGTAGTCCCATTTGTTTATTTTTTCTTTTGTTTCCCTTGCTCAAAGAGATATATCAGAAAAAAAAATTACTAATAATATCAGAGAGTTTATTGCCTATGTTTTTTTCTAAAAGTTTTATGGTTTCAGGTCTTATATTTAAGTCTTTAATCCATTTTGAGTTTTTTCTTGTATACGGTGTAAGAAAGTGGTCCAGTTTCATTTTTTTTGCATGTATCTGTCCAGTTTTCCCAATGCCATTTATTGAAGATACCATCTTTACCCCATTGTATTTTCTAGCCTCTTTTTTTCATAGATTAAACAGGCATTATCTATTTTTGTAAACTTTGGATTCTGCTTCTAGTGGCTTTGGGTAAAATGATTTACAACAATGGAAATTTATAAAAAAATTTAGTTATTTGAAATCATATTCAAAACTACAGTTGGCCTTTAGGGGTTTCTCAAATCATATTATATTGGCAACCTTCTATACACAGGGTCATTCGAATATATATAAAATGTGTGACTCTCTTTAAGTGGTTAAATAGCGTACTTTTTTTTTCAACATAATTGAGGTTCAACTAATTTTTTTTGAAATATAGTTGTAAATGTTTATTAAATAGGTTCTAGTTTTATGTTAATTTATTTATTCATAAATCATTTAATATTTATTGGTATTCCATTTTCTCCTGTTTTGTCTCCTTATTAGGTTATTGTGGTATAAAGATGAAAAAGTTATATTCCTGAGCTTTGACTAGTTCCCGGTCTGTATTTGAAATTCCTGCATTCAGTTCAGAACAAATATCAATGACATTTAGTATTCCAAATTTTTTCATACACTGATATTGAGGTCTTGCTTTTTAAATTTCCTAACCAAAGTAATTTTCTTCTAACTCTGTGAACCCAAATGTCCTATCAATCTGGTTAACTTCATTCTTTCCATCTATTACACACTTACTGCTAACAAAGATTCTATAATCTGGAAAAAAATGGATTTGTACCAGGTAACGCACCAGCTGTGTCTTCTGTTTTATTGGTGATGTATTACTCTGTAACAAGGTTCTACTTATTCACAAAAACATTCAGATATATCTAGTGATGGGGAAAATCTAAATTAATTTAAGAGAATGCTGATTATTTTTGTGTGAAAAGAAAGTAATATTTCATATGGAAAGGTAAGAAAAGGGAAGAAATGCTTTTTTAGAACCCAATGCCCTGTAATGAACTTGGATTAGGGTAATGTTTAAAAAATAGATCAAAATGCAAATGAAAATAAGATGCTGTGGAATTAGATTGTCTCAGACATCAAAAAGCTTGTATTTCTGTATTGCATTTCCCTATATAGAGGAACATTCAATTATTTTGGGTAAAAGTCCAACGGGTTGGGGCAAGCAGCAACATGGGTGAGGAGAGACAGAGGTCACTAGACAGTGAGTTCACTGAGGGTAGGAGCTGCGTCATCATCATTACCATTCTTATTTCAGAAAGCACCTATTATATATTTTACTTTATTTGTTTCCAGTAGTTAAACAACAACCCTGCAAGGCTGGTGTGATTTTTCATGTTTTAGTGATGCTAAAACTGAGTCTTAGAGATGTAAAGTAACTTCCCCCAGTGACATCTTAGAAATGGTAGATTTGACAGACTCATGGACATGGACGATAGACTAGTGGTTACCAGAGGGTAGGGTGAAGGAGGAGAGAGGAGGTAGATGGAGTAATGAGGGTCAAATATGTGGTGATAGAAAGAAATCTAACTATGGGAGGTGAACATACAGTGTAAATGTATATATGCCTTACTGTTAAAGTGTACAGCTGAAACTTATTGGATTTCATTAACCAATGTCATCATAAAAAAAAAAAATGGTAGATTTGAGATTCAAACTCGGATCTCTATTTATAGCCTTACTTCTGAAATACCTTACATAATTATGAAATAAAAAATGCTGAATATTCTTTAAAATTTTGTTTGGGAAATGAGCTTTGTGAAAGGAAAGGTTGCAGGTTCTCATAGGCTTTGATTAGGAGAAGAAGGGTTTCTAGAGAAAAAGTCACAATAATGGATAACTGTCAATAACTTTCACATTGGATGGGACCCAATTGTTGGGACCATAATTAGAAGTATTCCTAAGCCTCTCTCAGTGAAGTTTTCCTGACCAGTAGGTACATGTAAAGGACTGTGGTAATTTCAGGGAAGCAACTGAGAAAGAGGCATTTTCTTTGCTAAAAAGACATTCCTTTTCATAAATGGAATTCAAGAATAATGGCATTTGGACTAGAAATAATTTGTAAATTACAGCACATAAACTGGGTGGCTGCCTGATGTACAAATGACTCTTCCTTGGTTTTGTATTCTCTGAAGATTTGCTCTTTTTGGTATTTTAGACACTTCTGAATAGGACTAGCCATCTTTTTATATGAATTTGCTTCCCTGTCAAGCAGTAATTAGTAATTGTTCAAGGATAGACAACTAATATAGTGGTCCAATGATAGAAAGAGTGACAATATAATTTATTACTCACATGGAATCATTTTCTCTCTGACTTTTATTTTGGAAAAAAAATTAAACCCACAGAAGCATCAAAAGAATAATACAATGAATATAATCTCTTGAATTATTCATATTCAGCAGTTGTTAACATTTTGTGATATTTGCTTTGTATCTATCAATGTAGGCTTTTTTTGTTTGTTTGATTCATTTGAAAGCAAGGCGCATATTGACACTTCTTTTAAATACTTTGGTATATATATCACAGAGCATAGGACTTTTTTCTACATAAGAATAGTACTTCCATTCTACCCGATAGTTCATAAAATGTTCTTTTTAGATGTTTCCCCAGTCCGCGGGATCTTATATATCATTGGATTATCATATTTTATCTCATATAATCTGCTTTTATAAAATATTTTGTGACATTAACATTTTGAAGCATCCAAGATGATTATATTATAGAATGCCCCACAATATAGATATTTCTGATTGTTTCTTTATAATTAGCTTCAGATTAAACATTTTGGCAAGGATGGTATGTGGATAATGTTATGGAAATTGAGACACTTTAGAGAGTAGAAGGTGCACTATTAGTCATTATGCTGAGACAATTGGTATAAACTGGGAATCTTGGCCATGCTAATCATAGATTCCCACCTGCAAAGTGTCTAGTCTAGGAATGAGCTCAGGACCTATGAGAGTACTGGGCCAATGAGAATCCTTAACTGAAATGTTTTATATTTGAGGAAAGAAGACTCTGTCAGACTGTTAAGCTGTTTGTCTGAAGTTGAGAAATACTGAAATGTAGATAGAAAGAAGGAAAGCAAAATAAGTGAATCCCGATGGCATTCATTCATTTTTTTTTATTTCTTTCTAAAATTAGGTTCACCTCTCTTCTTTTAAAAAATTTGTTGAACATTTATTATGTGCCAAGCAATTTTGTCAGTGCTTTATATGTATTAAATCATGTAATTCTCCCAATATTTCTCTTAATTAGTTTTTATTTCTGTCCTCATTTTGTAGGAACTAAGGAAGGGAAAGCTTAATTCACTCACCAAAGATGGCACAGCTAAAAAGGGATGGTGCCAAAATAAGAATCCATAGCACATGATCCCAACCACAGTAGTGAGATGCCACCCACAGTGATAAAACTCCACTCACTGTTTGTTCTTGTGCTTAAACTAAGTAGCTTGGATTTACTTGCAGTAGGTCAATGCCCACATGACCTTCAGTTCCTTAGGAATTGAAGAATCAAATCAGTTCTGAAAAGATGGGATGTGAATGGATAAAGCCTCCTTCTTAGACCCTATTCTCATTTGTCTTTCAGACATAGGCCTTTAATACCATTAGGGGTGTGCTCTTGATTAAGAGTTTTCCAACAATTTGTTTGTAGGGACCTACATGGTATTACTCTAATGGGTACATTAATAATGAAAGAATTTTTGCAAAGACAGAGTTAAAGCTTTGATAATTAGTGTTTAGTCAAACCAATTAAAATGTTTAGGACATCAATTAAGAGGAAAATATCTTCCACACATTGAATTTTTCACTGTATTATCCTTCTGAGAGCAAATTGTTTTGAGAGCCTCTCTTAATGTGGTAGAAGACTGTGTAGTCAGTTTTAAAATACAAAACAGAAGTTAGTCTGAAGGAAGTGGTCTGCCTGATGACAACGACAAATGACAGAGTGTTGTGAAATTTTAATATGTAGCATGATTGATTGTAAATTGCTTCCATGTTTGCTGAGGTAATTTGCAAATAAGAGATGAGTCAGATCTTCCATTGGTATAATATATTACAGTGAAAAAAATTCAAATGTTGACAGAAATGTGGTTTAACTTTGGCTTACATTATAGTTAACTCTTACATATCAAATAGAATCAATTCAATTCTTAAGACTCTGGGTATAAGTTTTAGGATGTTTATGTTTTTTAAGATGAACCATAAGACTAGGGTATTATCCACAACTATTAGTTACTATGACCATTTTTATACCAATCATTAATTGTCTCTGTGTTTTTAGGGCCATTACATGTCAGTTACTGTTCTGAGCATTTTTCATGCATGACTTTGAATCAGAGTTAGAATAAGAACATTAAGGAACAGTGGCAAGTATGGGCTAATGGAAATCATGTTTCTGTTGATAAGAGATCTTCCTTAAGTCTTTTCAAAGGAACTATTGTCTTTTATTTTATAGGAGGAAAAATTGAGCCATCAAATTACTTAAGATCAATTATTAAATGTTGGTTCTGAGACTACAACTCAAGTCTTTCTCACTGCAAAGAATAAGGTCTTCGTATTATCACACGCTGGCAGGCAGGAAAGAACAAATTATGTTGAATGAATAAAAGAAAATAATCATGAAATCTAGGCCAGAATTAGAAGTGAACCTATCTACATCTACAATATTTGCCCAATGTCATAAATATGCTATATGTTTAAACACATAAGGTTTAAACAGTGTGATCTTTCAATTGTTTAGATTCACTGTAATTTACTTCTTTTATATGTAAAGAGAACCAACATGAATGTCGATATTGATATATAAAGAACTATAGTTCATAGAAATATGAACTATATTTCATAGTTCATAGAAATATGAACTATAGTTCATAGAAATATGAACTATATTTCAACATATATAGATTAGGCTTTAGTATATTTGCAACACTGTGTGGCTTTGAAATATTCAAGCTTAGAACATTATTGCATGCTTTTTTCCCCCCAAGTCTCTCTCATTTCTAGGGGCACAAAGGAATGAAATATTATGGTGCCAGGTTTCAATTTGTAGTAACTTTTCCCCTGATTGCAGGCTAAGGTAATCAGACTTCATTTCTTTTTAGGGCTTATTTTACTAGGCTACACTGATTTTCAAGAGTAGATTAAGTCATTTTTTATACTTATGTCACATATATATTTGCTCTTTGTTTTTATCTTGATGAAAACAATTTGTCCTTCTCCTTTAATTCCATGAGAAAATACATTTATTAACCTCCCACACTCTCCCTATTACATATATATGCAAACGTGGATTTCATCTTAAATTAATCTCTCAAATGCTATTAGAAAAAACATTTTAAACTGTAATAATAAGATCTGGTGGGTGACAGCAGACTTGGAACAAGGCTAGAATGTGGTTCAACTGTTGTTAAAAGTTCATGTTCCTATCATTGCATTCCTATTTCTAATTCTTGTAACCAGCCGGCAATGAAAGATGAAAATATGAAATATCTTTGCACTGGCAAAATCACAATTCAAGAAGACATAGTTTCCTTAGTTATTTTTAAAGTGTACTGTTTATAGCACTTCATATGCTTAGATGAAAAAAAATCCACTGAAACTTTTTTAAACTAAAATAAAAAGCCTTGAAATGTTTAATTACATAACTCTAATGAAATATTTTCTTATGTCTGTATGGGTAAATGTTATTCTGATGGGATCCAGAATTAAATGAGATGTACACAAAAAAAATAAAAAGAGAGATGTACACTACAGATACGTTAAACATTCTAAAATATTGTACGCATTTAAAAAATATGTTTACATATGCTATGTATTCTCTCCCTAGAAAGTTGTTTTATTTATGTGGATGATATTTTGCTTACAATTTAAGTTGTTGTGAACCATCTGATACTCTTTCAGTGATCCAGATTAGACAGACATCAATGGTTCACTTATAATTTATGCTGTTGCTGTGTAATTGTTGTGTAGTGTACTTTTAAGTCACTAAGGTTGACACCTAAAGTTAGACACCTGTTTGGGATTTTGGCTCAATCCTGACTAGTGGGAGGATACCTGTGTCTGTTTTGTACCTGTAGTAGACCCCTGTGCTCCCTCTACCCTGCTTTACTAAACATAGGGCAGATTCTCACAAATATTCCCTACAGTAATTGTCTTTACTGAAAACTATCTTATTAATGTCAACAAATCAAAACATGGACTTTCATAATTCCCTGATTCACTTGCTTCACCTAAGAGCATTTGGTTTTGCTTGCGTTTTCAGGGAGAACTCCTTTTGCTCCACCAAGCTCCCTTTCCCCAACCCTCCTCTCTTTTCCCTGCCAACAATATTGTAATTCTTTATCTATGTTTATGGCTCTTCTGTCTCTTTATTACCTTAATAAGAAAAACTGTTGGTATATCAGTGAATGGAAGAAAATGGAATTTACCATTGCCAACAAATCATTAGATAGAGGACTACATTATTTTTCTATTTCCTTAGGGTGGAAATGTGTGTTTTTTGGTGAATAAGATATGGCCTATAAAACTGGACAAGAATAGCAACAACAAAACTTTTTTAGAAACTAGTTAAAGAATTTATTCAAAGTTCCTTTGAAAATTACCAAAATTTGTCCATACACTTATAGTATTAAAAGATAACATGAAATAATAACTGATGCATTTGTAAAGATTACTTACTGAATTTAGGATGACTTCAGATATTTTTTTTCCCCACAAAGGCCTAAGTTGTTATTAAAACATCTTGAAATCGGTTTTCTGTGTAATAGTGACTACCTGAAGGAAGAAAACACTTATACAGCTATTGTCTTTATGCTATTGGTCTTCGTAAGGCAATGTATTAAAAGATTGGAAATGTGGAAAAGAGCTGGTACAGTTACAAACCTCAGAGTGCTTTGTGCATGTAGATTAATGGCATACAAGGCTTAGGACCAATCCTGGGCATACAAATTAATGGTATATGGAAGTTTTGCAGACATACAACTGGAATTTCTGATGGAGTATTTCAATTTAACCTCTGCTGAATTTGAGTACTCCCACAACAAAATTTCAGTCTTGTCTCTGCTGGAAGGAATTATTAAAGAAATTTCCAGCTAAAGTTGAAATGATTATGACAAGCCTGTCTCATAACTACAGGGTAAATGTCTAGACTTAGCGCTAATTGGTCTTATTTTAATGCATTCATTGTTTAATTGCTTGTGGGAATGATTTACTCTTTCATAGAACTGAGATTAATGGCAACTGACGGCATTATTGGCATTGTTATCAGAGAAATAACCAAAAGTCTCAAAATAAAATTGAGAAGACAGATTCTAGGCACAAAAGAATGTCAGAGCAATATAGCTTTGTGAGAAATGCGTTTTAAAAGTATTATTACTTTAGTTTTTTGTAATGTGTCCATTAATGCCATTTTTATTTCTTATTTGTTAATGTATGTGGTTGAGACCATACTATGGTATTGAATATAATTGCCTTTTACGGGGTGTGTAAAACTGAAATTTAAAAAATGGTTAAAAATCCATCATTTAAAACTATTATTTTGAAATCATAAGTTTTCTTATATCCTCTGTATAATAATATATTTTTTTGGTAGAAATTTGGAAACATGTAAAAGGATGGTATATTTTGAGTAGTCAGTCAGATTACTCTAAGCCTTTGTGTATATTTGTAATCCATCTAATATCTATACAAATCATGTGTGGTATTGTCATTTACATATTTTCATCTATTGGTAAATGATAAAAAAACTGATATCACTTTTGTATATTCATGTTATTATTGTTCAATGTCAGGACAGATTTTCATTTAAACTAGCTTTGGAGGGTAGGGGTTGGGGAAGACTGCCATTCTGCATATTGTATGTAATATTTAGTATCTATAAATTCATTTTTACAGGTCTTATATTTTCCACATTCAAGTGAGAAAAGTATACTCTATAAAATATAAGAAATTGTATGATAATTATTTTGTACAATATAAAATGAAAACTCAAGATTTCATTGAGCAAGAACTAAAAAAAATAGTATTCTTGTTTTTCATTTTGCTTTTTTCTTTATTGTAAAAGACAGTATATATATAATACAGTATATATATATAAATTTGTGTATATATGTAGTATATATATAAATTTGTTAAACAAATATTTGTCATGTGAACAAATAATTCTGTGGTGAACACTATGTGGTCACCACCAAGGTCAAGAAATGGAAGATAGCCAGCTCCCCAGAACTCCCAACCAACCCCCTTTTGTCCCTCTCTAAACACACCTCTATTTCTTTGACCTGAGGGTATCCTGTTCTATGGTCTTTTGTCATAAAACTATAAAGAAAAGAGAGGAGACTTTAACACCTACATATGCCTTTCTAAAAACTACATTTTAGTTTAGTTTTTTAAAAAAACTTAGTTGGAAGAAACTATATATTTTTGCCTAGCTTCTGTATTTAGATATTATATTTGTGAAACATAGTCACATTGTTGTATTTGCTATAGTTGAATATAGTTTATTAATTTTTATTGCCATATAGTATTTTATTATATGGATATACCACAATTTATATCTGTCTTGTTGTTGGGATACATTTGGTATGTTTATAGCTATGAACATTCTAGTAATTGTTTTCTAGTGTACATATGTAGCAATTTCTCTAGGGAATCGTTGAGTCAAAGGGAATATGATGCTGTTAAACAATTTTCCAGCAGTATATGTAAGTTTCCACAGCCACATCCTTAAACTTTTACAATTTCTGTTAGTCTGATGGTTATATAATGGTTATGGAAATTTTCATGTCCTTGATTACTAATGAAACTGAGCATCATTTTTTTGTTTATTTGCCATTATGACTACTTCCCCCTCCCTATTTTGCCTATTTAAACTTTGCCCATTTTTCTACTTTACTGTCTTCAAAAAATTTAATTTTTTAAATTCTGAACTCTGGGTTCTTTTTGTGTTTATAGATTACAAATATCTTCCTCTATTGTTTGTAGTTTCATTTTCTTTATAGTTCTTTAGATAAGCAGATGTTCTTAATGTTATATGGAAGAATTTGTCAGTTACTTTCTTCATGGATAATTTTGTGTTTTATTTAAGAAATCTTTCTCTACCCTAAGATCATATGAGTATGTTACTCTATTATCTCTATTATTTGATAAAGATTATAGTTTTACTGTTTTCATTTCGGTCTTGAATCAATGTATGATTGGTTTTAGTAGGTTGTGTGAATAGGGATGATTTTATTTCATCTTACATGGATATCCGATTATCCTGGAACCATTTACTTAAAAAGCTTCCACGTCTTTACACATAGTGCCACTTCTGTTATCTATGATCATACCAAAGTGGCCTGTTTTCAATTTCTCTGTCACTGGGTTAGTACCACACAGTTTTATTTACTTGAGCTTTAAAATAACTTCATATGTCAGATGAAGTTCCCTTACCCTTGTTCTTCTTCAGAAATGTTACGTGTTTTTGACCTCTTGAAATTTTGTATATATCTTGGAATCAACTTGTCTTGAGATTTTGCTTACAATTGTATTGACACTATACAGCATGGGAGAATTGACCTGTCTAAAATATAGAGATTTCAACCCATAGACATATTTTCTACTTGCATTTATTTGATCTTCTTTAATGTTTTTCAATTAGTTTCATAAATTTCTCTGTAAAGTCTTATACATATGTTCATAGATTTATTCTTAGGTACTTAATATTTAAAATACTATTTGTACCACTTTTTATTTCTTGTAGGAATACATTTTTATATTGATTTTTGTATCTAGGAACCATGCTAAATTCCCATTAAAAAAATTACCTGTGGTTTTCTTTTTGGATTTTATGTATACACAATGATTTCTTCTGCAATTAATGACAGTTCTATTTCTTTCTTTCGAATTTTTTCACCTTTTATTTCTTTTTCTTGTTGTATTGCACTAACTGAGACCTCAGAGTTATAACAGTGGAAAATTTTGTCTTGTTTCTGTCTCAGAGAAAGTGGTCTCATCATTAATTGTAATAAATATGAGTAAGTTATGTTTTCTAGATACCCTCTAACTCAAGAGTTGGCAATTTGTGACCTATGGGCCTAATCTGGCCTGCCACCTCTTTTTATAAAGAAAGTTTCATTGAAACATGACCAAGTCCATTCATGTAAATACTGTCTACAGCTGCTTGTGCTCCACAATGGCAAAGTTAAATAGTGTGACAGAGATGAAATGGCCTGCAAAGCTTAAAATATTTATTATCTGGCTCTTTAAGAAAAGTTTTTCAACTCTACCAGGTAAAGATGTTCTCTTCTATTCTTTTTGTGCTAAATATATATATATTAAAA
>NW_006436288.1:5805879-5811307 GCF_000325575.1 Pteropus alecto
TATTACATACAATATATTGTATTACATACTATATATATAGTATTACATACAATATGCAGAATTTTATATATATTTTACTATGAATAAATATTGGATATTATTAGATGCTTTGCTTGCATTGAGATAATATGATAATGTAAAAATTAAATTGTCTTTTTCATGTTGAACTAAACATAATTTTGGAATAAATCTTCTTTTGTTAAAATGTACTACTATTTTTATATATTTTTGGATTTAGTTTGCCACTATTTTATTGAAGATTTTTTGCATCTTTCTTTAAATTTAGGTTGACCTGTAATTTTCCTTTTCCTTACTTTTCCTTTGGATTTTGATATCAAAGTTATGCTAGCCTATTAGAATAAGCATGTGTTATATTTGGAGAACTGGCCAATTGAACCATTTGTGTCTGGAGTTTAGTTGTGGGAAGACTTTTCATTATTGATTCAGTTTCTTTCATGGCTGTAGGGTTGTTCATGTTTCCTCTTTCACCTTGAGTCATAGTTATATTTTTCTGGGAATTTATCCATTCGTCTTAAATTTATATTTATTGTCTAAAACTGCTTACAATATCTTCTTAATATCTTTAATATCCGCAGTATGTTATTTTGGTCATTTCTAGTATGGATGTGTCTTCTTTCCCCTTTACTTGTTCATTAGTGGTCTATCAGTTTTTTTATTTTTCAAAAAAACAGCTTTTGGCATTGATCCTCTCTATTGTGCATATGCTTTCTAGTTCATGAATTTCTCTATGAATACTTAATATGTGTTCTACTTTTTGGAGTTTAATTTGATGTTCTTTCATTTATTGAAATGGATATTTAGCTTATTTTTTTTTCTAGCTTTTCTCTGTTTTCAAATTCATGCCTTTAAAGACTATAATTTCTTTAAAATAAACATGTTCTTAATTTTGATATCTTCTATTTTAATTTTCTTTTATTTATACTCTTTTGTTGATTTCTAACATGGTCCTGGAGATTTTCTGATATTTCAAAACTACTGATTTATATATTAATTGTATTGTGATCATAACCTCTTTCTTGGTATGATTTTCTTAGAAATTCGTTGTTAGTTACTTTGTGACTCAATATAAGGTCAGTGAATGTTCCATATGACTTTGTAAAGAATATATATTCTGCAGTGTTATATATGCCTATTGTTTATAAATTTCTCCTTGTTCTATTTTTTTATATCATTATTTTTTTGTCTGCTTGTTCTATCAATTATTGAGAAAAGTATGCTAAAATTTTCCACTACAATTGTGGATTTATCTTTATTATGTTAAATTTTACTTTAAATATTTGAAGCCATATTATTCAAGGAAAACTAGAGAAGAAAAGAAATGAAGTTGTCTAGTAGAATCCATTGGAAAACCTTAAAGGAGAGGTTGAGGATTTTAGATAATCATCATAATCTTTTATAATTGTTCAAAATACTTTTACATATACTCTCTCCATTCATAATTAGATATTCTATTAACTTTCAACATTGAATTTGAGAAATAGATTCAGGATAAATGGGAGTTGATGACAGACCTGAATGAAAGGACAGAAATGTTAGAAAGTATATTTATAGCTATGTATCTCTATGTACACATTATCTATCATCTATCTATCTATCTATCTATCTATCTATCTATCTATCTATCATCTATCTATCTATCTATCATCTATCTATATCTATCTATCTTCTATCTATCATCTATCTATCTATCTATATCTATCTTCTATCTATCTATCTTCTATCTATCATCTATCTATCTATCTATATCTATCTTCTATCTATCTATCTTCTATCTATCATCTATCTATCTATCTATATCTATCTTCTATCTATCTATCTTCTATCTATCATCTATCTATCTATCTATATCTATCTTCTATCTATCTATCTTCTATCTATCATCTATCTATCTATCTATATCTATCTTCTATCTATCTATCTTCTATCTATCATCTATCTATCTATCTATATCTATCTTCTATCTATCTATCTTCTATCTATCATCTATCTATCTATCTATATCTATCTTCTATCTATCTATCTTCTATCTATCATCTATCTATCTATCTATATCTATCTTCTATCTATCTATCTTCTATCTATCATCTATCTATCTATCTATATCTATCTTCTATCTATCTATCTTCTATCTATCATCTATCTATCTATCTATATCTATCTTCTATCTATCTATCTTCTATCTATCATCTATCTATCTATCTATATCTATCTTCTATCTATCTATCTTCTATCTATCATCTATCTATCTATCTATATCTATCTTCTATCTATCTATCTTCTATCTATCATCTATCTATCTATCTATATCTATCTTCTATCTATCTATCTTCTATCTATCATCTATCTATCTATCTATATCTATCTTCTATCTATCTATCTTCTATCTATCATCTATCTATCTATCTATATCTATCTTCTATCTATCTATCTTCTATCTATCATCTATCTATCTATCTATATCTATCTTCTATCTATCTATCTTCTATCTATCATCTATCTATCTATCTATCTATCTATCTATCTATCTATCTATCTATCTATCATCATTATCATCATCATCTATCATCTGTCTATTATCAATCATCTGATTGATGATTGGCAATGTAATGTCAGAATGCAGGCATCTTAGTATTTTGTAAAATGGATTGGTAAATTTAAGAGTAGGCCAGTAGATTTATGTTCCATTATATTCTAAACTGTAAATTTTCTTTTTCTGCTCTATCTTTTCTCTGGCTGAGACACAGAGACCTGGATCAGAGTTCACTTTGGGCCCCCGACAAATCAAGAATGTCATTCTTTTTATTAAAATTTTGTCTGCTTCATTTGTTTAATCTGATCATGTCTATCTTCTAGTTTTCTGCACATTAAGATAAGTTCTGTTTGAAATCCAAAGTCATATATTTTATATTAGAATTTCAGTGGCATGGTGGGTAGAAAGATTTATTTTGTTTCTTCTTATTATTTAGTCTTCATTGCTTTTGACTAGAAGATTGGTAGTTCCCAGAAAAATAATGTTTCTTACATATTTTACACCTTAAAATAAAATTCTACCCACCAATTTTTCATTCTTAAAAAAATCTATAATAAGAATTCTATTGTCAATTTCAGCAAACTCTGCAGCTTGAAATATTTCAGTTGATTGGACTCTAAATTATATATTGGCATTAGGATAAAGTTTTCTTCAAAAACTGTAAGCAACTAAAATACTGCACTTATTTTTTTCTCCAAATTGTCCATAAAATCCTCTTAGTTTTTATTTTCATCTGAGTTAAGAACATATCTGGAACTGCTAAGGCTGCTGGTTTCTAAGGAAGGAGCAGATGGTTACTGAATCCTGATAATCTCCTTTTCTGTTTATGCAACTAATAATGTAGCTTTCCTGTTAAAGTGCTTCATGGTTTTTATTTACATGTATATACCAGTACCTTGCAATTTTATATCTTTGTCCTAGATCTCTCGAAATTTAAACTTATTTCTCCAAATTCTTGCTCAATGTACCCGTTTGTATATTCCACAGGTGCCTTAAATATCTCAACTTGAATTCATCCTCTTCCCAGCAGACCTGCTGGCTCCTTATTCACTGTTATTCTGTCTTTATTAATGCTATTGTCAGACACTCAAGGCACAATTGGTTTTTTTCTTAACTTCTATTCACAAAATGTTATTAATTTTCTCTCAAATATTTCTTGAAATACTTTTCCCCCCAAGTATTTCATGAATTTTTTCCCTCTTAAATTGGTAGAATTTAAGAGATATTAGGAGATATTTTGGTACATGAGATTCTTCCTGGAAATCTCACAGCATAATGAAAATATATTTATAGAGCTGGTGCACATTTTTATCCTTAATGAGGTTCTAAAGCTTGGGAACCTTAGGAGCAAAGCTTGGTTTCATTATCTTGCTTCTTTCTGTAGTGTACTAGGAAGATCAGAGAATGAAGAAAAAGAAGAAAATACTGGATGAGATTGAGAAAGAATATTTAGGCCAAAAATCTGGAAGTGTCACACTACATCCCTCTCATCCAGTTTATCTCAGTGAACTGCATATGTATCTATGTTCAACCCCCAAACATGTCTTGAATTGATTGATTTTCTTCCATGTCTTCACCACTTTCTTAATTTAGTCTAATCTACCATCATCTCTCCACTGTCTCCCTCCTTATACTCTTATTTCCCTGCAATCTGTTCTGCACACCAGTAATCAGTGATTTATTTAAAATGCAAATAGGATCACGTAATTTCCTTGCTTATCATCTTTCAAAGGTTCCACTTTGCACTTAGGATAAAATACTGTTCCTCCATATCGTCATCGAGGTTCTACAGGATCCAGCCCCTTCCCCTCTGCCAGCCTTATCCTGTATCATCTCTTGTTTGCTCACAGCAGCAGGCAGAGTAGCCCCATGCAGAGTAGCACCAGCTCTTTACTGAATCAGGACTTTCATTCATGCTGTTCTGCCTAGATCACTTTTTACTCAGTGGCTTCAGGCCATTTCCTCAGAGAAACCTTCCTAGATATTCCAAATAAATTAGCTTCCCTGTTACTGTTTCTCATCTAGGATAGCACCTGATATTTTCCTCCACAGCAGTAATCTCACTGGTAATTGTATAGTATATTTGTTTATTATATTAATTATTTATATTTCCTAACAACACTGGATTAGATTTTTTTTTTTTGTCCTACATTTAACTCTCTTTTCTTGAGGTTATCACATTTTTTTATGTTTCTAAATTGAAGTGTAATTATTAGTTTTAGGTGCACAACATAGTGATTTGATGTTTATATACATTACGGAGTGATCATCACAGTGTCTAGTTACCATCTGTCACCACATGCAATACACATGAGATGGCATACATTTGAGTTTTAGAACAATACCAATTACATATACCTTCATTCTTTTAAAGAAAGTTAGCTCTCTAAATGCAAAATTACCTATGATTCAAATTTTATGCTTTCTTAACTTATTCAGTGTGTAACAATTCACATGACACTTTTTTAAAAAGGTAAAAAACTCTTATTCCCTTGGTTTTCATTTTCGTTTCAGATCTATAGGCGTGTTATTTTACTTTATATTATGCCAGCAAAAGGGAATTTAAGCAATCAGATTAGAACAGACTTAAACAAAATTCTCAGAGCTAGAGAGAGAGGGAGAGGGATGGGGAGGAGGAAAAGGAGAGGGAAGAGGAGTGGGTAATAACGGGGAAATTCAGAACCAGATGATGTACTTTGGAGGAGAAAGTGCTTTTGAATATCTGATAAGAAGTGGCCAGATATTAACTGTTTGACCCTAGACGTGTCAATTAATTTTTCTGGATCTCAGTTCCTTTTTCTTGTAGATGAACTGAACCCCATTAAAAATATTTTCCTGTTCTATGATTCTTTGATTCTTATTCTCTTTATAGTGGTG
>NW_006436288.1:5811343-5856008 GCF_000325575.1 Pteropus alecto
AAGATGCTTAATTGTTGCAGCATAGAAATATGCAGAAGCGCAACAAGGATGGTGGTTATGGGGGGAAAACATATGAGGAAGTAAGGATTCAGATCTTCTCCCTCCCCCACTTCTTTATTTAAGAAATATTTATTAGTACTAATAAATACTTATGCAGCACTGACTATGTATGTGCCAGCTGTTGTTGTAAGGGCTTTGCAAAGATGAACTCATTCAATACTTAGGAGATAAGTACTATTACCCCTATTTTATAGCTGAGGAAATTGAAGTACAGAGAGGTTAAGCAACTTAACCCAAGTCCCATAACTAGTAAGGGCTGGGGCTGGATTTCAAACTCAGGCAGTCTGGCTCCAGAGTCCATGTTCTTATAATGGTTATTTTTATTGTTAGAATGTGCTATACATTCTCCTCAATGAAAATCTCCACATCAAAGATAAAAACTTACTGAACTGTAACGAAAATAATAAATCACTCCAGACATATTTAGGCTAACACATACCCTATTTGTTTCTATGTAATTACACTTTCTCAAGAGCCTGCCACATTTGGTATCACTGTTTTCTTATGAACTCTTCAAGCAAGACTAATGCAAAATGGAGAGGATTGTTCTTTGTTCAGCTGCAAACCAGGTGGCACAAAGCACAGAGAAGAAAGCCAGGCTCCAGAGAATGTGTGAAGAAAACCAACAATGCATGCTCAGGCAGGGCTTGCATCTATCAAGAAACATTTCATTCAAGTGCTTGCAAACTTTAAAAAAAATTGTTTATATCCTATTTTCTTTCCACTACCCTAATTAACAAACAAACAAACAAACAAACAAACAAACAAAAACCAAAAACAAACCCAAAACTTCAAGAAGCAAGACTACTAAAATAAAACAAAATAGTTGTTTGGTTTTGCCATTAGGAAACATTTTAAGTTCAAGAGCTATGTTGATCTTGTGCTGCAGGAGGCAGCAGCTCATTAATAAAAAAATGACCACCTGTTCTCCCCCATCTTCTTTGTTTTTTCCATCATTGTAACTGTGATTATAATTGGTCCATTCTCTGATATAGCTTGGTTTCTATTCAGAAAGTAAAGTACTTAAAGGTTTTGTAATAGAGTAGAACCAACCATTATTGCCGATTTATTTATATAAAATTAAATCCTACTCTTTTCCTACTCTTTCAATGTGTTAAATTTAATTTCTTGTACTCATAATATTTACAATTTAATACCTTAGAGTTGGAAGGAAATTAGGAGATCATTCTCTTGATTTAATTCTCTCATTTTAACAGCTGTGGAAATAACACCAGAGTGGTTAAATGACTTGTCCAGGACAGCCAGTGGCTGAGCCAGGGTTGGCTTCCAGGACTTTCACGGGGGTTCCGTGCCCTGCAGCATATACCAAACTTAAGTGTTGTCTCAGTCTGGGGTTCAGATCTCTGTAACACACACTCTCATTTCCTCCCCAGCCCCAAACACCCATCTTCCACCACATCTCTCTTTATTTTCTTTCTTCCTGTCCAGTTTGTTTTAGAAGAAGATAAACATGATAATGTTGATGTCTAGAGGGCCATTCAGATTTGCTAAACTTCAAGCAATGGAATGTCTAGAGAGCCATCTGTCATAGGTGCTTTGAGGGTATGCTTGTAGAGAGAGAAGTCCTGAATACCGGGGGCTGGAGCTTCCCTTATCCCAGGGTATTGCAGTCTTGCTGTCAGTGTGTGTTAGAACTCAGCTTCCTGCCTCTGGTCGTGCTGTCTTGCTGTCCCCTCCCCGCTCATCTTTTTATATTTTATTTAAGCATACATGTAATTTGTTGTGTATTAACACTGTTATTCTTATATCTCTACTCTTAATAATTAGAATTGGTCTCCCAGGATAAACCCTGTACTCTTCCTCATGCCACAGCGCATTTTATAAATTCCTGTATTTGCTTCTTTCCTAAAATAAACAAACAAACAATGCCCCGCCCCCCCCAATTTCAACCATCAAAATTCATTCAGAATGCCCCAGTCCATAGCAATCTTGTCTTCCTCTAACCTAGAACATCACTATCGATAGCTCTTCTATTACTATTTCATGTTCAAAGTCTGGCCTCTCCAACTAGATTATATAACCTTTTCCAGGATTATTCACATCAGTCTTGCTGTTGAGTATAGGTATCTTCCTAGGGCTTAGCTACCTCAAGTCCCCTGCCCCTTCTCCTAATCCTTCTTGCTACCATATTGAAGTACCAAATTATCACACCGTGACTAATTTGATTTATCAGATTTTAGGACACTGATTAAGCCACATTTACCAAAAAGTTAATATTTGCTAAAAGGTCACCCAGGACTATACCCCTTTCTTCTCTTTCTTCTAGGTGGCAAGCAGACCCCAAAGGTAAATTTGGCCACCTTACTCTCCTCATTTACAAGAGCTGGGGGAGCTGCCTGGTAATTAAATGAAGTTTTGGAGTTAGGTAGAAGTAATTTCCCATTAGGCCTTAAGTTCCTTTATCAGAGAGTTCTGCATTGGGGATTTCAGGCACAAGCTGAGCCCAAAATAATACAGTGACCTATGATTTTGACTTTGTACCTTTGTTTCTCTTGCTTTTCTTATGGAGTAATAGTGTGTCTGAGGGAAGGCTGGATATGGATATTTTTAGACTATTTTTTAAGTCAGTACATAAAGATTTATCTTTTTTTTTGTTTGTTTAACATCCTCATAATATATTTATTTCATAACTGGAAGTTTGTACATTTTGACTCCCTTCATTTTAACCCCTGCCCACATGCCACCAATCCACCAATGTGTCCTTTATATCATTGAGGTTTTTTTTTTTTTTTTTTTTTTAGAGTCTACATATAATGCAGTATTTGTCTTTCTCTGACTTGTTTCACTTAGTGTAATGCCTCAAGGTCCATTCACGCAGTCACAAATGGCAAGATTTTATTCTTTATTTATGGCTGAATGATATTCTACACACACACACACACACACACACACACGCACACACTGGTTTCCTTTATCTATTCTTTCATACATAGGCAGTTAGATTGTTTCTGTATCTTGGCTATTATATCTAACTTTTGATAGCCAAAAGTATGGTAAATCTGGTTCAGTGGAGTACAGTAGGAATAAATATTTATAGTCACTAAGAGAATGAATACTGAATAAAAGATTGCTAAATTAAGTACAAGCCCAGTTAATGTTTTAAACCCCAAAGTGTAATGTTTGGTGTTATCTTTTTATTTATTTTTTAACCCAGACAAGGAGTCATTTGCATCTTTACTAGATAAAATCTCTATTAGACCAATTTTATTTTCATTGTTATTGGACAAGAACTGGTTGCATTATTATAAGTTCTCTACAAGTTAACATCCATCCACAGAATTGTAAAATATTCTAATCGATAATAAATAATAAGTCAAAGGACAAACTCTATAGAATTAAATAAACCTTGGATATGTTTGTTAGACAAGTTCCAGCATGACATTGAAAAAAAATGTGGTAATTTATTTGCCTGTTTCCAAGTTTTAGATATATTTTTCTTAACAGTTCCACCTTATAATCACAAATAATCTCCAAAAGTAATTCTGAATTACAAAAACAAAACAAACAAACAAACCCTAGTCTTATTGTGTTTTGGCCTGATTCCTTTATGGAGGTATAGCAAAATATTTATTAATATATAAGCCGCGTTGAAGTAGGGTCAACAAATAGAGACTAGAGTGCTAAGCAAGTACTAAGAATGGAATGTTCACTTCTCTCTGCAGGTTTCATAGGAATCAAGATTATATTTTTAATAGGCTCTATCTAAAGATTTTGAAACATTTTTTTAAAGCAAAATTTCAAACGTGTAAAAGTAAAGGTATTAGTATAATGAATTCCTCTGTACTTATCCCCTAACTTTAATAATTATCGACCCATGACTAACCGTATTTTTTCTATAGTCAACCACTCCCTCCCAATACAGGATTATTAAAAAAATTTCCTATATCTTTATTGAGGTATAAATAAATGTAATACAGTGCACATGTTTAAAATGTGCATTTGATCAATTTTGACATATGTATACTGCCATGAAATCATCCCTGAAATTCAGATACAAAGCATTTTCAACATCCTCAAAAGTTTCCTCTGCCTCTTTGTAATCTGTTCCTCATCTGTTCCTAGGCAACCACCGATCTGCTTTCAGTTATAGATTGATTTGCATTTTCTAGAAATTTACATAAATTCAATCATACAGTCTGTACTCTTTTTCCTTTTTGACTTCTTTCATTAATCATAATTTTGCTGTCTATCATGTATTTGTGTATATCAATAGTTTGGTGTTCCATTATATAAATATCCCATAATTTGTTTATTCATTTACCTTTTGGTGGACATTTGAGTCGTTTGTAGGTTTTGACTGTTAAAGATAAAGCTATTAAGGGCATTCATGTACAAGATTTTACGTCTTGGATTCCCTTGTGTACATACTTAGCAGTAGAATGGCTATGTTGTATGGCAAGTAACTTTATTTTTTTAAAAAAATTGTCAAATTGTTCTCCAAAGTGGTTGTATTATTCTACATCCTCATCTGTAGTGTATAAGAATTCCAGTTACTCCACATCTCGCCAAGACTTGGTAAGATTATTTTTATTTTTTTAAATTTACTCTTTCTAATGGATATGTACTTTGTATCTTAGTGTAGTTTTAATTTTAGTGATACTAAGCATCTTTACATATGCTTTATTTTTCTTTTGCGAAGTCTATTCACATATTTTGTCTGCTTTTTAGATAGAATTCAATAATTCTCATTATTGAATTTTAAGATTTCTTTAGATATTCTGGATTCAAGTCCTTCATCTTATGTAGGTGTTACAAATTTTTTCTCTCAGTCATCATTTTGCCTTTTTCTTCTCTTAATGGTATCTTTGAAAAGTTTTAAATTTTGTTAAAGCCTAATTTATCAGTTTTGTTATGGTTTTTGCTCTTTGTGTTCTAAGAAATTTTTGCCTGTCCCAAAGTTTTATAGATGTTGAAGTAATATCTATGTTTTCATTATTGTTGATATCCAACTTAATTCTGTGATCAGAGAACATGCTCTGTCAGATTTCGATCTTTTAAAATTTATCGAGGAACTGTTTTATGGTCCTGTACTCTATCTTGGTGAATATATCAGGTACATGTACACTTGAAAATAATATGTATTCTACATTTGCTGATTCTGTTATTATAAATTATGTTATGGTGTTTTTCAGATTGCCTTTGTCTTTACTGAGTTTGTGTCTAGCTGTTCTATCAATTGCTGAGATGGGATTGGGTGTTGACATCTCCAGATTTGATTGTGGGATTGTATATTTTTCCCTTTAATTCTGCACCTTTAGGTTCATACATATTTATTGTTTTTATATCTTCCTTTATTGCTATTTTTATTATCTCTGATAATCTTTGCTTTGAAGTCTAACTTATTCAATGTTAATATAGATACTTTAACTTTACTATTCTCACTTTTGACTTAGTATATATTTTTAACATTCGATTAATTTCAATTAAATTTTTTCCTTATATAAACTATATCTCTTTTGGAGTTAATAATAGTTTATCAGAGTATCTTGGTTAGAGCAAGGGAATGTGTATTTTGCAAACTTCTAAGGCATTTCTAATAGTGTTTTCCCTAAATCCTGAAGTTAGAGCATGGAAGTTTTAATTTTGTTTCATTTGATTGCTTATGACAAAAGTGAGAAGACAGAGGATTATTTGTCAGGGACGATTATGGACTTTTTTTTCATTTGAAGAGCGATAGAAAATTATCTGGCTCAAATAGGATACTGATGTGGTAGAACACGATGTATTCAGTTACTTCCTTGAGGTCCTTTTCTTGTTCATGGTCTAGAAAGTCTGAGAATAGTTGTTACTAAATGCATTTCTGATAAGCAAACACATAAGAAGCCACAGACATAAGTCCTCTTGATTTTTCTTGGATGAGGGTATAGGATGTCGCTATGCCAAGAAAGGGATGAGCTCTGTTAAAATTATTTGGATTAAAATTATAAATAGTATAAATGTTTAAGTTTGGGAGAACCGATAAATTAATTGGTTTATTATTGGTAGTGAAACCAGACGTTTTAATGACAGAGTAGCCGTGGCATTTTGGACAAGTCACTTGTCTTTTTGATTCCCCAGATTCCTCATTTTTAAAATGCATGGATTGGACTAAAGCATAGCTCTCAAATGGTGTTATTAGCAAAACTTATCTTTGAATGAAACAGGAAAAGGAAGCTGAACATGTCAAACAGGAGAAAAAGGAATCTGCTTTGTTTGAAGAAGGCCAAGTGTTGCCTGCTAGCTCCCCTCACCCCATTTTAAGTTAGCTCCTATGGCAGCCTCAGAAAGAAGGCTTTCTGAGAAAGATACATTTCCTTTTGGGATACCATTCTGATGTTATTGGTTTGTGGACCCCCATTTGAGAACCATTACTCCAAGTTTCCTTTCCAAAATTCAGTGAATCTTTTGCTTTTGAGTTGGATAACCGTTACTTTAAGTGGATGAAAATCACACTTTTTATTTCTGTTCACTAATTCTCACACACACACACACATACACACACACACACACACACACACACCACTCTTGAGGAGGAGGTATCTTTACTTCTGTCTGAATTTGATTTCTATCTTAATTATGTATTGCCTCCTCCAATATTGACTTCATCAATTATCTCCTCTCCTATATCTCTTGGTTTTCATTGGTTTCTTTCACACGCTCAAACTTCTTTCACACCACGTTCTCTCTGCACTTTCTCTTACACACACATGAAAGCAAGCAAACTAAAAAAAAATCAAAAAATAAAAAACAACCCTCCCCCCCCCGCCAAACCTCTCCACTGATGCTTTATTCCCACTCTAGAGAAAAATAATATTTTCTGTCTCTTTTTCCTCACGTATTCACATCTTGATCCATGCAATTTGGCTTTCATTGTCTCCCTTACATTCAAGCTTTTTTGCATAGTTTACCTTTTAATTGTCAAATCAAGTGGAAACTTTCTGGTTTTCTTTTCCTTAACACTTTGGGTTATTCAACACTCTCTTCTCACATTTTTAAACTATAAATCTAGGTTGTGATTTATTTACTGGTTTCTTTTGTAGAATCTTTTCCCTCTGCCCCCTTTTAATATGTGCTCTTTCCTTTTGTCCTTAGCATTTTTTCTTTTCAAAAAACTCATTTTCTCTGGACAATTTTATTCATTCCCAAGGCTTTATCTGCCACATATCTGTGGATGGTTCTAAAAATCTGTAGCTTTAGCTCAAACCTCTCTCTAGATTACAAGAGCCATTATACAACACGAATGTCCCAAAATGTACCTCAAACTCAAAATCCGCATAGTAGAATTCACCTTCTTCCTGCATATGCTGTGCCAGTTGTCAATTTATTGCTTCTCACTTCCAAAACCACTCTTCACTGACTTTTCTTTGATAATATAGCTGGATCCCATAAACACTTCTCATTCACCACCTTGCTTGATGTTAAACTTTGTCAGAAGAGAATGTTGAAGGGCATTACAGAGGGAGGGGTTTTTCTTCTATAACTCCTTCCCCTTGATTGGCTCCAGCAGCACTTCCCTTTGGACAGCTTTCCTCTGCACCCCATGAGTAGCTTTCCCATGAATTCAGCAGCTTGTCACCTCCCTGTGGCTGCCTTCCTCCAACACCCCAGAGATTGAAATCCTATTCTGATCTTGTGGCATTACATCTCAGCAAAATACTTGGTCCTCACTGGGCCATGGATGCCCCTCTCCATCAAGTTCTGGAATTCAAACTTGGTAGGTGATAGAGGCCACTTCAGTCTTGTTTGTTCACTCTATTAAATACCGTTCTTATGCCTCCTCTCTACCTCTGTTACCTCTGTTCTTGTTGAGATCCATATTATCTTACATAGACTCCTTCTTGATATCCCTGATCTTCTCTCAACCCACTTCAATCAGTTATACTGTCATTAAAATTAGTTTCTCACACATAAATCGGATGTCCATTATCCTTCTACTCCATTTATGATATGAAATGCCCTTCATGATTGGATTCCTACTTGTCTTTTGGGGCTCATATGTTTTCTCTTCTCCAACACATACTTTTACTCCAATAATGCTTATAACATTTTTTTAGTTTCAACCTCTGTGCCTTAAATATTCTTGTTCTTCTCTCAGAAATTCTCCTGACTATCTGAGTGGAAAACCTTCGCTACTACTTTGAGCCTTCCTTAATTTTCCCAGGCAGACATAGTGATTCTTTGTCTGGGATTCTGCCATACTTTGTAAAATCTTTGAATAAAACAGTTATTTGGGGGCATTGTAATTGTTCTTGAGTCTGTCTCCTCATTCAGTTTTGAGTATCCTAAGGAGAAAGACTTAGTGTTTTTTTCTTTATTTGTGTCCTAACAGTGCCTAAGTCTTTTAATAAATATTTGCTTACACACTAAATAAATAATAATGGCATTTTTTTTGTGAAAAAAATTTCCAAACCCTAATTAAAGTTTCTTAACTTTTTTCATAGCAGATTGCTTTGACCCAAAGTTCTTTAGGGAATAAGAGAGAACAAAAGCAGAGGTATCTATTAAAAATGGTATTTATTACTTTTCTCTTCCCCTTGCCTTTCTGTACTCAGAGAATACAAAAGAAATAAGGAAAGGAAAAAGGTGATGTATAACTTCTTCTATATCTTTTGGCTTACTTCTGTAGATTAAAGAAAGGACATCCCACAGATGATAGTAAAATTCCAGCTCTTTGGGCTTATAGCTATAGCTAAGAGATAACATTTTTTGAAATCTTACCATGTATCACACACTACGCCTATGGCCTATACATGTATTATCTTTCTCACCACTGTGCTGTAAGGTAAGCAGTTTTATTACGCTTTTCACTTTACAGATTAGGAAAGTAAGGTGACACTAAGGGTTTAATGATTTATCTGCTTATATTCTTAGTAAATGGGGAACCGGGATTTAGAACTGGACATTCTGCTATCAGAGTCTATGCTTTTATTCACTAATCTGTAAAGCCTAGTAGTAAATAGATGCTTCAAAAGTATTAATATGTCTAAGGACTTTTGCTGTAGAAGCTTTCTGTGAATCTCTTTCACTTTGGAAAGACTTGTTTAAAGTTTTATGTGTTGAACTGCGGTGTAGTTGTGACACACGGTCATTAACCGCAAGACCAGATTATTAGTCTCAACTCTGGGGCTATCTGCTTGGGATGGCACTTCTATCTTCCATTTTAATACATGGAGACCCCCACTATCTTCTGTACTGTGGTCTCTCTGTCTGACAGGTAATATTTATTTAGTATATTTCATGTTTACTTTTTTCCCACTGAACTTTATTTTATCCCCAGTATATATTTAACATTTTTAATTAACAACCTTTTCTGTCATCATCTTGAGCAATAAATAGAGATTAATTTATGTGTGTTTGAGCATGTATATAACATATTTTTCCTAATTTAAAATTGTATATATATATTTCTCCTATCTTAAAAATTCTATTCATGCTAATACACTCAAATTATGTCCCAGTAGTTTTGAAGAAGAGGTGGAATAGTTACAGTGTATTGTGGACAGAAAAAAGGCAAAAGTCCCCAAGTCAAGGTCAGTTCCTGGATCTCCAAAATCTATTGCTGCATTACAGATAATTCTGACTAATATAGTACTCATTTAGTATTTTTTTTACATTAATTTTTAAAATTAAAACTATTTATTTCTCCAGGGCATATTTTACATTAGATAAAAATGATTCCACTTTAATTTTATGAGGACCTTTGGGTATGCGTTGAAATTGTTGTGCAAGACTTACCTGTGACTGGTAAGCTCAGTTGTTTAGAGCTCTGATAATGAAGTCCTGAGTCTGTACCTACATGAACCAATTTATTTTGCATGATAGCATCATAACACAGTAGTGAGGAGTGTGGGCTCTGAAGCTAACCTGCCTGTTTTAAATCCTGGCTCTGACACTTACCAGCTCCATGACATTGGGCAAAATATGTAACTTCTTTGTGCTTCAGTTTTCTTCTTTAAAATGAAAATAATTATGGGGGAGGAGGGAAGAGGTAGACAGGGTAAAGGAGGTCAAATATAGGGGAGGTGGGAGAGGGTGAAGTGGGTAAAGGGGATCAAATATACGGTAGCTGAAGGAAACTGGACTCTGAGTGGTAATCACACAATAGAATATATAGATATCAAATTATAATGTACACCCCAAAATTATATAATTGTATTAATCAATGTTACCCCAATAAACTTAAAAAAATGAAAATAAAATGAAAATAATTATAACAGTTAACTCACAAAGTTGTAATGAGGATTAAGTGAATATCAATATATTTTGAAGTTTTAGGACATTTCCTGGTACTCAAAAAATGGCTAGCCATTGTTGTTATTGTAATTATTCAATAGCTAGAAACTATATTTTTCAGCATTATATTCAATTCTGTTACTACTTGTCTTTCCCCATTCAAAGATGATGATGATATTGAATGGAACAAGTCTTTGCTTTAGGCTCAAACTCACTTCTGTTTTCTTGGCAATGGTCAGTAAACCCGTGTACCAACATTGATGGAAGTGAGAGAGTGTGGATAAATTAGTATGAACTGATAACAGTTACTGAAAAACCAACTCAAAGAGCACAAAGGGACAAATGTGTAAGTTTTTGAATACAAATGAGTTTTTTCCTTAGAAAAAGTTGATTAAATAGCCTGCTGATTTCTCTCTGGCCTTTGGGTAGCATACTTTTTTTTTTTTTAAATGTGCTGAATATTTTCTATTTTCTAATTTAAAGGGTACTTGTTAAAGCAGTCTACATTTCATCATTAAGAACTTTTTCTCAGCGAAAGATTTCACATTATTAGAAACACTTCTGGGCAGTTAAGAAAGAGGGCTGCCTAAGTTCATCCACTTGACAGGGGTTTTATTTATTTTTTTAAAGTTAGTTAGAGCTATAATTATTTAATTGCTTGACGTTTATCAAAATATTGTGGATTAGCCTTCTAGGAATTCCACATACTTTAATGATTGACAACAAAGCAAGCAGAGAAGCAGCACAACATCTGTCCACATGAAAATTACTTATTTGATATAGGCCTTTTCAACCAGCTTCCACACAGAAAAGTCTATATAGAAAGGCTATGGGGGGAAAAGAAAACCCCAGCAACAAGGACAATTGTATTTGAGGAATTTATATGTGATACAGAGTAGGAAAGGTCTCTTTTTAATATATTTAATGCATGTATTTGGTTAAAGATGTGATCTTTAGTACGTTATTAATTTTTACAACTCTAATCTTTAGTACTTTATTAATTTCTACAATTCTATATTAGACAATATAGAGTTTTCTTCTTTGTGTATATTCAACCATCTCCAAATGGTAGGCTTCTTGATGATTGAAGGAATCATGTGGCTCAAATATGTTACATTTCCAGATTAGTGTGTGGGAGGATTACAGAGAATGTGATGGGTGTTGATTCCTTATAAGACACACTTGCCAACGAATAGCAAATGCAAAGCAGATTTGTAAAAAGGTGTTACCATTTTCCATCATTTAGCTAGTAAATAGGTTCCTTCCTGGGTGAATAATCATTCCTTTTTGTAACTGATAAAAAAAACTTATACAAAAATCCTACTCTCTGACATCTGCTTCGTATATTTTTCTCTAAGTAAGAAATGTTTTTTGTGTGATGTGTATGTGTGTGTGTGTGTGTGTGTGTGTGTGTGTGTATGTGTTGGAATGGGTCTCAAAATCTCATGTGGATGAGAATTATTTAGGAAGCTTGTTAAAAATTCAGATTTGTAGATCCTACCTCCAGAAACTAATTCAGTTGCTTCGGTCTTTAATCTGCAGATAATTCTGATGGAGGAGATTGATAGACCACAATTACAGAAAAACTTGTTTATGGGCTAGAGATAGAGAAACTGAATAATTTCAAATGAAAAAGACAAGTGATCATCTGGTTGCTTTGTGGAAACAATGCTAGGTCCTGAGGATACAAAGACAAATGAAATGCCTTCACAGAAGGTGTAAAGTTTGAGCTGTGATCATTTTTGGTAGCATTGGTAGGAAAATAAAGCCCTATCCAGTTATTTAGAGTTATTTAGTAAAAGCAGAATAACTCCAGTGGCTTTCTCAAACAGGATCTCAGCAATATTCCTACCCCTTTTCAATCACAGTTGTGATTAATTTTCAAATTGTAGGCATTTTATATTATAACACCACCCATGTTAAACTTGAATACAATTACTGTAGGTTGACTAATGAATTTACTTGATTTCATTTTCCACATTTTGAGTTAATGCCTCATTATAGAAATTTATGTAAAATAAAACAGATTAACATTTTAAGCCAAGAACACTCTTCTCCTTTAAAAGAAAAAGAGTTAAAAGAGTAAATGCAATCAAGTTCAAGAAAATGAACATCAGGGAAACATGAATGCCACATATGCTCTCCTTCTGGGGAAGCTTCTCTGAGAGCCATTTGAAGGAACTCGCGGTATGGAAACACAACCTGAAAATTCAAAGCAGTACTCTATGCCTTCATCAAAGTTCAAGAAGCATTGCAGAGCTGATGAATGATTTTTCTGTTGGTTGAAGACCAACATCTTGATGTTTTAAACTTACTTTAAAAATTAAAGACAGGAAGAAAAAGAAATAATGAGGAAATTTTTGTAGACTGGTGAACAACTTTCCAGAAAAGTTTATAGTTCTATTACTGTCTTTGGAGAAAAGAGGTCTGAGAAGCACTGGTCTTCTTTATTTTCTCTGCTATTTACTCTAAATATTACATATTTATACTTTTTGTTTGAGGAAAAGATTCTTTGAGTCTTAGACTTTTTATTTCAAGAAATGTAAATTTCCAATATAATTTCCTTCTTCCTAAACCAGTTAAGATAAACATCAACTAGACTGAAAAATAGCCCTCAGTAGAAGAACTTATTCTCTAGTATAATATGAGTCAGAGAGTACCATTTACATGTAGTCAGTATGTCCACTTATTAGTTAATAATTATTGGGTATTTACTATAACCTCAATTCTGTGACACAAGAATATATTTCTTTTCCAACTATTCTACACTTAGTTGAGCAGAAATGTCATGAACATAAGAAGTAACTAACAGTTAACTAAAAAAAAAAAAAAAAAAAAGCCAAATATCACAGGAATGATGCAGATGATAAGAAACCACACTTGCTGAGAAGAGAAGACCAAGGAAGCTCTTGGGATATCTGAGAATATACAGCAGAGCAGCAGAAACCTCTAACCTCACCCTGAAGGACAAAGTAGAATTATATATATAGAAAGAAGTTTGTGGGAAAAGTCAGGGGATAGAATAAGACATTTACAGATGTGTGAAAAAATATAAGAATGAGGCTGAAATTTTATAAGTTGAGTCCAAAAAATTAGAGATGAAAACTTAAAGTTGGAGAGAATAAAGTAGGGACAGACTGAAGAGAACTTTGAATACTATGCTAGTGAGTTTGAATTCATTCTACAATAAATATAGATATTCTAAAGGTTTTTGAATATTGGAGTGATATGAGTATAATGGTGTTTCAGGAACATTAATCTGGAAACCATGTACAGGTTGCATTCGACTGTAGCCATTGCAGTTAATTGCTTCTAAACTCTTGTTTCCATGGCTCTATAAATATATATTTTCATGTTACACCATAAAACAGTAACTTTAACATATATGGTGAACATTTATTGAGTGCTTGCTATATTACAGGTATTCTTCTAGGTACTGTAGCCACAGTGGTAAAAAAGATAAAGTCCCTGTTCTCATTAAGCTTATATTCTAATGGGGAAGACAGACTAGAATAAAATAAAATCAATATACAGGATATAGCATAGACTTCAATAGTGATGTGTTATGAAGGAAATATAGGAAATTTGTAACTAGAGAGTGACAGGGTTGAAAGGGAACAGTTTAGGTGGGTGTAGTCAGGGAAGGGCTCTCTGAGGATTTGGTGTCTGAGTGTGTATCTGAACGAGGAGGAGGAAGCCACGACAAAAATTGGAGGTCAGGTGTTGCAGGCTTTTGATTTCATTCTATGTGTGACAGAAAGCAATTGTATGGCTTTATTTGTTTATTTTTTTAGCAAAATTACATAAACTGACTTACACTTTAAGAAGATCACTCTGACAATTTTTTTTTTTTTTTGAGAATAGATTGTTTTGAGGAGTTGGGTGGAGAACAAGGAAAGAAGTAGGAACAGTTTGGAAGTTCTCATAAAGGCCCATTAAAAGATGGCGAGGAGTCATTAAGATAGGGATTTTCTTTTTAAGATAGGACCAATAAGACTTCCTGATGGTATAATTGGGAAGATCTATAATTTTATCATCCAAGGTGGGATCCTTTTGGGTGTGAAAGAGAACACTTTTAAAATTATGCCAGGACAGGTACAAACTGGGACTGTCTCAAGCAAACTAGCATATATGAAATGAGAGGGGAAAAAAATACAGAGGGCCCCCAAATGATATGTAGGTGTAGGTGAACAGTAACAGGGCCACAACAGGATATGTAGGGCCCTGGACAAATATTTTGATGGAGTTCTTTTCTGTAGAAACAGTTTGGTCAAAAAATATCTTACAAAATTTATGGGTCCATAAGCAGTATGATTTATTGATGAAGATCTAGAATAATGAGTAGAGAAGAGGAAGTCACTTCTTTGTTTATTGTTCAGTAAACGTATGTGTAGATTCTTCTACAGAGTTTAGGTACCATCTCTTCCTATTCAGGTTCAAGAACCATCTCCTTGTGTTCTTTTTTTATTTTTCCCCGCTTTAATTCCACTCCTCATGCAACTTCCACCCCTGACCTATGGATGTTGCCGTCTCCCCTTAGGAACTGGATTTCTGAAGGCGGGGTGTCTCCTCCTACATGTTTGTGGTACACCCCTGGGGCCTGGCGTTCCCACTCGGGGGGGCCTGGCACATCCGGAGTCTGGCGCACCCGGGGTATGGTCCCTGGCTCCACCTGAGGTGCAAACCCAGGAGCTTCTGCATGTAAAGAAGACATCCTAACCACTACACTACGGAGCCACCCCTCTTTGTGTTCTTTATTGTCAAATGTGCCATCCCTGGCTAATTTTCTACCTCTTGTTATATTAATTTACTAGGGCTGCCATAACAAATTACCACAAACTGGGTGGTTTGATACAACTAAAGTTTATTCTCTCACAGTTCTGAAGGCTAGAATTCTCAAATCATGGTGTTGGCCGGTCCACACTCCTTCTGAAGGCTCCAGGGAAGACTCTCTCCTCACCTCTTCCTAGCGTCTGATGGTTCCTGAAAATCTTTGGCTATCGTTGGCTCGTAGCTGCATCACTTCAATCTCTGCTTCCATGTTAACATGGCCTTTTTTTTTTTTCTGTATATATCTCAGTGTGTCCTTTCCTCTTCTTGAAAGGATGCCAGCCATTGCATATAAGTTTCTCAGCCCCCTAATCTAATGTGACCTTATCTTGACTTAAGTAATTATGCCTCCCGAGACTTTACTTCCAAATAAAGGCTCATTCTGAGGTTCTGGGTGGAACCCAGAATTTTTGAGGTACACTATTCAGCTCATTACACCTACCAGGGGCTGCGGGGTTAGGGAAATGAGGCAGTGTTGGTCAAAGAGTATAAGATGAGCAAGTTCTTGAAACCTACTGTCCAGCATGGTGATGAGAGTTAACAATACTGTATTGTATACTCGAAATTGCTAAGAGAGTAGATTTCAAGTGTTCGTACTATAGAGTGTGATCTCTTTTCACATTGACCACATCGCTACCTTCCGTGTGCCACCAGAAATGGGAAGGAGTGACAAGGGACCTGTAATTGCAGTGAGAGGAATGATTCTATTCACATAAAGAGCCTCTGTCCCTCATTCAGTATGGCTTAAGGCTGACCTGGGAGAGCATGGCATTACCACATTGACCAGGGGCAAAGACATCAATTGGAAAGGCCTATTTAAGTGTAACCAAGCAAAAGTCTTGAAATTCCTCAGTGCTGATGCATTCAAATACATTCAGATGCATTCATATGCATTCAGAAAAATGTTGAACCTGTGGAAGGGGTGGGGTAACAGCCTGGGTGCCAGCGGTAGATGAGAGTGAGCACAGGGTTAAGAACATTTGCTACTACTGCTACCTATCCCCCTCACTCCAGTGCCATTGGCCAGAGGCAGCATCACAGTCAGAGATGGACAGGTGGAATCCTACAAATGGGTCCCCACATGGCTTAAGCCCAAGGGATTTTGAGTCTTGAGCTCTAGGGAGAGAATGTGGAATGGTAGGCAGGCAGCCTGTGAGTTGGCCCTCATTGATCCCCACCTTCTGATACTGATGCTCTTGAGTAATTAGTCACCTCCCTGTGAGTATGGGCTGGACTCAATGACCTGCTTCTAATGAGCAGAATATGACACAAATAATGGTCTGTCACTTCTGAGGTTGGGTTATACAAAGACTGTAGCTTCTGCCTTAGGTACTCTAGCTCTCAGAATTTTCAGCCTGGGGAAAGCCAACTGCCATGTCATAAGGCAGGCCTGTAGAGTGGCCCATGTGGTGAGAGAGCAAGGCCTACCAATAGCCATGTGAATGAGCTTGGAAGCACATCCTTCAGCCCCAGTCAGGTCTTCAGATCATTGCAGTTTTATGAGAGACCTTGAGCCAGAGGCACTCAGCTAAGCTCTTTTCAGACTCATGATTCACAGAAACTGAAATAACGAATGTCTGTTGTTTTAAGCCACTAAATTTGGGGTAATTTATTCCATGCCAATAAACAACCAATGCAGGTGGAGATAAAACTTGTGTATAGATAGTATTCAAAATTCTGGGCCTAGATGAGATACCTAGGAAAAGTGCATAATTAAAGAGGAAGGTCAAGGACAAAACCTGGAGGCACCAAGGTCAGAAGTGAGAGAGGAACCAGCAGAGAGGACTCCAAAGAAGTGGCCAATGAGGTAGAGGAAAAACCAGGGGAATATGGGACCTTAAAGTCCAGTGAAGAATGTGATTTAAGAAGAGAGGAGGTTTTTTTATTTTTATTTTTTGGTTGTTTGTTTTGTTTTTGTTTTTTAAAGAGGTCGAATAGGGTGAGAATTGAAAATTGATTAGTTTTTAGTAAAATAGAGATGGTTGGAGACCTTGACAAGAGCAGTTTCAGTAGAGTGATGAGAAGAAAGCCTGCTCAAAGTGGGTTAATAAGAGAATGAGAGGTTAGGAAGTGGAGAGGGCACATAAAAGCAGTACATTCAAGGAGATTAGTTGTCATAAGAAATAGAGACAATGGAAATATTGTCACATATAAGCAGCATAGCAACTGGAATGGGGCATGGGGTTAAAGGAGAGTAATTTAAAGATGGGACGTATTACAGTATCTTTAAATTTAGATGAGAAAGTATTAGTAAACAGGAAAAAATGATGTAGGAGACAGTGATAGAGGATGGTTTCACAAGCATGTTTTGACTAGAGTAGGGAGGAGAGGATGCATCCAGAGTACAAGGAAGGGTTGGCTTTAGAGAGCATTCAGTTATCGTTTTCCAGGTTTATGAGAGAAGACAGATTATAGGTACAGATGTACATAAGCTGGTATAAATGGGTGGTGGGAAATGGTGTAGTTCTCTTGTGATTCCTATTATTTTTTTCACCGAAATAAGGGAAATGGGTGAGGAAAAACTGGTGGAAGTCTGAAGAGAAGGAAGGTGTGAAATGTCAAGTTGTTGAGGGGAAGAGCAAAGTATCTAGAAAAAGCTAAATGTATCGCTGAGATTTATAGTCAAAAATGTAAAGCAAGGCAAGTCTGCATGGTTATCATTGCTAAAAATATTGTGTTTGTTTGTATTATTTTCCTCCCTCTAAAGGACTGGCTGCTCTGATGCAGCCATGGAATAGGAAGAGGAGTGGAGTCAACCAGGGCTTGGTGTTTGCTATGGGAATATGGCACAGGAAGAAAGGGGCAAGGGATTGGAGTGCATTTGTAATCAGTGATTATTACAGTGGTTCACTGTATTGTGAATAGGTAGGCGAGTCACTTAAACATGTGTAATAACTACAAGGTTATAGACTAAACTTCATGAGAAGCTTGTTGACTTTATTATTTCATATTTATCCATCCAAAATTCCATCAGCATTTGTTCATGATGGTGAGGAAATGTGAGTGGATTACTTTAAGTCTATTAGCTCTTCTAGAAGAATCCCTCATTGACCAAATACTGGTAACTTGGATTTCTCTTGTGAAGGGCAACACTTAGCATTATTTGGTTAATAGTTACAAAGCCTTTTAAAGATAGGTAAAGTGAGTCTCCTAATTATTCCGCAAATTTCTTTTTGTTACATATGTGAAGTGGAAATGATCCTGAGAGTATCTTCTTTACCAGTTTTGGGTAATTGAACACAAAGTGATTGATTAGATAGCATGAGAGATTATTCACTTAGCAACTCATTAATTAAGAGTTAATTAAGAGTGGCCTTTAAAAATAGAAATAGTAAACTGAGTCAGAGAGATTATTAGCCAAAAGTTTTTTGAGACGAAGGAAAACAGAGATAATTAAATATAACATATAATCATGTTTGTAGTATGTAGGTTAAAGCTTGCTAGAGCAAATATTTCTCTGATAGGTTCTTCCCAGAGGAGAACAAATTCTAAGTCCTAGCTTTGGATTGCAGCACTATTATTACAATGCCAAATAAAATTACAATGCAACCAATTAATTTTAGGAATTCCATAGGGTTTATTGTCATAGGGTTTCTAGTAAAATATAAACATGGAACTACAATAGCTACTATTATTATTTTGTTACTTAATGCCATGAATGAAATTAGCCTAAAATTAAACAGTAAGCATGAATTTCAGAAATACTATTTAATATTATTCTTAATCGACCTTGTTGCCATAGAAATAAAAAGAAAGACAATGTTAGTGATAATAATTAAAAATTTTATGTTCTAGAATAAAAATATTCTTCCTTGGAAGGACGTAATACATGGAATAGATGTGTGTTTCATTCCATACAAGGATAGAGTAGAGGTCTTTCTCCTCTGCCTCCCCTTCTCCTTCTTTACCTCTTCTTCCTTTTATTATTATTATTGAAATAAACCAGGTGTGAAATCTTTATCGAGATGCATACGCATCAATTAAAAATTGTTACTAATTAACCTATACCCTCTAATACACCAAGAAAAATCTTGGCTACTCTGAGAATGCTTAAAAATTTAGGAAGCGGCTATATTTGTAGGGATGTAATTTACTATTAATTTATTTCAATGAAAAACAGAATTTTAAAAAAATTTTAACATACACAAAGATGTCCTTAACCATATCCAATTTTTTACAGAAAAATATCAAAAAAGGCCTTTGGGTTTTAGTGGACTAGAAGTTTAAGAATTGTCAAATGGTGTTAAAACTTTTAGGTAGGTATACTAAAATTTCTTTAACAAGACACAGGCATGAAATTTCAAACATGAAATGGTTAGAAACATTGATTGTTAGAATCAAAGTGTATTCTATTTCTTAAAATTCTTATGAGTAGTTTAGAAATTCTATCACAGCACATTAAATGTTATTAAACTGATTATCCCACAGTTAATTATGCCTAATGCAAAGTGAGAGTTTACTGCAACTGATTATAATTGGATATATTTGGCTGCTGCAGTTAGAATTTGTAATGGTGCAAGGTTGATATCTTAGCTTGGTACAGAAAAGGGAAAAGCTTTGGTAATGAAATTATACCAATAATTAGGTCATGGATTTACTGCTAAAAGCATTACAGTCAAGCAATTCTGTATATCTCTCAGGACTGAATGCATACACACGTATTTATTTGCAAAACATATAACCAAAGTCATTAAATTGCTGAAGCATATATTTTTTTCTTTGCTACTTGATTTTTGTACCATTCTTTTGCAGGCTCTTTGAAATCACTGAATCGAGGGGTATAACCAGAAGTCTTTTTTTTTTTTTTCAATTTTAATTAGCTTCGAGTATATAGTACATTGATTAGACATTTATATAGGTTATAAAATGATCCCTCTAATTGCTCCTTCTCTCCTCTGGTTTTCCACCTAGCCAATACATTAATGCTAGCTACATTCCCTATGCCATACTCCCCATCCCCCTGACCATCTATCAACTACTAATTTGTACTTCTTTAACCCTTCACCCCATTCTCACAACCTCCCAACCCGCCTCCCCTCTGTCCGTCACCAAATTGTGACCAGAAGTCTTTATCCAAAATTGCAAGACCAATTGAAATTGTTAGCAGATTCATATCAAACTTAGTTGTATATTTTTCTTTAGTCTGGGCATCTATGCAAGCAGAAGTCTAAGTAAGCAAATTATATGAAAAGAGTTACAGAATAGTGCATCTTGATTTTCTTTGCACAGCATAATAAATGCTTTCCATAAGGATGTCGGTATATCCTTCAGCTTTTTTGAAGTCAATAATAGGAAGCTTTTTTAAAAAATTAATTTGCTCAGCTTGAAAACTGTAGATTTTTATTATACATGTGTAATTTATTTATTATACACAGTATAATAAAATATCTTCTTATATGCTGGGAGCAAATTTGCCTCAAAATTCACATCATGAAATACATGTAGAATTTTAATTTTTGATGCATAATTTAAATGAGATTTAACATTTTTATTTTATATGTTTAAGTATTTAAATTTTTCACAGCATTTTGCTTTTTATCCTGTTTAGTATTTTTATAACTGACTTGGATTATGGAAAAGATGTGTAGGTTCTGGAAAGAATAGTTAATATTTCAAATGGTAAAATAACAATTCAAAAATCTTACTAGATGGGAATCAAAACTTTGTGATATAATAAGAATAAATATAAAGTCCAGCAGTTAGTCTAAAATTAACAGATATATGATGGAGAAGTCTTAGCTTTACAGAAAAATGTCAAAAATGCCTTTGGGTTTCAGTGAACCACAAGTTTAAGAATAGTCAAATGGTGCTAAGAGAGTTAAAACTGAGAGGATTGAACTGAGCTCAAGAATGGTTATATGAGACCTTGGGCTGTCTGGTGTTTGGATCATGTCCCCTGGCCTGTGTTAAGACCTGCATGCTCCAGGGACATTCCATCAGGGTGTCCATTAGAGTGAGATGAGAAGAGAAGTGGGGGACGGGCTTCCAGGGTAGTTGAAGTGAGCCTGGGCAGACGAAGGAGCCATTGGTAAGACCTGGCCTCTGAGGGAAAGCTGCGGTTACTGCACATGCTTAGTCTGAAGAGGAGAAGACTTAATGGAGACTCAGCTGTGTGCAAAGAGTTGAAGACTATTATTTAGGAGGGAAAGTTAATTTATTTTTCAATATTCTAGAGAATCTAGAGGTGGAAGTAATAGGGACATTCGTGTTCAGGAGAAGAATCTTTTCCTAAATAAGAACCAACCGACATTGAGACCACCTATTTCCCAGTTAGTGAATTCCTTGACATCTGAAATGTGCAAGTAGGAACTGAATCTGTAAGGAACTGTATGTAGAAGGGAGCTGGGTTCTTAGGACCTCCCAAATCCTTAGCTTCTTTACATTTCCTTCCTTAGGTTCTCTGGGCATTTTAGGAGGCATATATATAGATATATATTTTTATTGTATCCAACTGCACATAAAAGCATTCTGAAGTTAATCAGTATTCCGTTTGGTAAAAGAGAAACAGAATTGTGAACTACTCAAGGCCAAAAGTGTACAACAAATGATGGAGGTTTTTAACTTGAGATTCTTCTATTTATTCCTGTGTACAATGCAGATTTCTGCTGGTGATTACTCTCACTTGCAACATTATAATTTACAGAATTGGGTAGAAATTATGAAACAGTAAAAGAAAGAAAACCCCAAAATGTTAAGATCCACATGAATTTTAATGATTTATTAGCATATTCATAAAGCTCGAATGTTAAATATAGCAAATTGATTGATGTGAGGCAAACTTCCAAGAAGAAAAAAAATGTTACTTTCTCTTTTCCCCTTCAGTTAACATCTGTTAAGTAGTGGAGATTCCAGTGAAAACACGAGAGAGGCTGAGTCTGTACCATTGACACGGGAGAAATAAGCTACCTGGGAACTAAGAAGAGGATGGAGGGATGACTTCAGCATGGTGAGCACAAATGGATTTTGGTCCTTTTGAGCAAGAGAAAGTAAAGTGAATTCCTATGGTTCCTGCAGTTAGTGGTAGTGTGGGGTGTTGGCCCTCAGTAGAATAACCTTTGGAGCCAAAGTACATGTGAAAGGAGAGAAGCAATGAAAACCACACATCCGAGAGAATGTCAGGGGAGGGTCATCTGAAGTATAAAAGGTCAAAGCCTTTGTGGCACAAATTGGGGCAGCTGAAGAAGTGGCAGTGGATAAAGCTTACATGGCAAGACCAGCTTTAGGAAACTGTGAGTGTGGAGGTATCAGCAGTTAGATACCTCTGTATGTGGTGGTGTTTCTGGCCACTGTCATCAGAACTGAAGAAAACTTACGAGTTTTGAGTTTCTTGAGGATCTGTTGGGAGCAGCTAACTCTGAGGAGAAAAAGAGTAACAGCGGGGTCCTACATTTGATTTACTAATAGTTTGCAGGTAGTGTGTGTTGGCAGGGGGCGGAGAGGGAGAGTACCCTTCAGAACAATTATTTAAGGAGTATCTGTAAAGCAAAACAAACATTATAAATTCAATAGAGCAAGTGTTCTCCCCCAATCGGTTCTTTAGGAAGAAGTGTCCGCATCTCCATTAACATCACTTCATTCCCAGTATTTAGTCCTCATCACGAGCCTGTTATCAGTCCCTTCTACCACTCTCTGATTAGGCCACATCATCCCTTGACAGGATCATTGCCATTACTTCTAGTTAACTCTCTCTAACTTGTTCTCTATCTTGAAGCCAAAGTGATCTTTTAAAAGATCTTTTAAAAAAGCAAAACAGATCATATCATCTTCATTCTTAATGAGCTTCATTGGTTTCTGTTTTCTTCTGAGGGTAACGACTAAGTCATTGTCATGGCCTACAAGACTTTATGTGATCTGGCCTTTTTTCCTTCCACTTTACTAGAGCTACTCTCTCTTTTTTAAAATTCTCTGCCTCCTGTAACGTGTGGACTAACTGTTGTAAGAACAGCACAGATGAAACTCAGCTAGAGGACATGGAGAGATTTGGCAGTACTATTTGGGAGAGATATTGAGAGAATATATCTGAGGCTTAAGGAAGAGAAGGGACCAGTAATACAACTGCAGCCAAGAACCATGGGATTCCTTCAGGGTTTGGCTCTTTAATAAAGCCTGGTTTCGGTATCAGTTGCTATTCCCCACAGGTTATAGGTTGAAAGTTCTATGAGCCCCTGCCTGTTCCTGAGGATCATGGGATTCCTTTCTGACCTTGGTGATAGTCTGCAGAATAAAAGGTTGACCAGAGGTAAAAACTGAAGTCCTATATTAATTTCCATAAAAATTGAATTTTCAGAAACAAAAGCTCCTCACCATGGCATTCAGTCATGACAGCAGAGCTAGCAATTCAGTATTCTTTTTAGAGAGTTGTGGTTGAACAAGTCTAATTCATCTGAACTTGGAAAGAAAGTATAAGAGTTGAGGGTATCTGTCAAAGAATAATGGGATGGTTTTCTGTATTAATTAAAATAATGCTGCTGTAATAGAAAAACCTTGAAATCTCAGTGGTTTAATATAATAGGGATATGTTTCTTGCCCACACAAAATCCAAATCAAATGATTTTGGATGGCTTTCCACACAGAGATTTAGCAACTAAGGCATATTTCATATTTCTTTCATCCCCCCGTAGACCTTGGAGTCCTAAAATTTCAGCCAGAAGATAAGGAAGGAGTGGTGGGGAAGGCACACTTGCTCTGTAATCACTTCCGCCTGGAAGCGACTCACTTTGGCTCACATTCTGTTAGTGAAGACTAGATACAAAGGGCCCTCGATGGGTAAATGCCTTTGAGAAACAACTTAACTCCCTGGCAGGAGAACATGTATTATTTACAATTACCAGCCCAGGAAGGCAGCCCACTCTCTTTAGCAATAATAACTTCTATAACAATTGACCCCCAAAAGCCGGGACTTGATTAATAACTGACAGCTTCCCTAATTTTTGTCCCCTTTTCCAACTCTGGACCAACCAGAGAAAGCCATCTATGCACCCCTAACCAATCCCGTAGGATGCCCAACTTCTGGGTAGCTCTCCTACAGCATCCCCATGCCACAACCTCCAGGCAGGGCATTTCTTGAATTCTCTTTTTTCCATTTATAAAGCTTTCCCACTCCTCTGACTGCTTTTGAGTCTCTGCCAAGTGATGGTGGCTGACTCCTTTGCCATAGCAAGTTCTGAATAAATAGCCTTTGTTTGTTCTCATTTGGATGGTCTTTGCTCATTTTTATATTACTAATGATTCTCTGATATTATATTCTAAAAATTGAAGTAACAAGAAGCCTAAGGACTAGTCAGTGTGCCACTAGCCCTTCCCAACTTCTCAGTATTGTTATTATATCACTGTTTCCAACTTTTCAGGCTCATGGCATTAGAGGCACCAGGGGTAGTGGAAAGAGTCCGGGCCAGGAGGAAGGCCTGGATATGGCTCCTGGTTCGAAAACTTCCTATTTGTGTGACTCTGACTGTGCCTTCAAGACTCCTCCTCATTCCTCAAATGATAGTAGTACTACCTCACAGCATTACTTTTTGGATTTAAAAATATTATGTATGGAAGAGTAGAAGTCAGTGCTTAAAGAGCTTTTTAAGTTGCTGTGTTTGTTTTCATTTTTGCCTAACCATACTTACAAAGAACTTACCATGTGCCAGTCGCTATTCTAAATGCCTGGCAAATAACTTGCTTAATTCTCGTAATATCCCTATGAAGTTTGTAGTAATATTATTTCCTTTTTAAAGATGTGGGAATTGAAGCTCGGAGAGATTAAAGAATCTTCCCGAGTGACACGACTAGTGAGTGTTTTGACGTGAAGTACTGGTACAGTTTTTTCTTCATTGTTCTCATGCTTCATTCATTATAAATTCTCAGATTATTTATGAAAAATATGCTTGTCTCCACCACCTTTTATTTAAGCACAACTTTGGCTCAGATTCTACCAACCTTTCACTTCAGGGACTACCACTTTCTAAGTTGGCTTCCTCATTTGTAGTCTCTTTTGTCAAATGACAATAAAAATAAGATCTGTTTTTTTCTTTCCATTAAAGGTAACTTTTTGGATACTTCCTAACAGTACTCAATTGCTCTTGTTATCAAATTCCAAACTTTGTGCCCCTAAAACTTCTAACAATTGTATCTAAAATACATTGTGTGTTTATTAATGCTAGGCTTTGTGCTAAACCCATTATGTAGATGAACTCATTTAATCCTCTCTGAGTGGGGGCTATTATGAGCCCCACATTTCAGATGAGGGTATTGAGACTGAGAGAGACCAAATAACTAACTTGTAGCCAGTTGATTTAGGATGAGTCTATGAAATCTTAGAGTCCAGGCTCCTCACTTCTATTTTCTTTCTCCCTCACTGCCATTTATTTGCTTTGTGTCAATTTTGTGTAAAACTACTTATTTTATTTCCCACTTCACTTTCTTGAGTCTGTTTAAGATGTGTTATGTTTCATTCTTTAGTTCCTTCTTCTTAATCATTTTCCCTCTTTTCAATCAAATCAAATCCCCAATTTCCAAAACAGAGCTCTCATCTCAATTGCTTTGTGAAAGAATTCGTCCCAGTCTAATGATTTACATACATAATCAGTATCGTTTTGATGCATTTTCTCCCAGTCTTTTATCATTTAATTTATATCTGATCTTATGTAGGCATTCTGTTTCTTTTCTTTGTATTTCCTCACACTAGTTTATGCAGAATAGACAATAGTAACGTTGGGAAAACCTCTGCCAAGAATGGAGAATATTTTCATGAATCCTCGTAGTTCTAAATTCTACATTTTAAATTCATTCCTGTTCTTGAGAGTCAAGAACTAAGAGATCTTTGTATGACAGGTGCTGTGGAAACACTATCATTAATTTCTACTAATTCTTTTTCCTGAGAGGGAGAAAAACAGCAAGTCAGCTTCTCTTTTAACTATCTTCATATCTTTATCTTAGTCATTGCCTGCACTTACACTTTGGTACTCAACTAGGAAAAAAAGTACATCATTATATACTCTGTCAATCACAGCCTCTTCTTTTCATCTTGCATTTGCCCCTCCCATTTTTCTAATCACAGTGTTTATATAAGCTACACAGAGCCACATTCATTTACACATGGCCTCATTTCACATAAATGTGTCATCCATTTATATATAGTTATACAAAACACGTAATTGCTTTCATAGATACATAGATGCACACAGTCATTGGATGGAGGAGGAAGTGGCTAGTAAGCCGAGAGGATGCATGGTTTAGTAAAGGGAAGAGATAGTAGGTCCAAAGGAGCCCATTTCTGTTCCCCGTTTTAGGATTGAGTCCTCCCTTGGCTTCCATGTTTTATTGTTTTTATTTAATATCACATTTGTCCTACTCTATTTTGTATCAAAGTTCTATGTACACCTCTCTTTTATGAACAGGTGATTTTATAGGCCTGTGCTATCTGATATGGTGACCATTAGCCACTATGGTCATTGAGCACTTATAATGTGGCTAGTCCTAACTGAATGTACTGTAAGCCTAAAATACACTCCAGATTTTGAAGGCTTGATAAGAAAAAAATAATGTAAAATACCTCTTTAATAATTTTTATATTGAACACATTGAAATAGTTTTTTTATATATGTAGTTAAAACGTATTATTTAAATTTACCTGTTTCTATGTACTTTTAAATTATAGCTACTAGAAAAATCAAAACTACATTTTTCTTTCATTCGTGGCTTTTGTGTTTCTATTGGAGAGTGCTGTTACTGATGGTAGTGATTGTGTAATTTTCAAACTTTCATAGAATGTCGGATGTCATTTTCGGGCAGTAGATGATAAATATTTGTTGAAATTGAGAGAGTAGATTGTGAGCTTGGTGAAAGTAAATGAATGGTTGCATAAATTGCTCAAAGAGTTTATTCAGAGGGTTAAAATTTGCTTTCAGACACTCAAGTATCTTAAGTATTTTTAGCTACAGTAAAGACCTGAAGGCAGGAGCTTTATTACAAACAAATGCATAGAGTCAGTAGGAAAGAAGGTGCAATAATGAAGGCATTCTTAATAGTCAGCACAAGTTTATTGAGTCCCTATTCTATGCCAAGTCCTGTTTTAAGTATCATTGATACAAAAATGATTCTAATGTTGTACTGTACCTACCCCCTAGGAGATAGGGCGATGGTAGAAATGCTTGCAATTAATTATCATCCGATGAGGTACCTACTCAGAGGAGGTAATATTTGCTATAATGTCACATGTAGAATACAAATGAATAAGCAAAGTAAGTTTTAGAAGCACTTTGGGCAGCCGAATGGCAGTTAGATGAGAGTTTAATCATGTGAATGGGAGGTAAGAGCTCCACAGAGGTTGTCCTACTGTTTGTTTTGCTTGGAATGGTTCCATGAGTAACAAGCTAGAAACAGAAGGGAGTTCTGGAAGTATTATCTGTGAGCATTTTTAACTAACTGTTTATGAACTGTGCTTATGGCAACAGAAAATGTGTTAAGTGTGGATGACCAAATGTGCATTTTAAGCATTGGCCAAACTTCCAGCTGCCTAACAACAGGAAAACAAGTACCTATAGGATATGCCAGGCATCCCTCTGTATGCTTTGAACAGGTTTATTTGGTTTTGTTTGGGAGAAGAACCAATTTTCAAGTTAAAGCAGGCGTGTCATGTTCTGAGTACTTGCTGTGCATGCACTCACTAAGCAAACATATTGCATCCTTGTTATATTTTCCAGTTGCAAAGGTGATGGCCTCAATTGTGTACCAGGCAACGACTATACTATTATCTTGTTCAGTTTTATGCTCTTTCTAAACACAACCTTTCATTTGGCGACATTTCCAAAGTCGTGTGTAGAGAACTTGTTCATGTGATACTCATTAAAGTCACACGCCTAACATTTTGGCCCACGGAACTAGATAGAGAAAAACACTTTGCCTTCCTTCAGAAGAGACATAAAACAGAGATTTGGACCACTTGTGGATGTTGAAGCACCTTTATGGTCTCATGCTAGGGGTGGTTTATTGGCTGCAGTATCCTGGCAGATCTAACATTGCCTAAATTATGCTCACAAAGATTTTTTTTTTTCAAATTTGTAGCTCTGAATCCAGAACTATGATGCCCATATATAGAGGGATATTCTAGGTAAGCGAAATTATCTTATTGACTTAATTGATTCACAGAGTTGCTATGAGTACATTTCCAATTCAACAAAAACATTTTTCTTGTCTCCTGTATACATTTTTACATTATTCATGTTATCCTCAGAGAATTTCTATAAAAGAGGTACTATTATCCCCATTTCACAAAAGAAGAAACTGAGACCCAGAGACATGAAATAATGGCTCATTGTTGCCCAGATAAAACGTGAATTTCTAATTTGATCTTTATTCTATGTCATGCAAACATTCGCTAAACTGCAGGTCAAGGAAGGCTTGTTAGATAAATCCTGACTCATGTCAACTCTGACACTCATTTTCTTAGTGACCTGAATGTGTCATTTAACTTTTCAGGGAAGAACACTACATTTTAAAAATTTTTACTATTTTTAAAATAAGGAATATAATAGAATATGTCTCTGAAAAAATTCCAGAACAATAACAATATAGGATGTGACTTGAGGTAATATAGATTTTATTTTCTGCAAGAAAACAAACACACACACACACACACACACACACACACACACACACACCCGTCTTTCGAACCCGATAGAATCTTATATAGCATTTTTTTTTAAAACAAATGTTTAAGCAAACCAAGGTGAATTATTCTGACATAATATCCTAAGCACATCAGATTTATCTAGAAAGCATGCAAAAGCTACAAAATCTGTATAAAATTCTTATTCACCAGAATGGTCCCAAATAGTTAGTTGATTCTTACCTTTGGTACCTTTCTAGTTTCTATTTTAGTGCCATTGTTCTAGCTGGAATTTCTGTTCCAACCAACTGATAACAGTGTGTCTCCATCTTTGTGGATCTTTTTCTCATGGAAAAGTAATGTACCATTCAGGTGTCCTTAGTAAGTGTTTATAAGTAGAGTCTGCAATGAAATAATCACGGGACTAAAAATTTGGTTAAATAATTTAATAAAATGTATTACATTTAAAAAAACTTAGGCTCTGAGATGATAAACCCCTGGGAAACAAGGACACATACACCATGGATTCTGCCCTCAAGTACATCAAAGTGTTGCAGGTGGAGAAAGAAATGAAAACAAATTACTCTATGGTAAACACAAAAGACATAGCTGAGAGGAGGGGGTAATTAATTACAAAGGGAAGGCTGAGAGAGTTCATCAAAAACTTCACAGAAATATCATCTAAGCCATGTTTTGAAAGATGATTGTGAGAAGAAAATTCCAAATGGAGAAAATGTGCAAAAGCACTGAGACTGAATATAGCATTTGTATGTAAAATCCAAAGGAATAGCTCTCTAATAACTTTTAGGCAACTTGACTCTTATGAAGGATCTCTATTTGGGTAGACTGGGTTTTTGTTTTTCTTCAAGTCTCCTCAGACTATTTTTGATTAACAAATGGGATGGTGTGAAATATTTTGCAATATTCAATTGGAATTTTATATTGCTAGATTTGTTTCTACTTAAATATTATCGATATGCACTTATTAAATTCATGTAATATATAGCACTCCAAAACAGGAAATAACCTTGATCAATCATTCTTTATGATGTTGCTGTTGAACTCACTGAAATATCTTTAGATAACCTGTTAAAGGAAAAGTAAATTTATTAGAAATTACAGCAGTAAGGGTGAATACCACCTTGGCAAGTCTTAGCAGAGGATTATTTAGAGGGTGCTGAGGTCTGAAGTTTGATATAATAGGCTTTATAAAGAAAAGAAAAGATTAAAAAAGAATGTTCCAACTCTCACTAAATTATAACGAGATATGCACTTTACTCAGCAATTACATGAACTTATTATGTATCACACATACAAATAACTTGCAATAGTGTTGTGAACACATCTTTCAATTTCTCATCATTAGGAAGTGCTAAAATCTTTGGCCAGCTGGGCCAGAGGAATTATCAATGATCTGTTCTGTTACAGGTATTTTTCTCTTGTCACCTAGGTTTTGCGTATTTTGTTCTGTTTGTGCTTTGCTACTTACACTTCAGCATGGTCGGTAAAGAAGTGAAATACTCACTTCCTTGAATCAGGTCACAAATTACTATTTACAGAGAATTCTCAGATGTAATTGATTAATTTTCAATGCAGAGTCTTAAATATCTATATTTGAGTGCATCCAGTACTCAAAAATGGCCAAATTACCTTCCTGGGTCGGGGAGTATTACAACTCTGTTCTAGTTGGTATCTCTAGTTATGTTGTTTCGGTTCTGTCATTGAGGAAATGGAAGAATTTCATACTATTTTATCATTATAATTTACTAAAAGAATGTCTAAACATTAACAGTGTGATACATAATATATATTGCGTATCCCTGAAAGTGGCTAAATGGCATTTAAAACACATATTCAGGAATATATACTGCAGTTACGCTAGATCGAAGGGTTCTAATTCAGTGGGTCTCATCTTTGTCTTTAAATTGGAATTAACTAGGGAGGTTTGAAAAATACTGATGAATGGATTCCACCCCTAGAAACTCTAATTTTATTGGTCTGGGGTGTGGCCTGGGCATTGGAGTTTATAAACTCTCTGGAGGTGATTCTAACATGTAGCCACATTTGAGAACCACTGCTCTAACAAGACCATAGGACTTACAAGGTTGCTAAACTACAGCTGTTTATACCTGTTAGTTCTGGAGTATTTATAAATTAGCATAAATGAAGTTACAGCTTATTTTTCATTGATGAAATGAGTGATATTCAAGACATGTCGATTGACTAGAAATATGATGTCACCTAAGCCTTGCTGAAATAGGACATGAGAATCTAGTGGCCTGAGCCACCTTTACACTGATTCTACATTCTATCAACCTCATGTCCCAAGGTCTTTAGAGGGTTGTTACCTCATTCAACTAGAGTATTAGCTGACTCCTTCCACTAGAGCACCTGTTTCTAATTAAACCTCTATGCAAAGTGTTTGTTCACAATATGCTCAAAAGGAGAGGGCTGGGATTTTGCTGAACACACAGAATAGTTTGTATGATTGTGTTCATGGTTGCTTGCTAATAAATATTGGTTTTACCCAATTCAGTCTAAGATCTGCTTTCATTATAACATAATGAGATGGCTGGAGAAAGAAGCTCATAGCCCTAACCAGCCTTTAACCATTAGAGATTACTGATATGTACCCCCTGCAAAAAACTCTAATGGTTATAAACAAACAAATTAATGTAGGACAGTTTGCAATACATATACAGCTTTTAGGTTAATCTATCTACAATAGAATTCTTCATGAGCAGTGGTGGGGATACCATGAAAGTGGAACTTCTCATGTAATACTATTAAAATCTACTTTGGCTGGCTGAGTGATTAAGACATGTCATTTTGTCCCTATATTTATGCTACCAATGATCTGATAATTACTGGGAAAAATGTCTTATAAATCTGACATAGAATCCTAGTTCTTCCATTTTGTCCAAATGATAAGTTTGTTGAAATATGATATACAAAGAGTGAAATGCACAAATCTTAAATGTATGTTCAACCAGTACTGAAAAATGAATATGTCTGTGTAACCCACACCCTTGTCAAGACATAGAACAATTCCATCACCCCAGAAAGTATACCTATGCTGCTTCCCCTTTAACCACCCTCCCTCACACATATACCAACAATTATCAATGGATTTTAACTAATCTAGTACTTTATTTAAACAGAATCATGCAGCACAAACTCTTGTGTTTGGCTTCTTTTCCTGAGTGTAATGTTTTTTAGATTCATTTCTGTTCCTTTTTTATTGCTGAGAAGTATACCATAGAATAAATACCAGTTTGTTTATCTATTCTTCTGCGGATAGATACTGAACTCTTTCAAGTTTTTGGCTATTATGACTAAAACTGCTATTAACATTCTTATACAGGCTTTTTGAGGGCGTATGTTTTCATTTCTCTTAGATAAATGCCTATGAATGAAATTGTTGTGTCATAATGTTGTGATGACTAATAATATCGAACACTTTTTTATGTGCTTTTTTGGACATTCATATATCTTATTTATGAAATGCCTTTTGCCTGGTTTTTAATTGAGTTGTCTACCATTTTGTTATTGAATTTACAAGTTTTTTTATATTCTCTGAATTCAAATCTGTTGTCATTTATATGTGTTTTTCTCCCAATCTATGGCTTGCTTATTTTCTTGGTAGAGTTTTTTTAATGAAGAGAAGTTTTTAATTTTGATAAGATTTATCATTTTGTTTTATAGCTAATGCTTTCTCTGTCTTATCTAAGAAATCTTTGCCTACCTCAAGGTTGAAAGATCTCCTCCTATATTTCTTCTAGAAGTGTTTTAATTTTAGCTTTTACATTTGGGTCTATGAGCCATCTTAAAATAATTTTTGCACATGGCGACTTTCATTTTCCCATTGAGTTAGTTTGGTGCTCTTGTTAAAATTCTTATGACAGTTTATGTGTGTGCTAGCCCTTCTCTTTTGAGAAGTAAGTTTAATAGTCATAAAATAATACAAGAATGTGCAACTGAGTGATAAATTGTGTACTGTAGACCTTCAACAATGAATAGGTTTTCTGTTAAGATAGCAGCTTCCTGTCATACTTTACTCAATGTCTCATTAAAATATCCAGGAAACATCATGAAAGCAGATAAAAAAAAGCAACAATAATAGAAACTAAAGCAAAATTAAAATGTAAAATCTAGGTATTTTATATTAGTTGAAGAACCAATCAAAATAATTCTTGTTAATCTTTTTCTATTTAATGTACTGAGCACTTGGTGGACATTTTTATTCTGGAGATTCATGTACTTTGGTTATAGAAAACTTTTTTGTGTTATTTTTTGGATGATTTTCTCCCCACCAACATGTTGCCTATTTTCTTTTTGGGTGACCCTATTAGTTGTATGAAATATCTCCTAGGTTAATCCTCATTGTTCTTGTATTTTCTCTTCTGTTTGCTATCTAATTGCCTTTTTGTTCTATTTTATGATATTTCTAGGACGTTATTCAAATCTTCTTTGATTTTTATATTGTAGAAATCCTTCTTTAAAATTTCAAGAGCTCTTTTTCAAAGTTTTTTTTTCTTTCTAAATCATGCCCATTTTCTATTTTATTGATACAATAGCCTCTTTTATTTCTCTGTCAATGTCATGATTATTGTTACTTGCATTGTCCATTATCTTCATTGTCTCTTATCTACTTTATTTCTTGTTCATTTTCTTCACTATATTTTATATTGGTTCCTTTCCTCAAATATTCAGTAATACTTGACTGTTTATTCATTTGAATGAGGAGCTAAAAAGCTGGTTGAAGATCTTTGGGTAAGGATAGGCTTATACACTGGTAGCCATCATTCTAGGAAAGTCAGATGGTGAGTTAAGTTTGTTATTAGGGGATCCCAAATGTTAGAATCTGTAGGTCTTAATCTTTTTGTTTTCTCTAGAAAAGGATCTTGCCTGTAGACATCAGAGTAGCTACTGCAATTCTGGAGCCATATGGGAAGCACTGAAGGAGTGATCCAGTGTTTCAGTATGCAGACTTAATCACCTGTTTTCAGTGTGACCTCTCACACTGGCCCTTCTCTATGCCTGGAACTTGGGACTACTATTGTTGGGTAGTCCACAGAGCAAACCTTTGGTCTCTTGATTTTCTTCTAGAAGTTTTACATTTTTGGCTGCAGATCTAACTGCTTCTTGTACACATTTTTGAAAAATTGCCCTACTGTATACCCTGTGCTTATTCTTGCTTCCTATGTTGTCTGATTTTTGAGACATTCTGCATTGTTACCTGCATTGTTATTCTGAGGTTTTATAGGGACATTCACCTGGCTTTTCATTGATTTCCATCTTTTGTAGTCGCTTAGGTTGGACTCTTCTCTTCCTTGCTAAGCCATTAATCATTCTTTCATCACTTTCCATATTTATATAAATAGTTTATATTACATGTCTCCTTTGAGACACTGAAGATGGAATTGGTTTTATCTTACTTGTTCTCATTATTTTGTGGTGATTCTTTGAGAGGGGAAAAAAGTAAAATGTTTTTAACTCTTCCTTTTGCAACTCACATCTAATTTTCTTAAAAAAAAATACCCTCTCAAACTAATATAATTATAATAGAAGAAAAACACATATATTCATTCTATTTCATTCTCTTTGTCAAAATAGCAAAAACACTAAGATATTTGCATTAAATCTTACATTCAGGAAGAAGTCTGTAACCCGTGAACAGATATAAGTATAAATGAGACTTAATTGTTTCTGATAAGTATTGAATGGTTGATGGATATGGAACCCGTTAAGGTCCTAACTCAGAATGCATTCTTATTCCTATCTATTTCTTGGATTAGATATTTTGTGTCCCTGTTGCATTTTCATACTGTATCTCATACAGATAAGCATTCATATCACCTTTACTTCTACAAAAATAAATAAAAACTTTATTCACCCTATTAAGCTATTAGGTGGCAGTAAAGGTTCATTCTATCTCGTACATGTATATACTGAGACAATCACTAGAGTCAATATCTGGTGGTTCACGGGATTAATTTATTTTCTAAAATGGATTCTTTGTTATATCATGTAGTAAAGTAATTCTTGAGCTACTTCAAATATTTTTCCACTCTGTTGGAGACTTGGTATGTATTACCTTTTAATTATGCTATAAATCAGTTTATATTAAAAAATACATGCAAAAAAAAAAAAAAAGAAATGAGACTACCTTCTTACAGCATATATAAGAATAGACTCATAATGGATTAAAGACTTAAATGTATGACCCCAAACCATAAAAATTCTAGAAGAAAACATAAGCAGTAAACTCCTTGATATTGCTGCTAGGAATTTCTTTTTGGATATATCTCTTTGGGCAAGGGAAACAAAAAATAAACAAATGGGACTATATCAAACTAAAAAGGTTTTGCACAGCAAAGGAAAACATCAACAAAATGAAAAGACAGCCTACTGAATAGAAAAAGATATTTGCTTATGATACATCTGATAAGGGGTTAATATCCAAAATATATAGAGAACTCATACAACTCAACAACAACAAAATAAACAAAAAGAACAAACTAACCAAAAACAGACTCACAAATATAAAGGACAATCTGGTGATGACCAGAGGGGAGGAGGGTGGGGAGCTGGAAGAAAGTGTTGAAGGGTTAGAGAAGTCAGCAGTAATGTATTAGCTATGTGTAATCAGGGGGATCATTTCATAAACTATATAAATGTCTAACCAATGGACTGTATACTTAAAACTAATAATAAAATAAAATAAAATGCTAAAAAAATACTTTTATACTAGCAATTAGATTTTTTTTTCATAATTTACAAAACACTCATTTCTGTTTTATTTTATTTAAACAATTTATTTAAATGCTAGTTGGAAACTTGATTAGATAACTGCTTATGAGAATGGTATCAATGATACTTTTACTGAGCCCTTTTCCCTCTTAATACGTTGTTCATTAAGAGAGTTATCTGACTTTCAGGATTTCTTAAGAGCCGAACCTTGGCAACGTCTTCTGCAAGTAACAACAGGAGCTGGTGGGGTGGAAGAGTAAGTACATTGTTGGTAACTTTTTGGAATGATGTAGAAGAGATACAGCAGCAATCCTTTAACATTGCCACAGCTAATACTATCCTGTCAAGCTCTAATCAATCAAGATGGAAGAATAAGCCAGGTAGATTGGTATTAAAAAAAATTAGCATGACCAGTACTGTACACAGAGTTAAATTTTCTCTCTCTCTTTTTTTTTTTTTTCTAATGTATCTTCTTTAAAATGTTAAGAGGTAGAGTAGAGAGAACACCAGCATTTAAAAGGAGACGTTGCAAATGTGCCTGTGAAGATCCCATGCTCCAAAAAACAATTAGGTCAACCTAATTTTTCTTGCATGATGTAGGTTTTAAAAAAAAAAGACTCCTGTCAAAGAATGATTGAACTCACCTAAACGAACATATGGGATGGATCATTAATACACTGTGTCTGCATCTACAGCTGTAAACAAAAAATGAATTAGAGGTTGGAGGTTAGATGATTTAAGATGAGAAAAAGCTACAACTAGACATAATTCAAATAAGCTGAGTATGTTGTTAAAACTCACTACATATCATTTTAGACAATTTTTATAATAGATAATAACAGAGTTAGATTTATTTTGGAAAGTAAATGAAAAAAAATTTCTCAATGATCATCATGGTGCAGTTATAAAGACTTAAATTTTCTTTTAATTTGCTATGTTAGTATGCCTAGCAGTTATTCAGCTGATTATGCAAAGTAAGTCAGTTTTCCAAGAATTTTTTTTTAATTTTTAATTTTATCACTATGTTAAGGGAAATTTAATTAGCTTAATGTTTTGCAGTAAATTTTATGAGAGTTTGACTTTTTGTTATTGTAAGGACAGTACTTCAAGAGTACTGAATGATGTGTGTGGGAGCCATCATTCTGTTGATTTCTTAAAGGAATAAGATATGCACATTGACCTGAAATCAAGTTTTAATTAAAGTTTAGCAAGTTCATTTAATAGTTTTCAAAACAAAGAATGCCTGGCCATTTAACTTAGGGAATGAAAAATACACAGTAGCAGGAAATCAATTTTAGTTTACTAAAATTGTTATTTTTCTCTCCGTGGAAGAAATTTTTAGAGATGTAAAACCCAGTCTATCTACCAGCATTGGCCATTAAAGCGTATGAGAAAGAGCAAATTTCCCATCATCTCAGAAAGTGAAAACAGTCAAGAGCAGTGATTAAGAGCAGACTTATAGTCAAAGAAATTTAGAATTACAAGAAAATTTAGAGATCATCTTTTTTTTTCCCTAAAATAATATAATATAGAGGCCATCTGTTTTTCCTTCTAAAATAATATAGTTTTTGTCCATGTAAGTGATAAATAAAATACAATTAAATATCTTTTTTGATGCTAAAATTTACCCTAACCACATGTATTCTAATAAAGACACCGTAATGAAGCATTACAAGCTGGCTCTTTTAAGGTTATACATTTTATCCCTAAGGGAGAAATATCCCTCTTCCTTTCAAAAGATTGCCTTTCCATCTGTACTACCCTTTTCACCTATTTCTTGATCTTGCTTCCATTAATTCTCCTCTTTTTCTTAGACCTACTCACCTGTGCGGTCTCCTCTCATCAACTTTGAATTCTTGCCCTTGTCCTTTTATTTCTCTTCATTATTAAAATTCTCAGAATGATCTGATCTACTTTTTTTGCACTTGTTTTTGTTTCCATTCATTGTGAAACTCCTTAATTCTTGGTCCTATCCTCTAACTTCCAGCAAAAACAATCTAAAAACTCTCACTTTATATTCACCAAATCCAGTAACTACTTTATGCTCTTATCATATTCCGATGTTCCATAGCATGCTGTGTTTGTAAACCACATTCAAATTCTATGCATGGCAAATTCCAGCTTGATGTGAGCCTTTTATAACTTGTTTCCAAGCTCCTTTTTTGCTTTATCCCTGCACCATCTCCAAACCCTCTACTCTCCTGCAGTCCACCCACTCCTGTCACCTGCTGCACGTGCAGTTATACCATGCTACGTTATGCTGTCCTCAATCTGGACTGCCTTTTTTTTGTCCCTACCTGTTATGTGACGCTGAATTTTTATTTTATCCATCTTATTTATCTTTCAACTCTAATACTATTTTTTTTCAAAAATCTAACCTTCCATCCTTCAATTCAAAATTAATGGACCTTTCTTGTGCACTTTCAGATATTGTATTTCATGGTAGCTCTTCCTGCATTCATCTATTCTTTACGCTGTATCCACAAGACATTTAATATCAAGAGCTCATACTCTAGAGAAAAAACACAGATGCTCAAAAAAGATTTTAAAATGCAGTTAAATTCTATTGTAAGGATTTTGTTTTGGGAACATAAAGGAGGGGTTATGAAAATTGTCTGGGGCAGCCGATAAATGATTCCTCAAAGAAAGAAGCCTGTGTTGGAGTTTTCCTAACAGGAATATGAGAAGTATCTTTCAGGGATTTATTTGTCTATTGAAAAAACATTTACATGACACTTACTATATGCCAGACATTGTGCTGGACACTGAAGATTAAAAAAAATAAAGCAAAAACAATGATGATAAAAGCACCATTGGTTCCTTCTTTTTTTTTTTTCTAGAGGAGACAAAGAATATTAAAAAATAAATGTTTTTCTATACCTAACTCAAGACATACTGTGTGTCTACTATGTGCCTTTCATGGGCTAAAGTTACATGTATTGATGTATAGTAGTAGGCATTCAAAAATATTTGTTGAAAAATTGAGAAAATGAATAATATTTACCTATAAGTAGCAAACAGTCCAGTGGTACCTATAGCCATATATTTAAACACTAACTATTTTGTGGGGGGAAAAAAAAAAAAGGCTAATAATAGTATGAACGCAAAAGTCCTAACCTAAGAACCTAAAAATCCTAGCACTAAAGATCAAGTCACATGGTCTTGGTATAGCCAGAGAAGGGCAAAAGAGCAGAGAGAGTTGAGCAGAGTTCCAAAGACAAAGTATGAATTTATCAGATAAAGTGTAAAGAGTTTATTTAGAAGCAAAGAATCACAAATACAAAACTATACTCTGGAAAAGGTCCATTGGTTGGCATGGCTGGAGCATAGGAGGAATGTGAATGAAGATTTGCTTGTAGATGGATTCTTGGTTGACCTTGCTGTTTCTCCTTTGATCACAGATCCTGACTTCTGAGCAGTTGTGTCTGTCCTCTTGACTTGGAGCCCCGAATGCCAATGGGTAAAGGATGATATGAGATTTGTATTTTGAAAAGACGAGTATGGCTGTATTGTGGAAAATAGATTGTCAGTTGGAAAGGGAAGCTTCAGGAAAATCAGTTAGAAACTATTTTGCACTATTTATGTGAGAGATGTATATAGCACAACCTGAAGTGAAACCCTTGCAAATGTATTTAAGATAAAATTAACAGGGTTGGTGTTGGGTAGGATAAGGGGGCTGACGGCAAGGTTGATGACAAAAAATACCTCTTAGTTTTATAGCTTGTAGACCTGAGTAGATGGTGGTACCACCTCTGAGGTAAAGTATATAAGGGAAGGAGTTAGTTTGAGGAGAACTTAAGTTTTATATCAAGCATGTCGGTTTTGAGGTGTTCTGTATCCTCAGAAAGAAGTTTGTAGGTATCAAAGTTCTTGATGGCTGTGCTTTTTGCTCAGAGACTATCTTATAGTAGATCCTCATAATATAAGAGTTCACACCTGTCAATGCTGTTTTTTGCAATGAGAGAACACTTAGCACTGGTGCTGAATTATGGTTACTCTACACTAGGACTTAAATATTTCTTCTATTTCTTAAAATATTTCAGTTTCTTTATAAAATATTAGTGAAGGAAGGGACTTTTCCCTTTGACTTAGCTCTCGTTTGTCATTTGTTTTTTTGTGGTAAAAATAATAAAATTAATTACAAAAATCTGTTAACAATTAGGATTAATCCAAGATTATGATTGAATGAAGCTTAATGAGTGAGGAAAAGAGAACCATTTAGAAGCTGGGTTACACTAATTAGGTATTTAATCTAGAGCTTTTTAATTTTTTTTTTTTTTTTTTTACCAATTTGAATCTCTATCTCTATTCATAACACAAGTTCAATAGTGAGAAGCATAAATAATGTTGAATAAACAACAAGATGTTGTCCTGCTAAAGTAAAGCAGCAAAAGTGTCTCATTTATTGATTGCCTCTCTGGCAAGAACACTAATCTTTTACAAATATAGAGTCCGCAGTTTCTAGTGACGCAGTTTGAAGATACACAAATAAATCCACACTAAACCCAAGGAAATCAATTGCACAGTGGTATCTCCTGGTTGGCAAACAGCAAGGACATTCTAACATTTGTTGCCAACAGTTAGTCACCTGGCTCCTTTTATGGGTGGCTATCTGATGACTGGTATAATGGCAGGGATGCATTATTCTTATTGACCATGTGTTAGGGAGCCACAGGATACAGACGCTATACAGAACAGATTGGGAAGACTGTAAGATGGATGAAGTGCTCGGTAAGAGAATAGTGACAAGAGTAGAATTGTCACATGATTACACCTGAGGAGACACTGTATATAATGAGTATGTTGATTTTAGGAGTCACTGTTTAATAATGCCACCTGTGTTCATCACATCTTTCATCCACTCTTCTCCAAATGATTTCTCATACTACGGAGCATGTTTCTCTAATGCAACCATCTTTTCTTCACTAATGTCATGGGGAAATGATTTTCTGCATGCCCTGTGCAAGTATATATATTGCCCCTTCTCTTCTGCATCCTCTAGTATTCTAGTACTACAAAAGGGAGAGAGAGCTTTGACAAAGAGAACCGGGATTATGAATGGAATTTAATCTATGAAACATCCATGTAGGGTGAGTCCTCTGGGTAAATCACCATGGTAGCACTTCTCCCTCCAGCTGCATGATACGTTCTGCTTGGCTAACTCAACTCCCTCTGAGAAGCTTGGCACTTAAGGTTATGTAATCAGCGCACTGTTGTTCAAATATTCATCCAAGAATGGCCACATGTAAAGAAAAAGAAAACAAAAAATGGAAGGAGGAGTCTGGGATAAATACCTACCCAGATCAGCTAGGAGAAGCTGAAGAACTGAAAGGGATTTGGAGACCTAATTTGGAATTAGGGATTTACTCCCTGAGGTGATTAATAAAATGGATTTTAGCCATGTGTGGAGTGCTGCAGTACTGTTGATTGGCCTTTAGCCCAAACTGGTTTCAGTCACTCTCCCATGCTACTTAATAAAGCCAAAGAAAATTATTTTATTTCATCTTAGAAAAATAATAGTTTCTTTTTTTTATAAAAAGTTTGCTAATAATTGTCACTTGACCTGTTTTCTTTCTTACTGACACATTTACTCATTAGTATCGTAAATTGCTAACTATCCAGGAAGGTTTTGCCAGTGATCAGAATCAGAGAGGACAGCAAATACTCAACTGCAAGTACTAAAGAATTATTGAATAATTTAGGCCTGTCTGCAGACATGATTTAAGATAATTTTTTTTACTCATTTTCTAATAATAAAAAAATATTCTGGCTACAAGACTAAGCCCTTCACAACAATAATTAACAATAGACTACTATGAAAAGAAGTTTTAGTCTGTCATATTATGTGCATTAATATCACTTACAATTAATGTCACCAAAGGATCATCAATTCAGCGAAGAATTATAAATGCCTAGGTATGCTAATTTTCTTCCTTTAATTAATTGATTGGGAAATATAGACAAACATTATTAAACTACATGGGCATATCGGCACTGATATTGTCAATGAGGGAAGAGGAATAGTAAAAGTAAATTTAAATTGAGAAACAACTCCAAGTCTGAGCTTAACTTTCAAATTTGGACTAAGCGTATAGTGTTGACTTGGAATCATTTTGCCTGTTCATATAAAATTATATTTAGTTCACAGGACAAGAGAGTATATAAGTAATATGTTTTCTAATGAGATAACATAGCAATTATTCTCTCACTATACAAAACAATTTGACTATTTTCAATTTAGGGAGCATAAATGTTGGCTATCCTTTTATCATTCTCTTAAATGTACCCTCCTTATAAAGGTGAGGTGGGAAAAGGTCACTTGTAAACAAATGAAAACAAAGTGAAGTTCTCATATTAGACACTTCATGTCTTTATACAAATAGAGAATTGTTCGCAAAGGAGAGGGACAAAACATAAGGCTATTTTCATAAAATAAAAATAGAATTGGACATACTAAGTGTCGAAATGGAACAGGATGTCTCCAATGCCAGCACTCTAGTTCAGGCCACCCTTATCTCTTGCCTAAATTAAAATAACTGATTCCTAATTGTTCTCCCTCCTACTTTTGTCTTTCTCCCATCCATTCTCTAGCACAAGCTAGTGATTCTTTTTTAAACTTCAAATCACATCTGATCATGTTATTCCCCACTTCTTATCCTCTCAATGACTATCTACTCCACTTGGAATAAAATTCAAAACTCCTTCTCATTCCTGCAAGCCCCCTCATGTTCTAACCCCTGCTTCTCTTGTTTTATCTCTCCTCTCACTGGGCTCCCGACATTAATTTTCTTTTCACTTTTGGGAACACCTCAAATTCTTTTCTCCTTAGGGTCTTGTGTATATATTGGTTCTTTTGCCTGGACTGTTATTCCCGAACTCAGCTTGTCTTCCAAGTTACCTTCTTCAAAAAAGCCTTTTCCATGGTCACCATTTTCATGCCTCGTCATCTTCTCTATCCTCCCACTGCCATTATTCTCTTTCATGGTACCCAGTAAGATTTTATAGCTCTCATTACAATTTTGTAGTAGTTATACATATTTATTTGTGTTTTTTGTTTCCTTCTCACTAAACTATACGATCTTAGAGAGCCTTCAGCAGCCTTAATAGTAGGTATTCGGAAAAAAGAGAAGCAGAGGGAGAAGGAAGTGGTGGAGCAGAAGAGGGCAGAGAAGAGAAACTCACATAAAATAATGGGTGTGGAATTGGTGTGTAAATATATTTTTTGTGATAGGTCCAGTACATTCAGATTTAAAAGTTTGCTGGTGGAATAAATCATAGGTTTAAAGGTAGCTTAAGAAGCCATCGAATGTATATGCTTGAATATTTTCTTGGCAATGGAAATATCAGAAATTAAAACAAGTGAAAAAAAGACAAAAAATGACCAAAGGCATATTCAAGCAAAGGTTGAAAGAATTCAACATTGTGGATGCTTATCTGATTCAAATGTGCAAACGTCTCAGAGTTCAGTCATTACTCACAATTAGGCTGACAGCAGAGTTCCCAAACATTGTCTGACCACCATCTGGATCAACGCTTTCAAGCTCTCTGGAATTTCATGTAGTGCTTCCAGGCATTTCGGTGGGTTACTTATTTCTGCAATTCCAAGTTAAGATAAATGGCAGAATCTGATCAGCAAATCTTTTTAAAGGAATTTTCTCAGGGAAAACTAGGAGAAACTATTGTGCCATTTCTTCTTCTTCTTTTTTTTTTTTTTAAACTCGTAATGATAAATGCCCCATTGAATTTAGCATTATCATGTAACTGTTTTGGCAAACATGTATGCCGTGTTCCCATACTCACCACAAATAACTCTTGGTTTAATGCCAATTTAGTGGATTTTTCCTGGTAAGAAAAGGACTATTAAAATGGAGCATGTTGATAAACATGCAAGCAATTGCCCCTTTAGTTTTGGACACTAAAACTATTCATTATTGCAAAGCATTAAAAAGAATATATATATACCAGAGAACAATTTTGGACATGTCTTAGTTGACACTAAGTAGAAGAGGTAAATAATTTGACAGTTTTTGAATTCTCAAATTATTATTTAAAAATGTTTAGTTGATTTTTAGATTTTTCTTTTTCATAATACAAGAATCATTAGTCTCTTAGTTCCTTTAAAAAATTGGCCAAAATAACCTTTATGTATGTATTGATAGTTGCTATCAATTCTCTTTTCTCAGAAAGGAATATTTTTTTTTTCACAGAAACTTAGTACATTATTTGCTCTCAAATTATTATTTTTAAATTTAGTGTGGTTAAATATTTTGTTCTCTAGCTGATTGATTAAGTTCTTGAACTGTCGTTTTCTGATGCTCCCTTGTCCTATATCCATCATCTATTAGCAGTATTGGATTTGAATATGTTTCCTATTTTAGTAATACATTGGATTACATTCTTTTGCTACCAATTTTGCTACCAATTCTTCTTCAAATCTAATTGTCTGCGATCTTTTCCAATGAGAGTTAATAGTTAAACTTCTCATTTAACATTCACAATCTTTAGTTTCTTTCATCGATTTGCCCTTTAGCTATACCTATCTGCAAACCCCCAACTTTAGATCAATATGAACAATTTCTTCTGCTTCTGTGCTGTGCCTGGCAGCACCAGTGGAGAAAAGTCACACAATTGTGGAATTGATGCCACTACAAATTTATGGTTTCCAGTCTCAGTTGGCACTGCATTTCAGGTCGATAATCCTTTTAACAATCTCTGGTCAGTTCCCATACCCATTACCTCAGCCAGCATTCCAGACTTTAACCACTCTTCTCACGCCCTTTCTGGTCCTCTCAGCCATGAAAAACGACCTTGCCTACTACCTTAAAAGAAGAAAAAAAATCAGTCCACAAACTTTTAGCTTTTAAATTTTTCTGTACTTCAATAAAATTTTTATTTTGAGGCCCTGTTCCACTAAGGTGGTAAAAAATTTCTCAGCCAAACAGCAAGTTCTGCTGCCGCCCACTCTCTCTCTGGGTTGTGATATGTCGTGGGGGGTGGGGAGGAGCTGGTGGTAAAAGGAATAAAGAGTTTTATGCTCTTTGGTGTCATGTGGACACAGAGGCATCTTCTGAGCTGTCTGTCTCCATCTCATTCCTGATCAGTCATCGATGCGGGCTTTCAAGGAGACCTTTGTTTCTCTGGAATAAGGGGATTGCTCCACAATTGCTTTGCAATTCTTGGGCCCAAACTGGGAAT
>NW_006436288.1:5856308-5857137 GCF_000325575.1 Pteropus alecto
TTACATCTTAAGAGATATCTATATCTATCTATCTATCTATCTATCTATCTATCTATCTATCTATCTATCTATCATCTATCTATCTTAGGATATATATACACAGACACATACATCTTAAGAACCCCAGAGGTGATTCTGAAATCTGCTAAAGTTTGAGAACCCTGCCCTGAATTAGCATCTGGTTATTAGTATGGTTCCCACGCGATTTTAATGTATGGCCAGGGAAGAGAACTGCTGGCCTAGGCATACCAGGAAGCCATTGCTTCTTTGGGTTTTGCCACCTCCCCAAGACTCTATGGGGAAAATAGGGATGTTAAGTTCTATCTGATTTCTAACCCATGAGTTTATCTGGGATTTTGCTTCCTTTCTGGATTAGCTCAGGAAATAGGGTTCAGGGCCCCCTCTCTCTGTGTCTTACCAATGTCCTTCATTTCCCTCATGATTCTTTTTTTTCTCCTCAACCCAGATAATACCTTTCTTGTCTTGGATATTGGAGGTGATGAGAAGGAGCATCACCTTACTCATGTTGTTCTTCCTCAAAATGTTTTAATATAAGCCATGAGTCCTTCCTTTCTGATCTCCTGTGGACCTAGGATTTTGACATTCAGAAGCCAGGCAGCAACTCCCCCTTCTTCCATCCTCCCACTTTCTGCTGTGACATCACAAACTCAAGTGTGTAGGACAATTAATTAAATTTTTTTTTTCTATATTCCAGTTAAATATTTAATTTGTGCTTCCATTCTCTAAGGTGGTGGAAAGTTAATCTAGTCAGCCAGTTCAGAAATTCCACACCCCTCCCACCCTCCCACCCCACCCCCATACTTTACCT
>NW_006436288.1:5857193-5864885 GCF_000325575.1 Pteropus alecto
TAATGCCAGGTGGTTGTTGGGGTGAGAGAGAGTGGCACATCTGAAGGAGGTGTGTGGACGGAGAATGAGGACTATTTCCTCAGGGATCTGCATGAAATACTGACATGGGACCAGGTGGAGGCATCAGTGTTGCTGTGGATACCTGTAAGGCTGGTGAAATAGAAGGCTACATTTTCTCACTTTTCTCCTCAATATTTGGGAATTTATTAGAGTCCAGAACTTAGATGCAACCCCTTGAAAAGGGATGTGTGGGGAGTCACTGAATTGAAATATATTGTTTCTGTAACTTTTGATGGACTCTAAAGCTTGAGTTAGAAATCCAGTCAAGTAAGAAACAGGTGAAGAAAAGTATATTACCTGGATTTGTGAGCTGAAGTTTGTCCCCGTTGTACCTCTTTGGAATAGACTTTATCACATTAACTTTTTAAAGATTGGTTCAATAATGTTTTGTGAAATAATTTCAAACATAAAAGAGTTAAGTTGAAAGTACATTACAAAGACCTCCTATATATCCCTGAGATTCCTCAACTGTTAATATTTAACACATTTGCTCCATTACGTTCTTTTCAAAAAATATCTCCATTATCATTAGTCTTTTTTTGAACTATTTGAAAGCAAGTTGCAGACATGTCCCATTATCCCTAAATACTGTAGTATGTTACTTTCCTAAACATGGACAGTCTCCTATAGAACCTCTATGAAACCCTCCAAATCCCGAAATTGTTAGTAAATACTACTGTCTAACCCACAGATCCCACACATTTCTCCCTCTGTTAAACAACATGTCTTTCCTTTCTGGTCTACCATCCCATCCAGAAATATTATGTCACATTATGTCACATCTCTTCAGGTTCTTCCAATTTTACAGGTGTTCCTCCTTCCCTCATATTTCCCTCCCTTCACAGTTTTAAATAATCCAGGATCTATGTTCTTTCTATCGCATGACACTCAGCCTCGGTCTCTCCAGTGTTTCTTCGTGACCAGACTGAGGGCGGGATTTCTTGGCAGGAATATCACAGAAATGATGCTATGCTCCTTTCAGTGCATCACAGCTGGGGGCATACGCGGGTAACGTTGGCTTTTCACCTGATCATGTTGCGGTCTGTCAGGTTTCTCTACTGTAAAGTCACCATTTCTCCCTTTGTATATTAATTCTAATCATAGAAAGTTGTGGGAGAAATAATCCCAAGATTATGCCCATATCCTATTGGCATCAAACTGCCCCCCACCACTTTTAAACCTATTGACCGCTCCTGCTCACATCAACCATCATTATAATGGTTGTTGAGTGTTGATTTTCTTTTATCATCTACATTTATTCATTTCCATTCTAGTATAAGGAAATTCCTTTTCTCATTTATTTATTTTTAAATTTAATCAGCATGGTCTCATAGATTCCCATTTTATTCATTGGTTTGTAATTTATTACTATCATTTTTCATTTTGACATTCACATATGTTCCAAATATGCCTGCTATTCAGTGTGGCTTCTCTCTCTCTCTCTCTCTCTCTCTCTCCTACACACGAACACGCACACACTCTGCCAAACTGAGACAGAGTCATGTGTGTCCCAGAATGGCTGAAGGTTTGGTACCCAAACTGGTATTGTTGAAGTATTTATCTAACATGTATTAAGTGGAGTTGTTCCCTACCCTGATCTTGGATCGACTATGTCTCCAAGAAGCACTGGTTCTAAGATCTGGACCCTCAGTGTGTTCATCACTAAGGGCTGCCATTGCTTCCTCTAATCATGTAAAGCTAGAAAGTAGGAGTAGATGTTATTGTTTCTCTACCTATTTATTATTTCCTTGGATACCTCTGATTTCCAGGCAGCACTTTAGAGTTCTGCCTAGACTTCCTTCTTTCTATGTTTTTAAGTACATTTGTTAGAAACCTGGCTCTAACTATCCTCAATAACTTACAGCATTTAGCATAACCAGTTTACCAATTACTCCTGCCGTATCCACCTCTAGACATCCACTCCATGTGCCCTGCCTTCTGAGATGTCAGCAGGCACACTGCCTCTGTTTGATGTAGATCTGTCTTCTGTTTAGGTGTTTCCCTTCTCCCATTTCTCACTTCCTCAGGTGCCTGAGGGTGTACTGCCACAAGTCTTCATATGCTCCCCCAACTCTCCTTGATGTCATGTAGTTGGCTTGCTGTGGGGAAGGGGAGGAAAGGGAAATGGTAAGAAAAAGGCTCGAATTCATTTCAGTTACTTTTTTACAAGTTATTTCCTCCCTTCCAGACCTGAGATACTTGAAATTGAGGACAGAAATCAGAATTACATTGACATCGTATTTCCTGTCCTTTATAAACTGCCTTGCATACAGTAGGCATCAATAAATTGTTGATGAATTAATGAGTTGGTCTTTTCCCTGAATTCATAGTCTTGACTCGCCCTGGGCATTTCCATTATCCCCACTCTTGATAGTCATCTAGAAGATCTTATGATGACGTCTTTCAGATGTTGAGTTGATGAGCATACCTTGGATTTAGATGCCTGGAGCAGTGGAGAAGATCCTTACGGCAGAATGATCCTCTGCCATATGCTTCATGTGAACTTCAAGTTTCTTTTTGTTTTCTTTGATGAGAACTAGGTTCAGAGTTCTTTTGGGTCTCCTCCAATGAGGTGTACGTGGCCAGTTCTAGGGTAATTCCATTCCCTATTCATTGATTTTGTTTATTTCAGTGAAGGATATGGGGTATTTCTGCTAACTCCTTAATTTAAAAAGCAATAGTTTTCTTAAATTTAGTAATTTTTGCTATAGCCACACATTATATACATTATTGTTTTGTGCATATTGAATTGTCCTGTATAATCAATTAGTTGAATGTTTGATCTTTTCTACTAAATCAGAACTTTTTAAAGACAGAGATCAAGTCATGTTTATTTTACAGTTGACCGTAATAACTGTTTTACCTTTGTCTAATACTTCAAATAGTGCTTGACAATGACTAGATACCCAATAAATATTTATTGAAATAAATAAATAAATTACAGTTGTGTTTTTTAGAGTATTGCAGATTTTTATCTCTTACTATGAAAACTTAGGTGATTTAAATAGAATTTAAGTCAATATTTAATAAAATGGCTAATCATCCAGTTTGGACCCTTAGGACCCATTATTCATTTTATTCTGATTAAGTTTAGATATTTATGTTCTAGTTAAGTGATAAATTAACTTTTGTTTGTTTCTTACCTCAAATAGAGCTATACATTGGGGCAAGATATTATGGATAATTGTCAGAGTAATAAACAAATCTGCCGGTATGGAAAGTGGTGGTATGGGGAAAATAAGCTCTAGTGCCTATATTAGTAGATAGTAAAAAAAAAATCTCGAATCTTTAAATTCTTTTAAAAGTTCATTTATTTGAATTTAGAGGTAGAACTGTGATTTTTATATTTAAATTACAGTTGATTGCAGGAACTCATGCCTTAATAGGATGATATATTTGACATATGTTCTACCTACTCTTATCCATGGCAGATATTACTAATCAATTATGGCCTTCTTCCTTTCTGATCTTGGACTCCACTTCCAAAGTTTTCTCAATATGATGTTCCAGATAAATACTACCAATCAATTAGAATTAGTACTTGAATCAAAACTTTTTGGTATGCCTACTATAGAATTTTAAAGCTCCAAGTTGTTTCTGCCTCACCAGACTTATATTTCTTCCCCATCAGACCTAGAATACATATCACTAAAAATCCTACATCTATCACACGACATCTCATTTTTCTTATATAGTTAAGTTCACACAAATGTCAACTTTCTTATTTCTGAAGTTTCCAGGTTTGGGAAGTTATAGAAAGCACCACTTTTGGTGTAAAATTTTATCATTCTTTTTTATATTTCTCTGTTTTCTCCTTTAATACCATCTGTAAAAACTCTACCATCCCGATTCAATATAAAGCTTTTCATTTTTAATCATTCCAAAGGTTCAGCTATGATAGATTTTGATAGTATTCAAAGTAACTCTTTTATTTTTAAATGTGTATTCTGACCATTGAGTTGATTATGCAGGTATAAATAAAAAGATGTTTAGATAGATATGTGATTTTGCTTTTTGCTTTGCTGGCATCTGGGATCAATTAGATCAGCATGCAGCTGGATAGAGGTAAATATGTCATGCATAAAGTCTTGACTTTTGCAATATTGTATAGCAATGACGCTTTCATTTTTTTTATCATTCTTTTTTAAGATAAAACTTCTCAGAAGTGATATGACTGACTCTTGAACCATGATAAAAGTAGGTAATGTCACACAGGATTTGACTATTTAGGTCAGGCTGACCAATCATTAGTTAAAATCAATGAGTTAAGTTGTATCACATGTTTGCTCAATTGAGCTTTTAGAACTTTTTATACAGTAATTGTTATTTTTTCCAACTGGAGGCTAGTTGTAATCAATAGCCAGGACCCTGTTCCACATAAGGGTGATGAAGTAAATATAATGCCCATCATCTACTTTAATCAAGGTTCATGACGCTACAGAGGAGACGGTTCCTCTAAAGAACATCTGGCAGCCAGAATGATAATGTAAGTCAGCTTCAGAGTGAATGTTTGGAGTTACTTAGTTGGAACAACACAATGTGTCAGCATTAGCCCACATAAAATCAGAACAGTTCCTGTTATGTGCAGGGAAACTGAATGACTGAGAACCACATGTTAGCTTCCATTTATGGCCAGAATCCCAGAAATGCCAATGAGAACTGTACATGTTAACTGGAAAAGATGTGAGCTATCTATTATATTTGGATTCCGAAGACTCACTTGGCAGGTCTGGCACACTTTAAAATATAAATTGTGTTTTCATGGGATTTTCTTCCCCTTAGAACTAGTATAATGCTGATGTTCAATCAGTCTTTGCTTTCAAGAAAAACAAACTACTGAGTATGGCTCTATGTGGCCCTTTCGCCAAAGCTAATTTGCCACAGTAAGATATTTTAACGATACTTGCTTTGATAGGTGTTTTTTAGCTAGCAGTTTAAGAGGAAAAATGATTGCTTAGGATGTCATAGAGACCTTCTAAATACTCTGGATATTTATTTGTTTGTGTTTTCAGGGTACAGTAGAGGTCATCCATAACTCTGAGGTCAGGTTTACTCTTAATCCTGCATCGATCCAAGGAAATTTTTTAAAGAAGTGAAGTAGAATAGGAAGAATTAGGTCATAGGTTTAAACTTTAAGAAAGTCAATATATGATGAGATTGGTAAAGAAAGAGATTGAGGCCTTTGGAGATATAAACCACAATAAAAAGCAAAGGGAATCTTTTCTGGTTCATTCTCTGTCTTGAACATGATTCTTTTCTCTGTTTACTATTTAATTTTGTTTTTTGTTTTTAAGGTTTTTTTTTGCCTTACCCTTTCCCATAAATATTCCTTCACTGCTGAGTCAGTTAGTATTACTTTTGGCTATACATAATAGAAATCTGACTATAGTGCCTTATGGAATAGATTTTATTTCTTACACGTCAAAAGAAATCTGGAGATAGGCAGCTCAGGATGGTACAGTGACTTGAAGGAGCCATTAAAGAGCCAGATTTCTTTTTTCTTTCCATGCTACCGTCCTTTGTGTGTGGCTTTGTCCTGAAGTCCACAACATGAGTGTTCCATTTCTAGGTATCATGTTCATGTTTTGGGTGGAAAGAAAGGGTAAGGTTAAACAGAAAGGCACGTGTTAACAGTATTTCACTTTTCCATGGGGAAAACAACAGATTTTAGAGAGGTCCTTCCCATTAGATTTCCTCTTATATCTTGTTGGACAGAACTATGGTCATATGGCTTTAGCTTCAAATCTGTCTTTGATGGAGGCAAGCATTTTTAATTTGGCACAGTGCAACCCCAAAGAAAAATTGTAATTCTGTGGGTAGTGATAAAAGGGAAAATAGATATTACCTAGACATGTAGCAGCATCTGCCCCAGTTGTTAACTAAAGTCAGTTTCAGAACATCCTTGCTTGTTTTTTTCATCAGTAAAGTGGCATATATAGTAATCCGAATTGTAATGACCTTTTAGCCCAACCAAATTGTTCCTGATGCTTCCACAGTGCTCTTTCTAAATCAAAGCTTTGATTACGTCACTCTCAAAGCCTTCAGAAGGCAATCTGGATTTCTTTAACATAACATATGTGATCTGATTCTGCTTCCCTTCCCACCCTCTCTTCCTGTCCTCGCCTGTACTTGCTCTATGCACCAGGCCTTCTAAACCACATGGAGTACTAGAAATCTCAAATACTTTTTCATGTCTCTGTGTATTGGCATGTGCTGCTTTATTTGCTTGCATTATCTATCCCTCTTGAGTCTACTGTGAAATAAGTGCTTTTTTTGTTTGTTTTGCAAGACTCTGAGCCATCATCGCCCCTGACAAATGGGACCAGTTGACTACTGCTTCCTCTGTCACTCTACAGTGCTATGAACATGAATCTATTATGCTCTCTTTCACTCTTTTAAAGGTGTTTGTATGTCACCCCCACTACACTGTGAGATGAAAAGGTATCATATTTTATTTACTCTTTTCTTATTCATGATTAATGCAATACCTGGTATAGGGTAAGCCCTTGATAACTACTTCTTGAATTAGTGAATAAATCAACTAATCAGAAATGCCCATCACTTTTTTTAAGGAGCTCTGCCTTCATTTTAAACCTCACACTTTGTAGTAAGACAAGAGTTAATCTGCATAAATTCTCTTCATAAATATGTTCATTTCCTTGTAATTATTATGATATATGTTAGTATAAATATATTTTTTTTCTATGGGAAAACATCTTGTATAAATACCATATAATGCTTACAAGACTTATTCTTTGTGTTTTCTATAGCACATGATTAAAGATATTAGATATAATAATAGGACCTACAGTGGTCATGTAGAACATGGAGAATGCGATCCAAGGCTGGCATTGCTAATGCCAGCAGAAATCCAAGGTCCTTACATGACTAGGCCCAAGAACTGCATAGGTATTTGGTTTTCTTGCAGGGATTCTGAAATGAAGCAGCAGAGATTGAGAAGAAATTCCATAGTTCACTATTTCACTTAGAGAAAATCAAATGTTTATTAGGTTTTCATTAGGCAGTTTTTATGTATATATAATTTTAGGTATTATCATGAATTATGTTTTTAAGGAACTGTGCCCAGAATTATTAAAGTCTTCTATGTCAGATGTTGCTTTGAAATATTTTTACGTTCATTGTTTTGGAGAACAGCCTTATGTTTTTTTTTCTTCTTTTTGTGTATGTGTTCATTTTTATAATTTTCTCTAAAAATTTGTCTGACTGCAATTGTTTTTGTTTAGTTTAAGTAGTCACTGCTGTGTTTTCATTTAAAAAAGTGTATCTCTTGCATAAATTCAGGTGAGATAGTATTAATAATGAGTTCAAAGTTTCAAATTTTACCACAGGAAGTCGTGTTTATAAAAATCTTCAGAGGAAGGAAACAACAAGGATTAGATATAAGGAAAGAAAATTCTGTACTTCAGATTCTCCAGCTTCTAATGACAGTAGGTGCATATGGCTCACATGGACTTTGAGATATTTTCTCAAGGATAAGATTTTGATATGATGTTTTATATTCAGTGCTCAAGTATCTGTGACTATGATAGTACTTTTCTCTGTGGCACTGAGCATAACATAAACTTGACTCCAGAAGAGAAAGTGGCGGGGAAGACAAAGACATTCTCTTTT
>NW_006436288.1:5864900-5868516 GCF_000325575.1 Pteropus alecto
ACATGAGTATTAGCACATGATACCATGAAGGAAGTAATTATGCAAAATATTTTACATTACTGCAGCATAGCCTTTGCCAGGTTTCAGCACTCTTCTTGTTCAGTTTTTAACACTTCAATTCAGATTAATTGATTTTCTTCCTCCAAACACCTGTAGTATTTGATCTGTATCATAAATCTACTCCTTTTTATGGATTGCTTTATATTGTTTTCTAGTTGTTTCAAATTTTGTCTTCTCAATGCTATTGAATGTCAGAGACAGAGCAAGGCTGGTTTCACAGTAGGCCTCTTCTTTCGAACACATCCATCCATGTGAATAAGATAGATATTACATAATGATTCTAATGAATAATATTTCTGTAGTGCTCACCTTCAGAATTTCAAAATGCTCTTCTTGTTTTTTTTTTTTGCAGATACAAAGGTTGTATTTTCTTTAATAAACTTTATTATTAATCACATTTCACAGAGAAACAGATTGGAGCTATTTAACTTTGATTGTATAGCTAGTGTTAGAAATGCAAGAGGCTTTAATTTTCTTGAATTTCTAAGCTAAACCATGTCAGCATGAGCCTTGAGAGTTATATAAGTTCTCTTGAGCAGGTCTCAGACCAGATCTGGTGCCAGCTTATTGCCAAGATTGGTAAACATAGACACTCCCGCTGCGGTTGCTGCTAGACATGGCAAGATGAATGCTCCTGGTTAAAGCTTGAGTGTGGTTTGGTGACATTCCATTTGCAGATTGCTGGTGCTTGACTTCAACACAGACACACACATACACACACACACAAAGAAAAGTAACCTATGGCCAATTCTATTTCAGAAAATAATCTTCAAGTCAATAAACTACAAGGAAAATTTGGAAAACATTTTTTTTTCTGGTTTTCCATTTATGGTACCCCACAAGGAGTATCATGGCTTTCTGAAAAGTTCCGTGATTGAGTTTTTTCTAGTCATTTACAAAGCATATGGCTGTAGTATTCATGAAAGTGCCAATGATTAGCAATGCTGTTCAAAAACATTGCCAGCAATTAGCTTAACACATATCATGATTTCAAACTAACTGAACCAAGAATCCAAGGGTGGTGGGGGGGGACCTGTCAAAAATAGTACCCTTGACATTAAGAAATTATTGAACTAATAAGTAAAAAGTCCTTCTAAGCTGAAATAATCAGAAGTGCTTTCTGAACTTATACAATATGATCTATTTATTATTTCTTGACTTCACAGCTTGAAGAGAATTTCTGTAAACATTTGCATTTGTTCAGATCCTTACAAACATGGGGAAGGGTAGATAAAGTATTAATATCTCTATGTACAAATGGAGAGCCACAGATTCTCAAGATCAAACAAGGGGAGTTATTGTGATTGTTCGATTGTGTTTTTGTGTTCTCTGAGACTTGCTCTCTTTCAAACAGTTCTCTTTTCCCTAATTTTTCTGTTCCATACAGGAAGATTCCTTTTCTAGGTAGACTTTCTGCTTATTGTTTCTTTCCCATTGTTTATACTTTTATTATTGAATGCCCCTTTCCTTTTGATATTTTAATTTCTTCATTTGCCAAATGCTGATCGTAATAGTACTTACCTCATAAGACTATCAGAGGAGGACCTAACATAAAATACAGGATGCACTGTATACTGGAATATTGTGATTAATTTCTGCATTCACTTCATACTCGTCCACACTCGGCATGTGTGGGACAAACATGCTCTCTCTCGCTTGCGCGTGCTCGCTCTCTCTCTCTCTCTCCTCCCCGTCTACTGTCCTCTCTCTCTCATACCCCAACCCCATTAGCTGTGGTGCTACTATGTCTGGGTACAGCAAAGCCTCAGTTTATCTACAGGAAGTACAATAGCATCCACAGCAGCGGTTCTCAAGCTTTTTGTTTCAGAACCATTTTTCAGTCTTAAAAGTTATAGATATTTTCCAGAGATCCCTTGCTTTTTTGTGGGTTATATCTATTGATATTACTTATTAAATATTAGAAATTAAAACAGCAATTTTTGAATATATATTGACTTTAAAGTAATAAAACTATTACATGTTAACATAGACAACTTTTTTTTTTTAAAAAAAAGACAACTATATATTTTGAAAGAAAAGAATTTAGTAAGAAAATCTGGCTGAGGCATTCTGAAATCTGTTCTCTGTCCTCAGAGGGAAGTAGACCATGAGGACTTTCCTTGGCTATGACACATTTAAGTATACAAAGACAGATATAATTTACAAATTTGTCTGTGTGATAAGGCATATACTGCACAACTATACAAATAAAGCAGGTGGAACTTGTAAATGGCATTATATGATTTATTTATTCTGCTAATAAATCACAGGAAGGCCTTCCTTCCACATACTTTTACTTTCATTTCCTTACCTGAGTTTTAGAATATAAAAGTGATTATAAATATAAAATTACTGAAAAAGTGGTGCTCTGTGAATCAATAACACTAAGAATGTGACAGGAATACAAAAATGGAAAATATTTTACTGTAGTAAGTTATATTTTAAAAAAGTGAGATAGGTATTGGTCTTCACATGGCATGGTAATAACGGCCTGTATTTACTTAGTACATGCCAGCCACTGTTTTAAATACTTTTCATGTTTTATCCTATTTTAATAGTGTCCAATGAATTAGACACGATTATCACTAGTCCTATAACCTTGGATAATTTCTTTAATCTTTCTGTAGATAATAAGGGTTGCCTGCTTTGCAGGATAACAAATGTAAAGAGTCTAGCAGATGTTCTAGCACAAATAGATGCTTAACAAATGGTAATTGTTATTATTCTCTGTCCCTTCCCTATTTTTCAGTATAGAGTTGTCCAAGCATTAAGCTCTCATAAAAGCAACGCTTCAATAAACTCATATTGAAAGGGAATAGAAAAGAGAACAGAAAATAATGCCGTTTTTTCCAACCTCCCTTTTTATGCTTAGCTCTTTCTTGATTTCTTTTGGGTCTCTGTTCCTAGCACTGTGCTTATTTTCCCATCTCAGTATAAACATATCTTGACATCTGTGTTGCACAATCACAAGTACTAAAGAAAATTTTCTTGCATTTATTTCATTTATAGAGACCAATCTTTCCTTTGAGAATATAATTGCTAACGTTTGGAATAATTCTTGAGAATTTCCGCAAAGCTGCTTGTATTTAAAATATTTTTCAGAAACATATGTGCATGTTTACTTAAGCATATGCCATATTTTTCTTTATCGAAAGCTGTGGATTAATATTTACGTAAATATATCATGCAAAAAGATAAATTATTTTTCTGTGCTGCAAATACGCCTGGAAAAGATTTTTTCCCTCCCATTTGAGCATGTTAACTATTGGCAGATGGATGACAAAATCTATTTGTTTGATCTCTGTAGACTTAGGTATTTCTATTGGTGTGCAATATATACCCCTATAAGTCTTAATTTAGACTAAATTTATGTTGTTACAAATACCAAATCCTCAAAGAGTTTGATTAGTATTTTGAGCTTTTCGAATGGCCAAAAATTGCATGCTGTCCTATTATCTATGCAGAAATTGTATATTAGAGGTAGGTAGATAGGTAGGTAGGAAAAAAGATGGGAAAAAAGGAGAGGAGGGGAAGAGAGGGATTGAGAGAAAGAGAG
>NW_006436288.1:5868549-5888736 GCF_000325575.1 Pteropus alecto
GAGAAAGAGAAAAGAGGAAAGAAGGAAGGAAGGAAGGAAGGAAGGAAGGAAGGAAGGAAGGAAGGAAGGAAGGAAGGAAGGAAGGAAGAAAGGAAGGAAGAAAAGAAGAGCTTTGGTTTGATTTTAAAACTTAGTGTCTCACATTTTTCAGTTTCAGACCTCAGAATCAGTTTTACTAATTGTCAAAGCCCTCCTCTTTTTCTGTGTGGGCCTTGACTGAAGTGCTGTGTGGAACACATTGTTACCAGCTGACTCCATGTCTGAGTTCATTGATCCCATCTCTCATGAAATTAAATATACATTACACTGCCAAACATGCAGTGGTCTCTCAATTGGGCACTGGTTTAAATTTCAGGCCTTTGTGCTGGCTACTCTCTGTACTATAGCTAAACACTGTCATTCACTCCTTCTTGTCATGTAGTGGGTTTTATGTCTCTGTGCCTTTGCATTTTCTGATTCTCATCAAGATTATACTTTTGTAAAGTCCATCTCAAATGAAATATATTCTTTTAAGCTTTTCCTTATTCCCCTCATGACCTGATGTATTTTCTCCTTCTTTAAACTCCTAGATCTATTTTGGTAGAACACTCTTATGGCACTTGTTATATTATGCTTTATTATATTTTTTCTTGTTTGATTTCTCTTACTAAATTTAAAATCCTTCCGTTTTATGAGCTATGTGCCTTCTCATCTTTTTATTAGCTACAAGGTCTAATATAAAGCTATGCATATTGTAAAACACAAAAAAGATGTGCTTAGTTTAGTGTTGCAGAATATGGCTATGCTACCCTGAACGAGCCCAATCCTGTCTGATCTTGGAAGCTAAGCAGGGTTGGCCCTGGTTAGTACTTGGATGGGAGACCACCTAGGAAGACCAGGTGCTACAGGCATGAAAAATAAAAAAATAAGAGATTGTAAGCTGACAAGGTCCTTGCAATCTGTGAGATCAACCAAGGGTTGCCTCGCCTAAAAAAAAAAATTAGTCAAATAATCATCATCTTGGTAAAAATTCAGATTCTTAAATACTTCTCTGAATAATTCTGATTCATTTGATTAGGTAGAGGCCCATGAATGTATACTTTAGAAGCTTTCCAAATGATTCTGATTAATTAAGTTTAAGAAGCACTGCCTCAATTGAATAAAAAATAATATTTATGTTTCTTGATTACTATTTGAAAAGGAATATTTCTCAGAAAGACTCGATTCTTAATATGTCTATTTATTGAGGAAACTTTAAGCAAGTTCTATATGGGTAAATAGGATGTTAGAATTTGTTAACATCTTTGCTATGACGTTCTCTAAAACAAGTGTTCTTTATTTTGTTTTATGTTGTTTTTCTTGGTATTTATGAGATGGTGTTTTGCCATGATGGCATTTGACCAGTTTGTTGTCAGGATCTGAGTTGGGAAGGCAAAAATTAGAGGAGGACTGTTGGGGCTTGAGAGAAAAGAAGATTGGCTGCAGGGGGAAATGTCTGAAGACTGTTTCTGTAGAATCACACTTGCCCTGTGGAGAAATGTGCACCCTTGAGTGAACTCTGATTTGGCGAAAGGCCCTCGGCCCTAGATCTCTCCCTGACCTCCACATGGCAGTTTTAAGCTGCTGGCAGGTGCTCTGTAGGGAGAGCCCATGATGTCCTGCCCTCGAGGTGACTACTGCAGGCTTTTCTCTTGATGCTGTAGCCAGCACAAAGAGAATGCTGGAAGCTGCACCTGCTGATCCTAGTGCTGGCACTGGCTGCCTTGGCTAAAGACATGAAGGGGAGGAATTGGCTTCTTTCATGTACAAATAAAAATGTCCAATAATTAGGGTAACAATGGGAATTTCCCTCATAGAAAAACATTGGAAAAGAAAGCTCTAGGATTAATGAATATAAATAGTCTAGCAGTAGATTATCTGGGTACAACTTGTGTGAAGTGTTTGAAACCAAATCTATTGGGGGAAAAAGAGATCGTCTTAATTTAATTGGCCCTACTGGCCAATTATACTATTTATGAAGCATATGTCCTTCTCTCAGCTTCCCTGAACACTTTGATAGCAAGCAAAATTTTGTTCCTTTGATCTGAAATAGGATTGTTAATACATCTTCAGGAATTGGACTGCTCAATTTTCTAACAAAGTTTTAATGATTATTTTTATTAGCAGACTCTGTGTGTGTGTGTGTGTGTGTGTGTGTGTGTGTATGTGATTACATTCCAATAAACCCATAGTAAGTTGAAAATGTCATAGGTTGAAATACATTCAAGATACTTAACATACCAAACATCATAGCTTAGCCTAGCCTATCTTAAACATGCTCAGCACGTTTAAGAAAGAGAAAGGAGTCTCTTTTGATGTGTTGTACCCTGGTCAGTGTATTTTTCATCTTCTTCAAAGACTCTTAAAGAAAGGTAGATAGATGGTCTGGAACCAACGGGCTATTTTTTGATTTAAGCTTGTATTTGGATATCCACAATAATGCCCCCAATAGTGATGAACTGGGGTGGAGGTAGGTGGAAAGGCTGGAGCTTTAGACCATGCTGGAGCTGGATTCGCATCTTGGGTGACATTGGGCAAGTCACTCCACTTGTCTAGGACATAGTTAAAGAAGACGATGCTATTTAATTCTTTGGGTTATTTTGAAAATTCAGTGTTATAACGTTTACAAAATTGTCTGACATCTATTTCATGCCAAAACATAAATAAGATAGTCCTTTATTCAGGAACTCAACGAACACTGGATAAAATCCAGATGGGAAAATGCAACATGAGGTCTGGAGATGACACCCATATGCTCAGAATTGTCAGGAATGGCACCACCACACCTCACTTGATATGAGCAGAAAGTAATCCTAGAACACCCAGGGTCCTGCAGAAGATAGGCACTTTAATCCAGCTAAAAACTGAAAGCAAATAATCATAACTTTTAAATGAAATGTTTGCAGAACTTAAAATAAGTCAAGTAAAATAAAAGTAATAAAGTAAAAATTTTAGATTAACAGAGTATGCTCGTTAGTACAAAAAGGCGGGAAAGCATTAATGCTTTACAGATGAGGTTTAGCTTTTCAGCAGCTTCCAAATACTGAAACAGTTCTGCCTTTGCATATAAACAAATTATTTATCACACTTGTTTTTCAACTTTTTGATTACTTTTATGCTTCTGGGCCACTTTCCGAAATAGCTTTGCCTGGTGACACCTCTAGATTTTATAAGGGTATCATGAATAGAGTGCTAAAAATCCAGAGAATTTAGAACTGAAACTGTTACAATTTGTCAATTAATAATGTGGCAGGGCTAAGATTAGGGTATGGAGAGTGAGGCAGGGTCCTACAAGGGCTAGGTGGACCTTCTTTATGGTAAGCAGAACAATGGCCCCCAAGTATGTGTAAGACTCAATCTCTAGAACTTGTGAGGATTTTTTTTTTCTTTATGTAGCAAAAGGGATTTTGCAGATGTGATTAAGTAAAGGACTTTGCTATGGGGAGATTATATTGGATTATCTGGATAGGTTCAAAGTAATCACAAGGGTCCTTAAAAGTGAAAGAGGAAGGCAGGTGAGAGTACTGCACTGTGAGAACTCAACCCAGCATCGCTGGCTTTGGAGGTGGGAGAAGAGGGTCGAGCGTGAAGGAATGTTGGCAGCCCCTAGGAGCTAGAAAAGGCAAGGAAATGGAGCCTCCAGAAGGAACACAGCCCTGCTGACATCTTATTTTTTTAGCCCAGTGAGATCCATTTTAGACTTCTGTTCTAGAGAACTATAAGATAAGATAATAAATGTGTGTTGTTTTAAGCAACCGGGTTTGATGTAGTAAGCTACAGAAGCTATAGAAAACGAATGCACTCATTGTATTTAAAATTTTGATATTTTGCTCATCATGGATTTTTTGCATTAGTTTTGATTTTTAAAAAGCTACTGCACTATATATTATTTCTCTTGGGTACTGAGGTTTCAGCACCCAAGATAAGTGCTTCACTTGCCTCCTTCAAGTCCTGCTCCCTCATTTTTGCCCCAGGATACATCATTACTTCAGCATGAGTAATGTTGTTGGTTTCTTGTAGAAAATGATCCAAAAGCTTGCACACTATGTCTCTTCACTGATCTTTGTCTAACCAAAAGAATGTCTTATAGTCTTATCTGAAGGCTTAACTTTGAAAAACTATCATGAGTAAATATTAGTAGCAGCATGGAGAACATTATATATGGAAGAACTGTTCTATGCAATACCTTTATTATTCTTGGAAATTTTAAAACTGAATAATCCGAGCATGTTTTTGAGATTGAATTTTATAGCTCTATTTTATCACTTGTATGAAAGACCTTTTTAATGTAACTCAATTTCAGTGATATACTTACTTTGTCTGAGATTATCTTCTATTTGAGCAACCCTAGGTTGAATCAGGGTTAAATTCCAGACTTGTGTCATAAACTGTCATCTTATAACTAGAGAAAGATCCAGCTATCTCTCTCTCTTTTTTTCCCAACAGGTATCATGAGCATATGTGGTATTATAGTCCAACACAACTGACTTGCATGGAGAAAAACAATAAAGTAACAACAACAGTAACAGTACAATTTATAGAGTAGGTATTGAATTTTCACACAATCCTCAAAACAGCTCTGCAAAGCATGTTCTATTATCTCTAGTGCCCAGATGAGGAAACCGAGGCTTAGAGAATTAATAACAAACAAGAATAGCTAACACTTAAATAAGGCTTACCAAATGTCAGGTACTCTTCTAAGGGCTTTACTCATTTAATATACAACAACCCTAAGGGGCATTTTCTCATTTAACGGATGAAGAAACTGAGGCATAAAAAGGTTAAGCAACTTTCTAAGGTCATATGCCTGTTAAATGGGGAGGGTAACTTACTTGCTGAGAGTCATGCTGGTAAAGAAATTGAGAAATAGGAATTCGAACTCAGATCTGTCCAATTTTAAAATGCCATGTTCTTTTATTATGCTGGTTGCTCCCTAGAACCTTTAACTGGACCTCATAAGCTCAGTCACACCCTTCCCCTTTCCTGCCATGATCAAGTCATCTGCCTTTTTAAGAAGTTCCAGGCACAGCTCTGGTCACCTCCCTGGAAGGGGTTTAGAGACTGGCTGTACTACTGCTTAGGGCTCACAGAGATGGATGTGAATACCACACCCTGAAGGTGCCCTCTGCCTAGGATGCCCTTTTTGCTCCTAATCCTAGCAGTACACCTGGCAAAGGGGTAAACTACTTTTTTTTCAGAGAGGATTTACAATCCTGACAGCATGGCTTAGACAAATCTTTATTGCTCTAGTGCCTTGGGAAAGGTATTATCTGACTAGGGTGGGTAGTTGATAATGTGTTACATCAATAGAAGCTATCATAGTGTTAAAGTACAGTCAATAGAATTTGTTTTACTCTACTTAGCAACACTGTGGGATATCTTTAAAGGGACACTTTAAAGTGAAGGTCATTTAAAGACTTTAACTCAGAATCTTATTTACTTGCGAGATATCTTCTATAAGTTACATTCAAATATGAAAGTTTTTTTTGAGTCTTAAAAATAACTGGTTATATTCAGGTACTTCATTTAATGACACATTTTAAATATTTTTATTCCTAGTTGATTGTAACCTTGTTTATCTTGAAGGGTACATTGTAGGAATTAAAAATTTTGTCAATTTATATTTCACATTAATATAAAGCTAACAATGACTGTGACCTTTTCTCCAAGGTCAAATTCTTGATAATGTATATTCACGATGAACACTTAATTTTAAATATATCAAATATTCATTGATTTGGATGGCTCTGTTTTTACACATTTACTATTTATTAATGATACACAGAAGGTATCAATTTTGTAGCTTAAAGCCATTACAATGCAAAGAAGAATGAAGAAAACTCTTGACCAGGAGTCCAAAGCCTTGTTTTTGTTTCCTCCATCCTTAGCTATGAAATTGTACTTCTCTGAGTCTCAATTTCTCCTTTAAAATGCAACTAATAAGATATAGTCTTTCTCCTTTGTAGGATAGATTGAAGAATAAAATGAGATAATATAAAGATTATTTGAAGACAGCGTAACATACTCTGAATGATTTAAACCATTGATATTTATTTTTATGGTAACTGTTTTCTAGGGACTAAATCCACTAGTTTCATATTCATATTTGGTCACTTCATAATTTGCATCATATATTGTTTTTGTATTTTTTGCATACATTGAGTAAGTGACCAAGAAACAAAAAGCAACTGGTATCAGGAAAAAGTTTGATGTTTTGAGAAGTGTAGCGAACTAGCCTTTAGGGCCTTGCCTTTGCTTCATGCTTATAACATCTAATGGCTAGAATCTAGCCCTGTTATTGTTAGAGGTCATTTTACCTCTCAAGGCTTCAGTTTTCTCATAAGTAAAAAACATGGAGATTGTATGAAATAATATCAAAAGTTCATACTAGATCTATTCTGTCTTTAATACTGCCTTAGATTTTGTGTTAATGTTAGTTTTGGTTATCAAGGAACATATTAAAGACTGTATTATTATCTCTGTAATTTTATTTAAAATATAGAAAAAGGACTGACTTGAAATTATGCATAAAATGCACTAACAGTTTCACAAGACTCATTCACATAATTTAAATTTGGCATTACTAACTTCATTAATTTCATGTTTAGTATTATTAGTTAAAAATAGCTAACATTTATTAAGCATTTCCTTTGAGTGAGGCATTTTGATAAATACTTTTCGTACATTGAATTAGATATTCCTAAAAATAACCCTAAGCAGTAAGTATGATGATTATCTCGATGAGGAGATTAAACCTGAGAAAGGTTAAATAAATTGTCAAGGTCAGACTGCTGCTAAAGGCCATTTAGGGATTGAATCCACACCTTTGTTCTACATTGTGTCACATAAGAAAATAAATTCTAGTTTGAAGTATTCTGTGAATTATCTAATGATAGAGGCTTTCTCAGACTAATCAAATAGAAATTCCCCGTCTTAATCTATGAAGGGCTGTATTTGAACAGCTGGACCTAAATTCCTCCTCCAAATATTTGACTAAAGAAAGAATTTGGAAATCCTGACTTTGAAGTAACAATTATACCTGTTCTTTTGCTATAGTAGTTTTAGATACTCTGAATTATTTTTGAAAAAATCCTACCTTAACTGAATAATTACAGTCAGATATTGTGATTTGCAGATAAAAATATTTATTGTTATTTTATATGCCACATTCACATGAGCTAGAAGAGAGTAGTTATGCAGCAAAATTTTCAAAGTGGGTAAGTCATGTGACATTTTTCGTCTATGGCAAAATTAGGGATAGGACATTAAGTTAATTGATTTACATCTCCATGTCATTTGACTATGTAACCACAACTTTAGGCACATATATTAGAGTAAGCTTTTTAATACTATCCAGTAGAGGGAGATGACATAATAGCTATTACATTGCCATTTTAAATTCTATATTTTTAATAATTTCCTGTAGCACCTAAATAAGTCAAATTTGGGATAAGCAAATGTTTTAAAACTTTAAAACTATGGAATTAATATAAACTTAGTACTTATCGGCAGTTAAATATAACTTTATTTGAGTGGAATAAAATTAATAAAGTATTTCGCATGTACTCGTAGGTAAAAAAGGAGATTCTAAAGTAATTTCATAGAGGTAAGAAAAAGATCCCCTTAATGTACAGCATGATAATTATAGTTAACAATACTGTATTGTATATTTAAAAGTTGCCAAGAGAGTGTATGTTAAAAATTCTCACACATACATACAAAAAGGTAATTATGTGAGGTGATTAACTAACCTTATTGTGGTAATCATTTTGTAATACACACACATATCAAATCATGTTGCATAGCTTAAAGTTATACAATGTTATATGTCAATTATATCTCAATAAAGTTAGAAAAAAGTCTCAAGAAAAATAGGTTACATTCAGAAATGCTTTTTAAAAATTCTTACGTGGATGCTGGTAACATATGAGGGCTTTTAATATATAATCTGCATTTATTGGCTTTTTCTTTAAAGGTTACAGAGATAGATTCATTTTATAGATATGTGTGACCAGCATACAAGTTTCAATAAATTACAAGTTGTATGAAAAAAAAGGAAAAGGAAAAGATCTCTTTATTATTTAATAACTTAAAGTTAACCACATCCATCTTATGGTATCATGAACAATGTGGAAAGCTCTGCTTTAGGGATAGATGACAAGGACTGTGTGGTACCCACTGATGACTGGTGGTGTGGTTTCCCCTTCACAGTCTGGAGAGTGGTCTCCCTCAGTCAGGGTTCTTCATCCTTGAAGTCAACAATGAGATGCAATCAAATGGTAGGTCTTGGGCTAATATTCCTCCACTTCTCATTAAAATCTAAACATCTTGTTAAAATTATAACTGTTCTTGAAGCAAAGTGATATTGAAGTATAAAGGTGCCAGAATTTAGAGATGTAGAAGATATCAGTATGCCCAACCAGAGGAAGAAAGAACTAAATAAGCTGAAAATATCCCAAAACAGGAGTTGAAAAAAAAAAATTTGATGAAGTAAAAATGCCACAGGCGGATTCCTGATATACTGTAATTCATTCACAAACACACTTAATTGTAGAATTGTTCTCATTTTTATCATTTTTGGAGTCTATTAAAAGGCAGATTTTTAATAAAGTCAAGATGAATAATTTAAATGTTTTCTTAAATGGCAGTGGAAATATAAATGTCACTTAAGAAACTCTAAACTCAACCAACCCATTTGCAAACCTTTAAGCATTTGGTTAACTGTTTGAAATAAATTTTCCTCAGTCATCCCCTCTTCTCTTTAGTAAATGCTTTGACACTTTCTTCAACCCCCAAATGCAGCAAAACAAACCCTATCAATGAGCAGCTCTTAATGAGATCTCCAACTGATTCTGGTGTAGATTGCAGATTGTTTCTTAATAGGGGCCTATGTGACTTCTAGAACATCCAAAAAAGAGTTGGTGGGGAAATAGGGACTGGGTGATACCAATGAAGTATACTCAAAAGTAGGGGCTAATGAATTCATCATATCTTATCTGAATATTTTATTCTTGAGTTTATGTTTTTATACCAAGCTACTGTATAGAACAACGATTCTCAAACTGGGCTCCACTGGCCCCTAGAATTTCACCAGAATACTGAAATATTATTTTTAACATGACCCACTTGTATTCTTTCTCTTTACCTTCCTGGGCTGATTCTACTTCAGCTTTGTGTTAACTTCCAGCAGCATCTGTAGAAGATCTGATTACCTTAGGCATGTTGTGATGTTTTTAGCTTTAGTGAAAAATTTGGGGCCACTGGAGTCTTTTTTTTTCTCTTTTTTTTTTCATTTTCAACCACCAGAAACTCTCTCTCATATCTTTCTTCTCTAAAAGTGCTTCTTTTTTGTCGGGAACAAATTAATCCATTTCTTTCCTCTAGGAAAATTATTACGATTTTTATGTTTATTTTAATGTTGCCCATTAACTTTTTATTAGGTTATGAACTTCATGCTTTTCATTCTTTCTGTGTTTCTTATATTTCTTGTTTTTAACCTATAGTCTAGTATGAAACATATGACTAAATATATAAGTAAAATCTATTTAGCCCTACATTTATTGGTTTGGCCTAAGGATGACTAGAAATTAAGTACTAGCTGGAAGGTTTTAAATCAGTATCCACACAAAACAAAACAAAGTCTACTAATTTTAGGTGTGAATCCTCTTTTTAAGACTGATTATCTTCCCCTTACATTATAAATTTCAATTATTTACCCATTTTCTGTTGAACTGTGTATTACATAACTCTTGTCTTAAATTATATGTTACTTTGCCAACTTAAAAAATGAATTAGAAATTTAAAAACTCAACAATATATATTTCAGTTTTATGTTTTATCATCATCATCAAATTGCCATCATTCATTGAAGTCCACTGTGCCCTGGGTACTTATAAAAACATAACATATAGCAGAAAAAATGTTTGGAATATATCTAGATCATTCTGGGAGATAATTTGTAAAAATGAAATTAGCATATGCAAGGGGATTTCTGAGAATGCTTAAGTATAGTCCTGTTCAGCTTTAATTAGGTTTCAGCCTCTTTGGCTGTAAATGGTTTTTAGCCTTTTCATTACTTATATATTCCTCTTTCTCTTATGTTATACTTTTTGTGGTCGCATTGTGATATTTTGTTATATAGTATGGAACAGGAACAGGCTTTTTTTTTTTTTTTTCTTTTTTAACAGCAATTATTACTACCACCTAATGAAGGAAGCTCTCAGTGGATATTTCAAGTTAATTTATAGTGCATGCGTTTCTTTTTCTTTCTTTCTTTCTTTCTTTCTTTCTTTCTTTCTTTCTTTCTTTCTTTTTATAAATGGAAACACTCGTTTACCAAGAGCATTCAGGATTTTTAGGTGAACTCAGATAATATCACATATGGAATTCTGAATGCTCTTATAGCACCCTAGCCAAAATGGACTTGAATTTTCTGGCCTAAATGGGGTCCCTCCCTTCCTTCCTTCCTTCCTTCCTTCCTTCCTTTTAAAAAAAATCATGGAGCAAAGTCTAGAGAGCTTCTTTTCATCATTCTTAAATGCGGGCTTCCTTAAAATGTACTGGAAATAGTAAAATAACTAGAATTCAAAAGACTCAGGGTCTAGGCTTTATTCCACTGTATCCTAGTTGTATGACATTGGCCAAGATAACCTGCCTCTCTGAGTCTCAACTTCCATTTCTGTAAAATAAGGATAATAATATTTTGCTTGCCCTCTTAAATTAGGTTCAAATGGAAAAGATTTTTGTAAATTCTAAAATGTTTTATTATCATGACTTCATATTTTTCATGCTTTTCTGATCAAGATAAACATATAATAATTTTATATTCTTGATAAAAGTCACAGTTTTTCACCCTACACACATCAATTTCTTGTAAGCCATTGGTTTTGAACTAATGAAGGAATTTTGCCATCATAATCACCATGGTCTTATCAAATTTGCAAACAGATATGCCTGATTTCAAATCTCGAATTCACCACTTATTAGATATAACACCTTGGGCAAATGTCTTAATCTGGTTAAGCCTCAGTTTTCTTTGGAAAGGGGATAAGAATGCCTACTTGGTAAGGTTATTGTGAGAATTAAATGAGATTTTTTTCTAAATGTTTCTTTTTTTTTTTTAAATTAAATTTATCAGGGTGACACTAGTTAATGAAATTATATAGGTTTCAAGTATACAATTTGATTATACATTATCTGTATACTGCATTGTGTGTTCACCACCCAGAGTCAAATCTCCTTCTGTCACCATATATTTGTCCCCCTTACCCTTATCTACCTCTCCCCTTCCCTCTTTCCTTCTGGTAATCACTAAACTATTGTCGGCGCCTATAAGTTTTTGTTTTTGTCTTGTTCATTTGTTGCTTTCAGTTTTATATCCCACATATAAGTGAAATCATATGGTTCTTAACTTTTTATGTCTGGCTTCTTTTGCTTAGCATGATAATCTCAAGATCCATTGATGTCTCAAATGGCAATATTTCATCTTTTCTTATGGCTCAGTAATATTCCATTGTATATATGTACCACTGCTTCTTTATCCAATTATCTATCCAAGGATGCTACTGAGATGTTTTTTAAAATTCTGCTTTATTTTTATTTTATTTTATTTATTTTATTAAATTTATTGGGATGACACTGGTTTTTAAAATCACTCAGTGCACAGCAGACTTCAATGAGCTGTGGCTGTTTGAGGGTCATAACGGTAATACATAATAAGAGGAATGCGACTCGTGGTTGACACCTGACCCAGGCCATCCAGTTTTTAATCTGATTTGAAGAACTCAATGAGATAGAATGAAGACAGGTAAGGTCTTAGGATGGTCAGTTAGCTATGAGTTATTATAAATAGTCTATATAGTTAGATTTTTCCATGCCAAATACACATAAATTAAGAAATATACTTGTTAGCAAAGATGACTTTCAACATAAGCAAAACCATGAATAGAATTTTTTCCAACATTAAAAGTGATTTTTAAAATGTTTTGCCTGTTTAGATTGTATAATTGATATGATAATATGTAATGCTTAAGACATTGATTCATTCACAGGTCAATACATTTATGGTCATTCCTAAAAATAATTAACCTAGGGAGGACTGTATTAATCTTTAAAAATTGAAGTAACTGTCAAATGACATCATGAACAGAGTATCTCTTTTTTATGGTCAAAGATTATCTTTTTTTCCCCTCTGGACATTTGCATAATGCTCAAACATTTATAAACCAACCCAATGTAATTCTTCTCAAATATGGGCAATATTTGCTCATTTGGGAATTTGAAATTCTCTAGCTCTTGTCTTTGTTTTCCTTTTTGTCTTAGGAGGGGGGCATTTTAACAGTCATTAGTATGATAGTGACATACTAATGTCACATACTAAGGGTGGGAAGGAAACATAAGAGATCCCGATTAAAATCAGTCTGATGGTCTTGTAAATCAGTCTTAAGATGTGAATCATCATAAGGTTTTTATAAGAAAATGTAAAAGCTCCCAAACTTTCCTGACAAATTCTGCAATTTTCTCTAGCTATATAAGAGTATAGGTATCCCCTGTCTTTCTAAAGTTCACTTTATACCATTTCACTTTTATGAAAGACCTACGTTAGTACTTGCTTTCCCTAACTGAAAGAAATTTGAAGAGGATTTTTGCTTTTACCAAAAAAGGTGATAAGTGAAAACAGCATTCAGTGTTTGTTTTGTGGTGAGCTGTTACAGAGGCAGCATACACCCCGAGCAGTGGCAGGGCACCACCATAGCTTTGAACTGTATCTGTAATCATCTGTGCTTTTTCTTCATTTATCTTATGCATTATCAATAAGATGTGTCCTAAGGTAATTGCTTCTTCACTTTTTGCCATTTCAGCTTACGAAAGGTTTCACAGCAATGATCTACTTTTGGATAGTGGGGGAAACTACTTCACAGGGTGTGTGTTGGAAGAAGAAATAGATGAGAGGGCGATTTATGAAGTTTGTGAAGGTGATTTTTAAATTATGTTGTCATTTTCTCCAATGTTGGGAACCTTAGGGCCATAAAGAAAACAAAGAAGCAGAGAGAGAGACAGACAGAGAGAGAGAGAGAGAGAGAGAGAGAGAGAGAGAGAGAGGAGAAATGGACAGACAGACAGACAGAGACAGAGACAGAGACAGAGGCAGAGACAGACTTGAGACTTGCTGGGAGTTGTGGGGACATGATTTTCCTGCAGCTTACCTCCCATGAACTCAGTCCTTTCCAGATAAACCATAGGATTTCTTGAAGTAGAAGAACAGAGAACCAAGCATACAGTAGTAAGATGGGTAGTGAAAAAGGACTCCAGTGGGGTAAACGGAAAAGTGAGAGAAAATCTGCAGCGTTGCACAGCTCAAGAGCCAGCCAACTATACTCCGTAAATAAGTGTCGAATGTGTGAAATGAATGATATTGCAACTTCAAGGAGACCACGTAGAATAGAGACAGACTGCAGAAAAGGAACTAACACGTTTAGGAAGAAAGGGACACAGGGGATAGGAGACATATAAATTGGCAGTATAACCTTAAAAGTATAATAATGCAACATCATAGTATATGTGCTGCCAAAGCAAGCACAATAATACAGCATTGTAGAAAAGCAGGGGGAACCCATAAATCTCTGGCAAACACACACCTGTAAGCCTGGAAGAAGAAAGGGAAGGCAAAATGAAGGTAATGGAGAGGCCTAGGACAGACAGAGATTCAAGTTTAGCCATCTAAGATCAAAAAGTGATCCCGAGCATGCCTTGGGATGAGGTGTCAGCTGTCATAGTTGAGGTCACAACTGCTAGAAGGCCATTGCAATTAGTTGTAATACTTAATTTAAATGTTTGGTAAATTCATGTCTTGTTTTTTCTATGTTATATAATTAAGTAATAATAAGCAAGCTCTTTTTCTTAGTTCAAATTCTAGTCTAAGAAAAAGTTAAGAATTATAATTAAAATAGGGAGACAGCAGAGTATCCATTTTATTGTTCTTCATACCTACTTTTTGTTGCAGTGTTTTTTGAATGTAAGGTGTTCTATCAATGTTTGTTGAATTGAGCTAAATTGAAAAAAAATTTCTAAGCTTTGTCTTTCTACCTTTGGCATTATGTAACTTTTACTTTAACCTCAAACGCTGACTAGCTAACTCAGCATTGGGGTCAGCTGGGTCAGATGCTCAGTGTGGGAAGTTACATAGTGTGGAACCCTGGAATGTGTTGTTTATGCTAATGAACACACAGCCCTCTTCTCCCACAGATGCCGATTGCCACTCAGCCTTCATGCTTGTCCTAGGCCGGCTCTTTAAGTATTTAAAGTCTCAAGGTACATCTTGAGCTCTACATCTGAGGTCTGGTGAGCTCAAAATATGAGTCAGTTAAGCTTTTTCTTTTAAAAAAAAAATCATATTCTCTATATTCTACTAATCTAAGACCAAGCATAATTTTTTTCTTTATTCCCTATCTCTTAGATAGGGTTCACCTGCTTGCCAACAAAAAGTCATTCGAGCCCAGTAAACAATATCCCTATTTAGCTTCCTCTCATTAGTTTCTGTTTTCTGTCAAAGAGGTGTTATGCTGCAGACAGATCAACTTTGCTACATGGCTCATACCTTTGATTGCTAAGTGGGGGTGGTATAGGGAAATTCAGAAGAGTATATGTTTAAAATTATTTACATGGGTAATTTAAAAGCATTTTAAGAATCTGTAATGAAGGCTATGATTTAAACTAGTTGAATATTTAAAGTATTTCTATATTAGACATGGTGGGACTTTACTACTGTGCTCTTATAGAGTAGGATTATTTTTATAACAGGCACTCAGGAGACATTTACTAAGTAGTTACTGTGCACTACATTTTGAGCTATGCAGAAATTAAAACATGAAAAGAGAAATTCAAAAGATATCTTACATATGCCCCCACAACCAAGTAAAGAAATCTATTTGCATTACACATGAATATTTTCCTTTTCTTCCAATTACAATGAATAAATTGTATATGATTTTTCTAAGGCTGTCTAGATCCAGTTCTATTTCTGTACTCAGAAACTGTGCTTCTGCTATTGTACCCTCCTCCTGCATCATAAATTTCCTTCTTTATTGCATCATATCTATTAGTAAACAAACATGCTTCAATCTCTCCCTTTTAGAAAACCCATTCTAGACTGCTTATCTTGTCCTACTTTACAGCTTGTTGAAAGATAATTTTTTTTTTTAAAGTAAAGACATGGTTCTCCTACAAAGTGAACAAACATTAAAGTTTTTTATTTAACCTATTAATGTGAGAATCAGTAAAATACTACAAGCAAAGAAGAATCCAACCACTTCTCACACCTGTAAGGGTGGCTACTATACAAAAAACAGAAAATAGCAAGTGTTGGTGAGGATGTGGAGGAATTGGAATCATTGTGCACTGTCAGTGGGGATGTAAAATGGTGGAGCTGTTATGGAAAACAGAATGGTAGGTCCTCAAAAAATTAAAAATAAAATTACCATAATATTTAGCAATTCTACTTCTGGGTCTATACCCGAAAGAATGGAAAAAGGCAGCATTATTCAAAACAGGTGGAAGCAGCTAAGATATCTCTCAATGGATGAATGGATAAGCAAAATATGGTATTTACCTACAATAGAACATTATTCGGCTTTAAAAATGAAGGAGATTATGACACATGCTACAACATGGATGAACCTAGAGGACATTATGCTAAGTGAAAGAAGATAGTCACAAAAAGACAAATACCATGTGGGTCCATTTATATGAGGTATTTAGAGTAGTAAAATTCATAGACACAGAAAGTCAAATGGTGGTTGCCAGGGGCTTGGGTCAGGGAGAGGAAGGAATAGGGAGTTGTTGTTTAATGGGTACAGAAGTTCAATTTTGCAAGATGAAAAGAGTTCTGGAGGTGGTGATTCTTATAGTGGTAATTCACAACAGTGCGAAGGTACTTAACACTATTGAACTATACACTTAATGGTTAAGATGGCAGATTTGTATGTTGTGTACATTTTGCCATAATTAAAAATAAAATTTAAAATGTTAAAAAAGAATCCAAATAACAGACATATTTAGATTAGGAATATTTTATTACATATACAAATAGAAGCAAAACTGCCTTGATCCACAGTGGGGGAGGGGAGTCAATAGAACCTGTGGGAAAAAATCTATTTGCATGTCTATAGACAAGAATCATTTTGCATTGCCATTAGTTATCTACAATTTACAGAGTTGTAAAATAGCCACTATAGAATCAGATAGCTTGGAAGAGCATCCCATAAACAGTGCAGTTTTCCATTGAAGCACAAATTTTTCTCTACTAGCTAAACTCTTAGACGACACTTGCTGTCTTTCCTATTTATGGTAGACTACAAGTGGCCACAAATTAGTTTCAGCTTTTCCATCAAGAGATGGAATGTATTTTCCCAGCGCTTGAATCCGGCTTGTTCTTGCCACTTGTTTTGAACAATAGAATGTGGCAGGTGACCTTACCAAGTTTTTAAACTATAGTACATGTAATATTCATAGAAATGAGATTGAGAAATCAGTCTCCTTTTTAGCAATCAGGGACATCAAGACTAATTTTATCATGTGGAACTATTTTATTTTAGAAAATTAATGACAAAGGAAGACAATCGATACGAGAGTCAAAATTAGCCTACTTTCTTTGTAAAACAATTGTATACAGAATTATATACAGAAAAGTGGTTGATAGCTAGCTAATTAAATAAATATCTGAGAGTATTTAATTTTTAAAAATGAAATACTACTCCTATGAGATGATTGTAATATAATTTGTGACCTTTTGATAATACGAAAAATAGGCCTTGATCAATTATCTTTTGGTATAAGACAAAAGGAAGTGTTGGCCCAATGCCCTCCATATCAGTTGAATGTAAAACTATTAACTTTCTTCAGTGGAAGACTCCATTTCACTATATCTCATTGGGATCAAAGGCATTTGCAATTCTTGGTTATTTGTGTCAAAGATGGTGCATGAGATGATTTTCAATGGAATAGTGATAACTGACAAACTTGGGGTTTTGGGAAAATTCTAAGTAGGTGATATCTATTTTCAACATTCTGAAAATTACTTTCTGCAGTGCCTCTCCTCAGGCTAAGCAGGATAATTACCTGTCATTTCTCAAACTCCCCTTTCCTCTATCCGACCATTTTTGGGTTAAATATTGAGGTAAGCAATCTGAGCACTTATAGTTCATCAAACTGTTTTAACTTAATCCTCCAGAGAAAGGTGTTTTAGCCTGGCCACTAAATAGGGACTGGATGCCTCTGGTGAGTCTACAAAACTTCTTCTTGGTCTTTCTCTTCAGCTTTGTGAAACCAGGTCAATAGCTTTCATTAAATATCATGATACAAAATATTTCAAGGATCACTGATCTAAATTGTTGCATTTGAATTTTTTTTTTAAATCAACTTTATTGAGCTATAACTTACATGTAAAAAAAATGCACCCATTGTTAAGGGTATAGTTCAATGAATTTTGATAAGTGTATATAGTCATGTAACTACCTCCAAAATAAGATATGGAACATTTACATCACCCAAAAAAGTTCCTTCCTGCCTCTTGCCAATCCACTGCAACCAACGATCTGCCTTTTGGTGCCATGGTTTTGCCTTTTCTAGATTGTTACATTAATGGAATCATATCAACTGTAGTCTTTTGTGTCTGGTTTCTTTCATTCAACATAATGCTTTGGAAATTTACCTATATTTGTTGCATGTATCAGTAGTTTTATTTTTTATTGATGAGTAGTATTCTAGTGTATGGATATTTACCTGTTGAGGGACTTTTGGGTTGTTTCCAGTTTGCAGCTATTGTAAATAAGTCTACTGTGAACATTGGTGTATGGGTCTCTGCATGGACAGGTTTCCATTTTTCTTAAAAGAAATGGCTAGATTGCACAATAAGTGTATATTTAACTTTATCAGAAACTTTCAAATAGCTTTTCTGTATGTGTGTGCATGTGTGTGTGTGTGTGTGTATAATTTGAAAGAAGTGGTTTCTTAGAGTAAGAGAATTTTTTTAAAAGAATATATGTAATAGAGAAATTTTTGAGGAGGGAATCTTTACCTCATCATTTCCAGTGAGCAGACTTCCTCTCTAAGGTCAAGATGTAAACAAACATACAAATGTGGACAACAGGAAAGCCAATAGACCTCTGTGGGGATAAAATTAGTGACATTCCATGTATACAAAATAGCCATTTTAAGACTAGTCAGAAAGCAACCTGAAGGAAATAGTTATATAAGATTTGGTTAGGAAAACCAGAACATTGGGAAGAAAAGTGAATTTTATCATTCAAGGAAATATAATTATATCGTAAAATGTAATCTTGGTTTTTATAGCCAAACTGAAATATTCATGCCTTAATGAAAAATTTGGCAAAAAGAACTGAAGGAAAACAGCATAGGAAATTTTAACAAATAATTCATCCGTTGGGTAGAAGATATTCATAATGAAATAATTTTGCACTTTGTTGGTTTCTTAAATATTTTAGTGCATTCTAGATGTTGAAGGATACTTTTACAAGTAGGTATCCTCTGAGAAGCTTCTGTTTTTATTTTCATATGTGTTCAAAGTGAGTCTCCTTACAGCTCCTTTAACATAAACCATCTTCTGTCACCTTGTACAATATTTTAAAACGTGATTAAGAAAGGAGCATATATAATGGGGGTTTCTTCTGGATCCTTGAAATAGCAAAGGGTAGTGGAACTCTTCAATCCATAAAGTAATTATTTCTCTGTATGATGACTCTTCTACTTGTAACTTGAATTATTATTTTTTTACCACTGAGCAGTATTAATGGAAGCCTATACAAAAACACGATTATGACCTACTTACGTGCGTTCATGGGGTTTTCCTTTGGTGGATCTGTGCCTAATTTTTATTTGCTAAAACTTCAAGTATCTTTATTTTTTGCTTCATGAATATGATGGAAACTGGCAGGTGGCAGTTGCCAGCAGGAAAATGAAAGTCAGCCTGAGTCAGCCACTGCTACAGTCCACCTCAATGCAGGTCTTCTTCCTAAAAAATCCTGGAGTCCCGTTTCAAGGTTCCTCTTCTTTAAGTCTGTCCTGGCACCCTCAGAATGATTTAGTACTGCAGATCATGGCTTTACGTGTTGGAATGAGATGTGCTTCTAAGAATCTTTACCTCTTTCTTCTGGTTAAACACATATACTTCACATCTCATCTCAAGTTCATGTAACTATTGTACATAGTAAATAATTTAAGAATATTTCTAGGAAGAGGTACATACTCATACATATATACATACATGTATATATAAAACCATTCCGAGAGACTGTGCTCCTGAGGATTTCAGGCTACCTTAGGAATAGAAGTAGTTGTAATTTGAGTGTAAATAGAATTATTTTAGCATCAGCTAGGTTCCTATGTTTCTCACTAACATAGGAACAATACCTAAAACTGGTAGCTAATGGCTCTTAGAAATATCAATACGGCTGTTGGGAAAAAAATCTTACAAAAGATATATTTCAAAGCCACTATTCTAGGCTTTATGCTGTTTTGTACAAATTTGCTATTGCACAAAAGCTAAAACTTTAGACTACTTTAAGTTTAAACTTAAGGTCAAGAAATCTCTTGTCTTGAATAAAAATGATTTCATCAAATAAGATGCTGTTCAGTGACATGGTGCCTGTGAATTCAGGGTGGAATGTCTGGTCAAATGTTACTCAAGTTCTTACATATACACCATAATTTTTTTCCTTTGTTCCTCCCTCAACTTCAATCCCCATCATCCTGGGTTTCATGAGGTTTTACTTTCTGTAGTTTGTACTATAAAAACAAGAATTTATTTTCTCCTCCCCCAACTACAGTATTGTCTTATAATGCATACACTTTCCCAAACTAGTATACATGCTTCCTGGAGATTCTGATCTGTCCTCTTTCTCTCCTGGTCTAATTGCTGGTCTAATGTAGAATGAGGTGGCAAAACCATTATTCTGGAAAAAGTTTATACTTGCAGGCTTGGTGAAGTGAGCAAATGAAAGTAAGCATAATTAATGCATGTAGTTAAGTCTTCTATGTAGGCCTTCTGAGTAATGTCACATTTCATTAAACGTAGAGACAGAAAAATGGAGGCTCTGTTGATATCTAAGAGATTTCCTTTGTTAGCTATAGAACTAAAAAATTAAAAAAAAAAAA
>NW_006436288.1:5889470-5894595 GCF_000325575.1 Pteropus alecto
ATAGTCAGGGTTTTTTTTTTTTTCTTGTTTTGTTTTGTTGTTTTTGTTTTGTTTTACTAATTAATGAAGCAATTGGTCAGATCTTGTATTATAACACAGAGCGTTACATCCCCATATGGAACTTATATTGCTATTCTTGTGGGACATCTTTTAAGGTTAAAATTTGATTATGAGAATAATAAAACAAGGGGGCCTTTTTTTGTAACAAAATCTTAAGACAATGGAGTAAGATGGTATCCTGGAAATAGAATAGATTTTGCCACTTCTTGGAATTCGAATTGAAATCCACTGGCTACCATAATAAGTAGTGTAAGATGTTGCTTTTATTGTATACTATCTTCAATCAAAACCATATATTGTAAAGGCTATACACTGAGCAATCATTTGATTATTCTGTGTCTATTGATACTCATTTATCCACTGCAAAAGGAATTATGCATTGTGCATGTGTCAGTCATTCAACTTGTCGCTAAATGCAGCTACTTCTGGTTAAAAGAGAACAACTCTTTGCCATCTGCATCCAAACTTACTGAAGCAGGAGGCAAGAGTTGGATTATCCAACTGAAATAGCAAGTTCCCGTGGTTTGGGATATAGTATGCTCTGCCTTTATCTCCAGAAAACAGTCTGAATTTGTTGGGGTCATTTTCTAATCCTTTTCTAGTTAATCTCATGTTTATAGGATTCTGTAGACTTCCAGGATATTAATCAAGCTTTGTAAATTATATTTTAAGGCTGAACTTTTTTTGGCCTTCACATAAAGGAGAACATAAGGAAATTTGAAGGAAAAAAAAGCAACAGGAAAATGTGGAAGACAGAAACAAACATGGGGTAACTAAATGGAGAAGGATTCTGTGATCTTCATTAAAACAACAGTGAGAATATAATTTGGCTTTTGAAGACAAAGAGTACTTTTAAATCCATGGTCACATAACATCATTGATGACCTAAAAATATTTTAATAACCCAGTCTTGTTAATTTACCTCGTGATTTAATTTAGTTATTTGAGGGTTAAACATTGGAATTAGAGAGGAATTTTAATAAAAGACAACGTTATGTCTGCTAAATGCAAAGTAACTCACACTTTTGTAGCAGGGGCTCCTGACAAGTGGAAGTTCTGGCAGACCTTAAGGAAGGACCAGGAAAAGATCAACTGCAGTGAACACAATATTTATATACAAAAAATGCTTCTTTAAATGCTTGCTCTCAGTATGTCTAAGTAGTTTAATCAACACCCTAAATTCCTGCAGTCTTTTTCAAAACTGTAATTTGTATAGTACAACAATAGTGGAGGTAAATTATACAGTCATTACTCCAGTAGTCCAAGCCAACAGGCAGAAAAAATAATAATTGTCAAGGGGAAAGGAAAAAGATAACTTGTTGATTTATTCAAGGTCATTGAGTTGGTTGGTAGTTAAGGTTATTCTTTTATCTCTGCCCCTGCTTCTCCAAGAGTTCTGTTGTGATCAATCATCACCATAAAGCCACCCTGCAGTGGACCTCGCCCTATAGTTGTGCAATCCTTTTGCTCTTTTTATAGGACATTGATTATAATTTGCTACTAGATGTAGTAAGAGGCCAATTTTATTTCATTTTTTCTAAATTCACAGGTGTATTTAAATACAATAGAGGTGCATTCCTCTTGATAATCACTAGGATGGAAAATATTGAATTACAATAATAAAAGATAGGTTTACAAAAGTTGGGGGTAGGAATAAGGAGAAGAGAGTATACTCTGATTTTTTTTTTTTTAATGAGCAAGAAATAAGAAAAAAGAGAAAGCAAGTGAGCAAGCAAACAAGCAAGCACAGAGTCATGCTAAAGAGTGAAAACAAATTTATCTTGCTGGCTAAAAATTAACAGGTATCATAAACTCAATGACAATTTTCTTTGATAATATGTCAACCAAGCCCAATAAAAGTAGTTGACCGTGTCATGCTTCTGCTTTCCCCCTCTTTTTTACTCTTTTATGTAATGCCATTCTTTCATTATGATGGTGTTACCTTTAGTTGAAAAAAAAAAACCATATGGCTAAATAAACTAATTAATATTAACAACTATTTTGTCATGTGAAGCCTGAGGACTGTAAATAAACATCAAAAGAGGCAATTGTTCTTAGATGACGTCTGTTTATAAAAGGAGGTAAGAATTATGCAATGCATTTCAAATAGAAAATGTTTTATTACCATCATTCCATGTTACCTGAGTTATGTGAATATGAAAGCAGAGTGAAGTTAGTTATTTGTGGAGAAACAGACCGCAGTGGGTTTTAGAGGATGATGCATTCTGATCTGTGACTTTGAATGAGAGAAAAATATCATCGTTAATTTTTTTCCAAAGACATTCATCCATGCTTGTGGTCAAAAAGGCAATACAGTGGCAAGCATCATCTAGCATTAGAACAAAGCTGAAAACATATCTATTATATATATTCGTAATCTAGGAATTATATAGAAAATTCCTGTGGTCATTTCTAACTTAAGTATTCTATGACATCGCTAAAATTTTTAATGACATATTTGCTTTTTTTTGGATTGTTAGTCTTGCCAGATTTTGATGTATATAATATTTAATTCTAGTTTGACTGTATATCTTTAAAACTAAAATTTTAAAATACTTGTTAAAAAATAATATAAATTTTCAATATGGTAAGTACACCAGAGACTAAGAGGCAATTAAAGTTTGCAGTAGATAAGGAGAATATTTTAGAAACTAATTTTTTTAAAAAAGTATTAGAACAAGCAGAAGGTAGATGCTATATTTAAAACTATTTATTTTAAAAAGCATGGACAGGTTTCCATTTTTCTTAAAAGAAATGGCTAGATTGCACAATAAGTGTATATTTAACTTTATAAGAAACTTTCAAATAGCTTTTCTGTATGTGTGTGCATGTGTGTGTGTGTGTGTGTGTGTGTGTATAATTTGAAAGAAGTGGTTTCTTAGAGTAAGAGAATTTTTTTAAAAGAATATATGTAATAGAGAAATTTTTGAGGAGGGAATCTTTACCTCATCATTTCCAGTGAGCAGACTTCCTCTCTAAGGTCAAGATGTAAACAAACATACAAATGTGGACAACAGGAAAGCCAATAGACCTCTGTGGGGATAAAATTAGTGACATTCCATGTATACAAAATAGCCATTTTAAGACTAGTCAGAAAGCAACCTGAAGGAAATAGTTATATAAGATTTGGTTAGGAAAACCAGAACATTGGGAAGAAAAGTGAATTTTATCATTCAAGGAAATATAATTATATCGTAAAATGTAATCTTGGTTTTTATAGCCAAACTGAAATATTCATGCCTTAATGAAAAATTTGGCAAAAAGAACTGAAGGAAAACAGCATAGGAAATTTTAACAAATAATTCATCCGTTGGGTAGAAGATATTCATAATGAAATAATTTTGCACTTTGTTGGTTTCTTAAATATTTTAGTGCATTCTAGATGTTGAAGGATACTTTTACAAGTAGGTATCCTCTGAGAAGCTTCTGTTTTTATTTTCATATGTGTTCAAAGTGAGTCTCCTTACAGCTCCTTTAACATAAACCATCTTCTGTCACCTTGTACAATATTTTAAAACGTGATTAAGAAAGGAGCATATATAATGGGGGTTTCTTCTGGATCCTTGAAATAGCAAAGGGTAGTGGAACTCTTCAATCCATAAAGTAATTATTTCTCTGTATGATGACTCTTCTACTTGTAACTTGAATTATTATTTTTTTACCACTGAGCAGTATTAATGGAAGCCTATACAAAAACACGATTATGACCTACTTACGTGCGTTCATGGGGTTTTCCTTTGGTGGATCTGTGCCTAATTTTTATTTGCTAAAACTTCAAGTATCTTTATTTTTTGCTTCATGAATATGATGGAAACTGGCAGGTGGCAGTTGCCAGCAGGAAAATGAAAGTCAGCCTGAGTCAGCCACTGCTACAGTCCACCTCAATGCAGGTCTTCTTCCTAAAAAATCCTGGAGTCCCGTTTCAAGGTTCCTCTTCTTTAAGTCTGTCCTGGCACCCTCAGAATGATTTAGTACTGCAGATCATGGCTTTACGTGTTGGAATGAGATGTGCTTCTAAGAATCTTTACCTCTTTCTTCTGGTTAAACACATATACTTCACATCTCATCTCAAGTTCATGTAACTATTGTACATAGTAAATAATTTAAGAATATTTCTAGGAAGAGGTACATACTCATACATATATACATACATGTATATATAAAACCATTCCGAGAGACTGTGCTCCTGAGGATTTCAGGCTACCTTAGGAATAGAAGTAGTTGTAATTTGAGTGTAAATAGAATTATTTTAGCATCAGCTAGGTTCCTATGTTTCTCACTAACATAGGAACAATACCTAAAACTGGTAGCTAATGGCTCTTAGAAATATCAATACGGCTGTTGGGAAAAAAATCTTACAAAAGATATATTTCAAAGCCACTATTCTAGGCTTTATGCTGTTTTGTACAAATTTGCTATTGCACAAAAGCTAAAACTTTAGACTACTTTAAGTTTAAACTTAAGGTCAAGAAATCTCTTGTCTTGAATAAAAATGATTTCATCAAATAAGATGCTGTTCAGTGACATGGTGCCTGTGAATTCAGGGTGGAATGTCTGGTCAAATGTTACTCAAGTTCTTACATATACACCATAATTTTTTTCCTTTGTTCCTCCCTCAACTTCAATCCCCATCATCCTGGGTTTCATGAGGTTTTACTTTCTGTAGTTTGTACTATAAAAACAAGAATTTATTTTCTCCTCCCCCAACTACAGTATTGTCTTATAATGCATACACTTTCCCAAACTAGTATACATGCTTCCTGGAGATTCTGATCTGTCCTCTTTCTCTCCTGGTCTAATTGCTGGTCTAATGTAGAATGAGGTGGCAAAACCATTATTCTGGAAAAAGTTTATACTTGCAGGCTTGGTGAAGTGAGCAAATGAAAGTAAGCATAATTAATGCATGTAGTTAAGTCTTCTATGTAGGCCTTCTGAGTAATGTCACATTTCATTAAACGTAGAGACAGAAAAATGGAGGCTCTGTTGATATCTAAGAGATTTCCTTTGTTAGCTATAGAACTAAAAAATTAAAAAAAAAAAAATAAAGCAGGTCATGGGGACAGTG
>NW_006436288.1:5894667-5895281 GCF_000325575.1 Pteropus alecto
GAATTATTGGAACTATGGTTTAACAGTCCTTTTAAAGTCCTTTTTCCCTGGGATATCTACTGAACAAATGTGCTAAAAACACTTTCAGAGTTTAACCTTTTACCTGGGTAATGGGGTGGGGATTAATGGGAAACGAGGGCACAGCCAGGTCATTGTGAATAGAACTTCATGTAGACAGGAAGGTAGATTAATAACATCCTTATTATCTTGACTAATGGGCTGACATATATAGTTGTGCAAGTTTTGCCTTGCATGATCCTGGGGGTAGGGCATTCACATTTGTAGTCACATTATGGATTTCTATATTTATAACTTAATTTTCTAACAGATGTTAGTATATTGTCTTGAGAAAGTGTTAGATTTTTCTAATTTTTACAAAGATGCTTTTGGGTTAGTCGAAAGATTCCCTGATTATCATTAGAGAATCTTGCAATCACTGCGTACTTACCTTGGGTAACTTGGACAAAATACAATAGTCTTGAACCTCAGAGTCCTCATTTGTAAGATGGTTAAAAGTATACCTAAATGTAAGAATTGTTGTGGGTGTATGAGAATATGTGCAGTAAGTACCCAGCACAGCAGATGTAAATGAAAGGTACTATTATTATTATTAT